>NC_060877.1:14462239-14817239 GCF_021901495.1 Neodiprion virginianus | reverse complement strand
ATTGCATGTGTCAGGGTATCAGTACTGCGGACCTGGAACGAAGTTGGCCAAGAGGTTGGCTCGTGGAGATGTGATGGAGCTGGAACATTTCTAATGAAATGTAACAGTTTATATCCTCTCGTAGGAACATGCCGGGGATCATTTAGATGAGTGCAAAATTTATCATGCAGCGTAGCCCGCCTTATGCGCTTGGCTTTCTTATCGGCAGCAGTGCTCAAATTACGCGATTATGCACTTCATATGCACTGTCGCCGAGCCCCGCGGGAGGCCGTGTGAGCAGTCTCAATACTGCTTCCAGGCGTAACGCACGTCTTATTTAATATAATATAACGTTAACGCTTCCTTTTACCATCTGTTGTTATCAATTACCATTCGATTTCTCTGTTTGAATAAACATATAAATACATATATAATCGTTGCGCAATATTTGCATGACAAATTTGGCGATCCTGCCAGGATCCGGTTTAAACCAACGAACGCGGCGCGCGTATCAAACGGCCGGATCATAGTGACGAACTTTGGAAGTGAGTGCATAAGCCCAATAAATTCACGCGCGAACCTTCGGCTACGCGTTTATAAGTAATTATTACGAATTGTACCTAGCAAGGGATAGAGCGAAAGGCCGCCTTGCGTAGACAATCAAGGACTGCGTGTAGACCGCTTGATAACCAGAGACTGAGTGTAGACCGCCTGATTCTACACTGGACAATTCCCATAGTAAACTTGTGTATTTATTGGAAAGGAAGCAAGTATAAAATTCTGCACTCCTTAGATACAATAAACTTCGCGTTTAAACCGTCTAAGTGAAGTGAAGTGAGAATAAGGACACTCAGACTCGAACCGCTCTTATATTCTTGCCCCCGGTGCCTGTCAGAGACTCCAGGACATCAAAGCCTCGTACCGACGGCTACCACGATCTTCGAGTGTGATGCTTCACACCTCAATTTGGCTACTCCTAGCGTAAGTACAAGCATTTTGTTACTTACTCGAGTCACCATAAACTTATCGAAGGACAAATCGTGATCGAAACTAAGAATTTGATGGTCAAACTTGAATCATTCAAATAAATAAAGTCAAAGCTTGACTCAAGGTAAATTTAAAAAAAAATAAATTCACAATGGACGTGAACGAAAACAATGACCGGAGATCGGCAGTACCTCCCACTATTGTTGAGACTGCAGAAGATGGACAATCCGTCACTTCTGAATCCCGGTTTGAGGAGAGATTTTGGGATTTGACGAACCAAATGACTCAGCTTGTGAATAGGCTACAAGAAGCCACCGAACGTAATGATTTAACTGCAATGGGCAGATACCGTCTTGGTCTAGAGCAATTAAACGGAGAGAGGTTAACTGCGCGTCAACTTGCTCGCCGCGAAGATTTGCCTATAGAAGAGGTTACCCGTTTTATTCAATTGAGAAATCAAGAACGCTAAGAACACGACTTCATTCGTCGCAATAATGTAGGAATAAATCGAAACTCCGGAACAGTTCCGCGTCCCGAAGACACGCTTGAAAGCGTCACCAACCAAAAGTTTCAGGAAATGCAACAACCGAATAACCAATTAACCGAAGAAAACCGTCAAGAGGAAGCTCTTGCAAATAGTAATACCAATCGAGAAGCAATCAATAACTATTATCGCTTAACAACTAGCGATGATCCGAATGTTTCTAATATTTTGAGACCGCCCGGAAACCATACCGGAGCGATACCGCGAATTCAACTAGATACCGCGCGTCTCGTTGAATCAGAGGTGGAAGGTCCTACTCAGATAGCTCCCTCAACCATAACAAACCCACCACGTTACTCGGCATTATACGGGCTCGCTCAAAACCGATTGCTGCCACCGACACCGCGCATCAATCAGGTGGGCTCCCCAGCCAATTTAGACTCGGACCATCAAGGTATAAATGCGATGCCAATACCGATCCTTCACCAAAATCGCTCATTAGAAAACGACCGATTCTCCACCGCGCGAGCCAATGTAAACCATGATATCTTGTCGGATACGGATTCGACACTGCAACGCGTTCTCGAGGAAAGCCGACGTTTATCACGGATGCCGAACGTACGCCTTACACCAAGGCCTAGTCCACAGTGGCCTAATGGTCCGACGGATCCCGAAATCCCACAAGGTACTGGTAGCAACCCGTAACAACGTCCCGCGTCGTCGTCTAGAACAGCAAGAAGAGGATGAACTTCGAAGAGCCTTGGAAATGTCTGCTACTTTACCACATCGTCGTCCGGACACTGTGACGTTCAGTATGTCCCAGTTGCTGAGTGATCGCGAAGCTTTACGCCAACAGCAAGAGATAATGATGAACATTGAGGAACTCGCGCGAAGAAACCAAACAAGAATTCAACTACCGGCAACTGCGCCACCCCGAGACATGCTTCCCCCTCGGAATCCAAGAGACCCAGGCCCGTATGCACGAACAGAAGCTTACTTGAATGATGTCAGCCTACGCCCCGATGCTGCCGGAAGATACCCCGGAGAACCAAATCGCCCAGCGGACGAGCCCTATGCCATCCAAGATTTCCTACCCGCGTTTCAAGCCATCAAGATGATTGATTGCAGACTGGAAGGAAAAGCAGGCGAAGACGTACACGCTTGGATCATGCAAGTAAAAGCCGCCGATATGGTAGTTATGCCAACCCAACGTTTCCCGTTTTTGAGCATGGTAATCAGCTTGAAGACAGGAGGAGCTCTTCAGAAGACCATCAACCAGAGGAGACCTCGTACAATCCCAACTTTACTCGAAGTCATAAGATCGGCCGTTATTGTCGAGAAAAGTGCCACCACCACGATGAAGCAGAACAAGACGGAGATAAGGAACTCCAGAGATGTGAATGCCACACCTGTAACACACATCGGACCGCCCATGAACAACAAGCAGTATGTCATAATTGCGGAACCAGAGGACACTACAGCCGGAACTGCTACGCTCCGCGCCGACCACAGAACGATCAACGCCGTAATACTAACGGCAATAAGCGAGACGCAAATTTTCAAAACGCCAGCCTCAAAGACAAACCGCCCAACGACCAAGTCAATTGCACGTCAGAGGAACTCCAGTCAGAGGAAGAGGAAATAAAGGGACAGGAGGACGAACTAGAGGACGAGTGCCAACAGGAGCCCGTGTATGTTCAGTTTCACAGGGGTTACTACAGTGTGCTGTAATAAAATTTGGAGAAACAAAGCAAGGAGTAGCCCTTATGGTCGATACAGGTGCATCAATAAACCTCATGAAACGGAAGGTTATTTATCCATCGGATAAACAAATTTGTCCAATTATCAAACGCAAAATTTCCTTTAAGACTGGCAAAGCGCTGAATTCCGCGAATGAAATTGCTGTACTAACTCACATGGGGCTAAAGGACGAATTCGTCATTATACCAGACGATTATCTGCCTGACGAAGAAGATGGAATCATGGGAAACCCGTTTATGAGGAGGCGAGATTTCCAGTTGAATGCCTCGACGCTCACCCTGAAGAATAAGATACACCACCTTAGTAGCGACCGAAAAATTCGATTTAAACCAAATTCGGTGAACAAAATTGCCATCGATACCGACGAAAAGAATCTCGATCTCATGTTACGCATGGTCTATAAAGACGGAATGCCTATGGAAAATATCCGGGTGCAGATTGTACGCACGAACAATCATGGTACGGCTTATGGAATCATCACCACCGCTGAAGACGAAGATATCGAGCTCGGGCTGGAGAACGTCCAAGTCCACCGAGTGAAGAGTCTGTCAACCCCGGGTGTATGGCAACAACCACGTGATGAAAGAGAGCAGGCGCTCCAACATACTGTCGACTTGAAACACCTACTGGAGGAGTACCAGAAAGAAATTTGGAGTATTCTTCAGGATTTCAGCGATATCTTTGCCTTACAGGAGGAAGACATGGTCAATGGAACTTCAATGACTGAACATCGCATCGAGTTGTCAGACCCCCAACGCATTGTAAATGTGAAAAGTTTCCGTGCTCCACAGCTGCACCAGCAGGTTGTAAAAGAGGGAGTAGAGAAAATGTTGAAACAAGGAATAATAACGGAATCCGAGTCGCCATACAACTCGCCAGTTTGGGTTGTACCCAAAAAACCGGGCCCCGACGGAAAACCCAAGTATAGAATTGTGATCGATTTCAGGAAGATTAATGAACTTACCATTCAGGATTCTTATCCGATACCAATAATCGAGGATTTACTCGATCACATGGGAAGGGCCAAGTTCTTTACTACTGTCGACATGGCCGCAGGTTTCCACCAGATCAACATGGCTACTGACTCCAAGAAATATACTGCCTTCTCAACCCCCGACGGGCATTTCGAATATCAACGAATGCCTTTCGGATTACAGAACGCTCCTGCGACCTTCCAACGCATGATGAACGATGCGCTGAGAGGATTGAATCAGAAGATCTGTCGCGTCTACATTGATGACGTAATAATTTTTGGTGAAACGGAGGAAGAACACCATCGAAATGTAAAAACCGTATTTCAGCGTTTAAGACAATGTAACTTGAAACTCCAGCCAGAGAAGTGCGCCTTCATGAAAACTGAAGTGAGATACCTCGGATATGTCATCACTGACGAAGGAAGCAAACCAGATCCGGAAAAGACCAGAGCGATACAACAATTACCCGTTCCAGTCAACGTTAAGACGATTCGATCCTTCCTTGGTTTGACGGGGTATTACCGAAAGTTCATACAAAACTATTCAATGTTAGCGAAACCATTAACAAGGTTAACAAGAAAGGACACCCCATGGGATTGGTCAGCAGCCTGCCAAGAAGCCTTCGAAACCCTGAAAGAAAAGTTGGTCACACTACCCATACTTGTGAGATCAGAGCCAGCTAAACAATACGTCGTAAACACCGACGCGTCAAACGATGGAATTGGAGCGGTACTATCTCAAGACGGCCACCCCATATATTTCTTATCTCGAACCCTGAATGATGCGGAAAGGAATTACAGCACGACGGAGAAGGAGATGCTTGCTGTTGTATGGGCCGTCAAGAGACTAAGAGTATATTTGCTCAATACACCAGATAAACCCTTCATCATCCGCACCGACCATCGTGCACTAGTATGGCTGAAAAATTGCGTAGACCCCAGTCAACGCCTGCTGCGGTGGAGACTAAGATTGGAGGAATACTCATTCCTGATAGAACATGTTTCGGGAAAAAGTAACGTAGTAGCGGATGAGTTATCTAGAGTCTTTCGCACAAAGGAAGAGATCTTCGGAAAACTCAGCGAATTAGAAAAGGGACTATACGAAATCACACCCATTGATAGGAATCCCAAGTGGGTCCACCATATTGCCGCACGCCACATTGACATCGAGAGATTGTCACTCACAACAGGCAGGACAAAATCTCACATCAAACTCGTTCTCAACCGAAATCGAAAAGGGGAGGACGGCAAGTGGGTGAAGGTCACCCTAGAAGAAAAGGATGCCTCTGAAAACATCCTGATTATACCAAAGAATCAGACTGATAGACGTGAGAAACTCAGAAACTACATTCATCCGAAAAGGTACGAAAAGATATACTCCTGGATTGACCCTAAGAAAACCACCAAAGAAGAAACCAATTCGATCATCGAAGATCTCAAGAGGATACGTCAGGACTCAGGTGCAGACACATCATTTTGCTTGACAGGAAAGGATGTGCCTAACAAACAGCAACAGAAAGAAATCATGGCCAGCGCTCACAACGACATCAATGGACACTTTGGCCTAGCAAAAACAATTGACCGAGTAAAAGAAACGGCCGTATGGTCACGTATGGAGAATGATATCAATTCCTTTATCCAGGCATGCCCCACGTGTCAGATGTATAAAAAGGAAAGGATACAAATGAAATCACCCGCCATTCTTTTCGAAACCTTTGCTGGAAAACCTAACGATCAAATTTCAATAGATATCGTCGGACCTCTGGTCGAATCTTGGAATAAACACCGATATATCCTGACGATGCAGGATTCAATAACTAAATTCATTAAATGTGCCCCACTTACGAACAAAACCGCGACAGAAGTTATCAAGGCTCTATCAGAGTACTGGATAGGTAACTTCGGGTGCCCCAAAGTAATCCTGACGGACATGGGAAAGGAGTTTTGTAACGAGCTGACCGATTCCTTTCTCGAACACTATAATATCAAACATATCACCACAACCGCATATCACCCGCAGTCGAACGGCTCTATAGAACGAATGCATAGTGTCTTGAAAGACTATATTCGAACTGCCTGCAAAGAAAGAATACACACTTGGGACAAGGTTTTAATAGAAATGGCACGTGCCTATAACACTTCCGTTCATCAATCAACAGGTGAAACGCCTCACAACCTCATGTTCTGTCACGAAGCCAACAATCCTGACGGTTTCCGCGAAAACCGATTGGAAACCGTGATTAGTAAGAAAATGTTGTGGATACGAAAATGGGAGGAACGGTTCGAGAAAGCTCTGGTCTGGCTTACCAAATCCAGAGAGAAAAACCAAAAACAAGTGGACCAAGGAACACGACGACAAACTCCTTTATATCAAGTGGGAGATAAAGTAATGATCAAGAACCATACGCGACAGAACGCCTTGGAAAGGATTTGGAATGGACCATTCGTCGTCGTCGAGATCAACGAACAAAAAGGAAATATCACTTACAAGAAAACTGCGGATGATTCCACAGCGTCTTATTGGAAGACCCATCTGAATAATACCAAACCGTACTACGAATACGACACCGGACCAAGGGAAAACGATCCAATCCCTAGAATTAAACTAAAACGGGTTCAGGGTAACGATTGGATCTCCACGGAATAGAGTCTTAGTTTCTTTTGTTATAGGTGTAGCAGTCTGTCCCTAGCCTACTTCGATGTCTCAGTTATCAATGGGACTCTACTCCAGGAGGAAGTGGGCAAAGTATACATGTACCAGGAAAGATGGAAGATATTCCAATCGATTGACGCAAGTGGGTTCACCAAACCATTACTCGACATTCACGACAAACTCGGAGGCCTCCAGACGATACGGGATACCTATCTGGACCATTGGAACCCTGGTCAGCGATCCCTCGCCCAGTCCGCCCTGGAAGCTTTAGATTTAGAATTTGCCCGTACCTCGTCACACAAGAATATTTTGGAAGTCATTTTAGACTTGGGTGCGCCTATTCTTCAAATGACGCGCCGCCCCTCTAAATTAAGGGAATCTCAATCCCACGGAACCAAAACAAGTACTCCGAAAACGCTCGCGTCGAGCGACGTTACTTACGAAGCCTCGCGCGAAGCTGAGGCGGTATTTGGAAAACATGTCCTTCTGACGGGCCTGGCAAATGAAATGTATCCCCTAAGGAAATCTTATCTCACGCCAAACATCAGACCGAAAAGAGGAATGTTTAACTTTTTAGGAACAATCCAAAAATCAATCTATGGAACTGCTGACGCGGATGATTTGGAAATAATTAATGGGAATCTAGCCTGACTAAAAAATGTAACGGACACTCTAAATCTTGTTGTAACCAAGTCCTTGCACATAAATCAAGTCCAAATTAATATCTTGAATACAAATCAGCTCAAACTTAAACACTCTTTGGAAACTGTATGGGGACAATTAGAATCATTAAAAATAAAAGGTAACGAAACGCTTGCTTATCAGGAATACATGGAAGCTATAACTCTAAGTTTATTTGAAATTAAGGAACTGCAACGACTAATCGACCTGGTAATGACTGCCGTGCAATTAGGAAGGCATGGTATCATCGATAACACCCTTTTTACTCCATAGGAGCTTATGACAGCTCTTCAAGCTTTCGACGCCAATGACAAAAAGACACTAATACCTATTAAAGAGGAAAATTAGGAGAAGTTTATTAAAATAAGTGATTTAACTATAACCACAGATAAAGGCAAACTTATCTATATACTCACAGTACCTTACTTAGAAAAGGAACCTTGGGTAATAATTCAGGATACCCCGGTACCCGTAAGAATAAATCACACTTATGTAACGCTTAACCCAACATATGCTTTGAAATTAGTACGTAAGAATTTTATAAGAGAAGTCACATTTTCTCAACTGAAACAGATAACCGATTATTTCATTGGTGGTTACCGCGATGTGGGACATCGCAACGATACTATTGAACTTTGTGAGAAAATAACTGATCCCATACCACGAGGATGCACTCTGAGTCGTTTTCTCGTCACAGATATTGCTTACATAAGAACGCAGGGATCGCAAATAATCTTACCTTCGAAGCTAATTGAGGTAACCATAACATGCGCTTCAATGCAGACTTTTATTATTCAAATCACCAAGCCATCCCTGATAACCACGAATCAGAGCTGCGAACTCCAAACTTTGAAAACGCGAGTCAAATTAATCGTAGAACATATGACTTCTCAATTAACAGAAATACATGCAGATACCATTTCCCCGCTAAACAAATTTGTAACAGGCCGGGAAATTGTATTGCATCACGTGATTAACTTGGATACCCATAAGGATCAAGGACAAGCCATTTTAGACCTTGAGAGTGTCCTCGCGAATAACGAAGCGACCCTTCGGGTAAACAATACATGGGCTAACTTCAAAGGTATAGGGATCCCATCAATAGCTGCCGTTTCTGGAACGATAGCCGTCTTGTCTATTCTACTCTTGCTGTGGAAATTTAATATACCCACCCATATTTCGGCGTTCGCCGGATATTGTTGCCAAAGGAATCCCTCTGCTTTGGAAGTAGTAGAACGAAGGAAATTAAAACGCAGGATTGAGACACAAGCTAAACGTAACGAAAGAATCCTACGAGAAATCAGAAGCCGCAGAGACGCGCCTTTGTCTTCGTCGGGGGATGTGATGGAGCTGGAACATTTCTAATGAAATGTAACAGTTTATATCCTCTCGTAGGAACATGCCGGGGATCATTTAGATGAGTGCAAAATTTATCATGCAGCGTAGCCCGCCTTATGCGCTTGGCTTTCTTATCGGCAGCAGTGCTCAAATTACGCGATAATGCACTTCATATGCACTGTCGCCGAGCCCGGCGGGAGGCCGTGTGAGCAGTCTCAATACTGCTTCCAGGCGTAACGCACGTCTTATTTAATATAATATAACGTTAACGCTTCCTTTTACCATTTGTTGTTATCAATTACCATTCGATTTCTCTGTTTGAATAAACATATAAATACATATATAATCGTTGCGCAATATTTGCATGACAGAGATTTGGGGATCAATCCGCTGGATGCCGCGTGTAAAGACCACGACATTGCATACGCGAAGAGTCGCGATATCGCAGCGAGAAATCTTGCCGACAAAGCGCTTGCTAAGGACGCGTGGAATCGCGTCTTGGCCAAGGACGCTAGTGTGGGTGAAAAGGCTGTAGCCTGGGGAGTCACCAACACCATGAAAGCTAAATCTGAACTCGAAATGGGCTTAGCTGCGAAGCGGTCGAAACTTGGAGTGGCTGCGAAGAAGAAATTTAGAACTGGCGGGAAGAGTAAACAGCGGAAGAGAACTGTGAATCTTAAATCCATTATCGCAACAGCAAAGGTCGCCATACGACCGGGTTATAAAGCTGTCGAGTCGGCGTTGGCGGGTGCTCGTGCGGCTGCGCGTGGGACTAGGAAGAATATTCGTATGCCTCGCGTTATACCTGTGCCTGATAAAATTGGCGGCATCCTGCCGTTTCTCATTTCAATTTTGGCCGGTCTGAGCCCTACTGGGGCTCTTGCGGGCGGTGCTGCGGGTATAGCTAAAGCTGTCAACGAAGCTAGTGTCGACAAACATCAATTGAACGAAGCCAAACGGCACAATACAACATTGGAGGCGATTGCGTTGGGCAAGGGATTATACCTGAGCCCCTACCGCAGCGGCATTGGTCTGTATTTACGACCGGCAAAAAACTAGCAAAGCTACCACTCCGAGCTCTCACCAACATTGATTTACGCAACTATGCTAAAAATATGAGAATTTCGCATTTTCGCGGCTTTTTCATGCGGAATGATCTGCCGAAATCAGGACCAAAAGTGCGAGAATCCTCAATTATTAATCTTGACAATAAAAATGGTCCAGGGACACATTGGATTGCGTATAAGAAAAATGGTGACCGTGTTGTGTATTTCTATAGTTTCGGTGATTCGAAACCGCCTGAGGACTTGATGAAGTATCTCCGTGTTGGTAGCGTTGAATACAATCATAAGAGGTATCAGGAATATGATACTGTGATTTGCGGCCACTTCTGCCTCAAATTTCTCAGCGAACAGCCATAAAAATACAAGTGTCACATGAGCAAGCATTAGTCATGTCGGAATCGTCGACGTTACCACTGTCAGGCACATTATCCGTGCTGGAGACTCAATATTTCCCCCCAATCGAGTTATCACCGGGGAAAACCTATGTTTCGGACTCGTCGAGTTCCTGACATTCAATTCAATACCCAACATTCATGAGACGTGAAATAAAGTTCACTTGAAACGAGCGGATAAAAGCAGAAAGAGCATCACGATACTCACGGAAAGCTATGAAATTGAGGATATTGAAAATTTTCTGTGTAAGGAGCTATCCTCCGACATCACCCTTAGTCTGAGAGCCAACGACAACGAGCTGAACAGTGACGTCACGTGCAATCATGTGGTAGACTTTGAGCCCAAAGATTCAATCGGCCGCTTATTGGGATTTAAGGCAGTTGAGCTATCACGAAACGTTACTCATAAATCTGAATTACCCGTAGCCACACTGAAGGTCAATACTTTACGCGTTGAGTGTAGCATAACCACAGGGGCGTACATAAACGAGCATCGAGCTCACACGGTTCACGAATTTTTCCCAACCGTTTTATCGGGATATAAGATTGTTGAAGTGCCTACCAACGTCATTTACCTGCCAATCGCCGTACAGTCGATACATCATTTACAGCTGAGAATAGTCGATCAAGACGACGAGCTGATTAATTTTCGCGGCGAAACGATTACTGTATGTTTACACGTGAAATCACTCAAATAATGGGAATCGTGTTTGAGACGAGAAAGGTGGGCAAAAGTTATAAAAGTCAAACGTCATGGTCAAAAATCATCAGTCGCCCGACACCTCTGACATCGTTTACACCGCCTGCGAGACTGACACTTCTGATCGTTCGGTTTCTCCAGAGCCTGGGTCTTCGATTACGTGGAAATTTTGGAAAATAAGAATTCGTGTTCGCTGCATCCTGTGTGTGTTACCATGGAAGAAATAAGAAGAATACAGAAACCTATGGTAATCGACGAATCGATCGCGCACTTTGAGATTCGTGCTCATTAGCCGTTCGCATCATCCACCTTCCAGAACAACGATGAAATCCATATTATTGTTCAACATCAAGACTTGCATCTACTGCCCAGTAATAGCTCTCTACACATTCATGGAAAAATCACAAAGGATGATGGTCGGGCTGCGGTGACGGTTACGAAATTGATCAATATGGCCGTTTGTCATTTGTTTGAGGAAGTTCGCTACGAGTTGAACGGTGTAGAGATTGATTGGAATAAAAATGTTGGCATCACCAGCACTATGAAGGGTTACGTATCCTTTACTCCAGGCCAGCAATATAGTCTGGAGAATACCGGGTGGTTGAGTGGGGATAAGGAACTAACCGATGCCGCCGGAAATTTCGATGTTGTTTTACCGTTAAATTATGTGCTAGGCTTCGCCGAAGATTATCGTCGAGTCATCGTCAACGCTAAACATGAGTTAATTCTGACACGTTCCAACACTGATTTGAATGCCGTGATTCAGGCCTTGCACACGGAAAACTTTAAAATCACCCTGAATAAAATCGAGTGGTTGTTGCCCTACATCAAACTGGCAGATAAACCGAAAATCCAGCTACTCAACTCCATCGCCAAGGATCCGGCCATATCCATGAGTTTTCGTTCTTGGGAAACGTACGTGTATCCGATGCTCCCATCAACAACGCGGCATATATGGTCAGTCAAGACATCGACGCAGCTTGAGAAGCCGAGATATGTCATTCTAGGATTTCAAACTGCAAGGAGAAACGAGCCGCTGAAAAATGCTGGCGTATTTGATCATTGTCGGATCAGAGATGTAAAACTCTTCCTCAACTTACAGTGCTATCCCTACGGAAATATGAATCTTGATATATACAATAATCAATACGCCATTCTGTATGATATGTATGTTCGGTTTCAAATGACCTACTATAACAAATAAGCTGAGCCATTGCTATCGAAGCGTGAATTTATAAACCAAGCTCCCCTTATCGTCATCGATTGCTCCAAGCGGAACGAAACATTGAAAACTGGACCTGTGGACATTCGATTGGAATTTGACTCTAGCATTACGTTCCCACCACACACTTTCGCCTAATGCATGATCTTGCATGACCGCGTTCTTGAATATAATCCGATTAGTGGTACTGTAAAAAAATTGGTATAAGTCAATTTTGGAATAATAATATGTTTAATTAATATGGATATTGAAAATAATGTGTATAATTTTTCTCGTTAAAATTTAGAATAAGATAATTGAGTATAGAATAAGAAAACTAAATGTAATTAATTTTGAAAAAAAAAAGGGGGGCAGGGTTGGAGGGGGGTGTAGCACCACGGATTTAGGGGAAGGGGTTAACGCCGCGGTTTTAGGGGGCAGGGGGGGGGTTGACGCGGCGGATTTGGGGGGGGGGGGGCTAGAGAGGAGCGCCGCCATCTTTGGATTAGAACTCTCATGTATACACTACTATCCGAACACCTGTTATGCTAGCCACGTTGATGCTCTGCCCAGCAGTTGTCAATTTTGTAACCACCAGGGTCACTCCATCACGGAATGTCACCGTCTGCAAAGTCAAAGATATTGTACCAAATGTCGCAGAATGGGCCACTTCCACAATGAATGCAACATGAACCAAGAACTACACTGCGACAAATATAATCGCAGAGGCCACACAGTAGACCGATGTAGATCCTCTCCGCGTAATAATCAAGGCAATGCAGGTCCAAATAAACATTTAAACGGGAACATCGCGCGCGAGCAATGCAAACAACTGGCGTTCCGATCTTCAAGTCATATTCTCCTAAAAGCTTCAGCTGACCCTCCACTAATTTCGATCGACATCCGCGAGCTAATAAAAATATCTACATTTATTATTGACACCGGTGCAGACGTCAACTTGGTCAAAGAAAGTTCCGTTAGGCCCCTCGTACGACAAACAACCGACGATCGTTTCACGCTGACTGGTATGACAGACAAAAAGTCGCAAACTATCGCAAAAACTTGAATACATTTGATTAATAAATCCCATACCTTCCACTAGGTCCCTGACTCGTTTCCGATTCCGCACGACGGTATCTTAGGCCAGCTCTTCTTACGAAAAGAGAAAGCAACTATTTCTTTCAACTAAAACTTGGTGATGCTTGCATCCTCATCGCCAATCCACTTTGATAAAAACGCGCATAAGTACAATACAGGTCCGTACCGTGAAAGGCATCTCACTAATAGTTGCGAACCCAGATATTAAAGTAGGTTACCTTAAACGCATCAATGTAGGCAACAATGTTCTGTGTGGTGAAGCGTTAGTTGAAAACCAGAACGGCATCGCTTACTCGTACGCGTTCAGTTGTAACGAATCTGCCGTAGAGATAAGACTCCCAACAGTAACCCTAGACGACTTCGAAGAGCCACTGAGTACAGTCATGCCCAACGCTACGCCCACTGCACCAAGTAACCACCACAGCGATGCCCGCGCCAAAACCCTCGTTTCGCACCCAGGCCCTCTCCTCAGCAATTCATTAATCCTTTCTGCCGCCAAGCGTACATCGCGACCGACTAATAATCCCCCCTCCTGCCCCATCCAGTCTACAGACCTCGCGCAACTGCAATCCGATCCTTCTATCGCTGACGACAGTACACCCTGTCCCGGTGCCGCAACAGTGCTCTTGATTGACAGTAGGTCAGAAAGATTGGACGTCCTAAAGAGCAGCTTTCATCTTGATCATTCGAATGACACCGAAAAACAATCTATATTTAACCTCGTAGCAGAATTTAACCATCTATTTTATCTCCCAGGTGATAAATTAGGCCACACCAATTTATCTCATCACACTATCCCCACGACGCCGCGACTGACAATACGCCTATTCATACCAAACAATACCGTTTTCCCAAGATTCGCAAAGACGAAATCGAATCCCAAGTTCATAAACTACTCAAGCAAAATCTTATTAAACGTTCCTCATCTCCGTATAATTCCCCGGTGTGGATCGTTCCAAAAAAACCGGATAGTGACGGCAATGAACGATGGCGTATGGTAATCGACTACAGAAAACTTAACGAAAAAACCGTCGGCGACGCATACCCCATGCCCGATATCACGGAAATCCTTGACCAGCTTGGCTCAGCTAAATACTTTTCCACGTCCGACCTTGCTTCCGGGTACCACGAAATTCCCATGCATCCGGATCACACCACGAAAACTGCATTTTTGACACCCAGAGGCCATTATGAATTCTCTCGTGTGCCCTTCGGACTAAAGAACGCCCCCGCCACGTTTCAAAGGCTCATGGACCAAGTCCTCCTAGGCCTACAAGGCAACGAGATGTTCGTATATTCAGACGACATAGTTATTCACGCTTGAAACTTGCAAGAATATGAAATTAAATTCCGGAAATTAATGAAGCGACTAACCGCTGCTGGTTTAACTCTACAGCCAGACAAGTGCGAATTCTTGCGCAAGGAAGTCGTTCACCTCGGACACCTCATAGCTGATTCAGGAGTAAAACCTGACCCTGGTAAATTAATAGCTGCAATAGAGTATCCTGTCCCCAAAAGTCCCAAAAATGTTAGACAGTTCCTTGGCCTTTCAGGTCACTACCGAAGATTTGTTTCAAATTTTGGAAAAATTGCTGTATGCCTTGACAATTTAACGAAGAAGGATACCCCTTTCATCTGGACGTCCGAACACCAGTCTGCCTTCGAAACCTTACGCGATTGTTTATGCAAAGAACCAATTCTACAACACCCGGATTTCAACAAACCATTTGCGCTCACGACAGATGCTTCAAAATTCGCGATAGCTGCAGTCCTTAGTCAAGATAAAGACGGTGCCGACCTACCGGTAGCATACGCATCCCGAGCCCTCAAGCCCGCTGAATTAAACTACTCGGTACCTGATAAAGAATTCTTAGCCGCGTACTGGAGTATGAATCACTTCCGCCCCAACATCTATGGTCAGAAGTTCACTTTAATAACAGACCACGAGCCACTTAAATGGGTAGAAAGCGTCAAGAAGCCTAATTCTCGTTTATTACGATGGAGCTCAGAACTGGCAGAGTACGATTTCGATACGAAATACAACTCCGGTAAATCTAATACCAACGCTGATGCTCTGTCCAGGAACGTACCGCCCGACACCGCTCAAATTCTTCATATAGATGCAAAACGCCCCCGTCCAACGACTGAAGCCTCTAGCGATAGATCAAAAAAACGCACTTAAAAGATTCATCAGTACCCTAGACGCCCTCGGCAGACCACAGACGAGTCCACCAACCCAGCTCCGCTGAAACACCCTTAAATCTTACAACCCTGTAAGATAATATACTCCTCTGATTCCTCTGATTCCTCTGATCTCTCCGACGATGAGTTCAGCGATAAAGAAACCCCGTTGCTCCGCAAACCCCCCCCTCGTTACCTCGGCACCGATCCCAGTACATCGCCAACCTAAACGCCATCGCGAAACAAATTCTTCAACAAATCCTGGGCCTGTCGTGGTAGGGGCATTGTTGCCTAATGGCTCCGATGAGCGGTAATCGGAGCTTACTCCACGCCCAGCTAAGGTGTTATTTGGCTATTATAGGGTCCGTTCACGTCGACTATGCACTCACGTGCTACTACTTCCAATGTAGGAAGTGAATGGAATAGAAAGGGATCGGTATTAAGGGAAGGTAAATGATTTAAGGTATATGATTGTTCATTAGTAGTCAATGCAACGGAGTCGGTCGAGGGAAAAGGGTATGGTCTTGGTTCAGAGGGATAGGTGTCGTGCTTGAGCGCTAGGATGGATCTGCCTAGTTTAGCGGGATGTAGAAGGCAAGCTAGCCGCCAGTTACAGAAGAATCTGCTGACTTGCCAACGATGAGGGCAGACTACAGAGCGTATGGTAACTAAGAGTGTAGGAAAGGAATATGAAGTCTGGGGAACGTAACAAATTTATAAATTTTAAAATTTTGTACAATTTAATGAATTTTTATAAATTTTCATTCTTATAAAGTATTGATAGTTTTTTTTCATGAACAGTTATAACGGTAATTTTCATACCTAAATATTCAGAATAATTATCAAGATATTTAGCCGTTTCTGTAACCGTGTTTTCATGCATGGAATTAAAAAAAAAAAAAAAAAATTGCATTATAATAATTGATAAAAGATAATCAATTAACATTGTCAATGTTAAGACTGCTAAAAAATAATCAACAATAATGAATAAAAAATGTTCTCCCCTTAATCCATAACAATAGAGTAACGTACAACGTTCATAATCAAAAATAACTGTAGCATCTGATTGACTATCGTGCGCGCATTTCTCGCTCCTTAACGGCGCCTGGCAAGGTGTTCGGCTCAATATTTCCGCCTGTCATTTTACACACACTATCCGGAGGGTTCAATGTAACGAAAAAATGTGGTCCCAGCCCTCTATAAATGAGACGACTTCGGCACTTTTCTACGCACCTTTAACGTCACCTGGCACTACTTTTCTCCCAAGCAAATCGCCTGGCAATATTATTTTCGAATTTTGAACATAATTAGCCACAATCACACCAAAAACCAGCGCTCTATAAATTGAACACCTTCAATTGACTTCTCGACCCCTTTACGGCCGTACCACGCCCACCCCCACGAATGAAAAGCTGCCAGGCGCCCGAATCAATTAATAATGGTGTTGAGGCAGACAGATTAGGTGATTTTAATCGTTCCATAAATTGCTGTCCTATTTTTGTGGCTAGCTCTCCGTCTATTATAAGTCAGATTCTGAACTAAAACAGTTAATCGGCCTAGCGCCGAATTGACTCACTAGCTACAGAACTCTGTTTAACGAGGAGTTGACCGGCAAAGAGCCGAACTGACTCACTTAAGTCTTGCAACGAAGCGTTCCTCGTCTGGAGGGCACTAGCGAATTTACCTTCAGTAATTTATAAGACTCAAACGAAGCGCTTATTTCAACTTACAATTAGCAAATTTTGATAAAGTATAGAATCCACGGAAGCACGGGATGTCTAGGAAAATAAAAGTTTCAGCATAGAGTAAAGTAAAAAATTTGTACCATGAAAAACGATTAGGAGCGGAAGCTATAAATTCTTGCAATAATATTTTGTTTTTGTTATTTTTTATCGTTGATTTTAAGGATTTAGTTCGTTTAAGCGCTGTAACGTGACATTTTGGATGCCCGTTACAAGAGGCTCCTTGAACCCTGGGCGGAACCAAAATTTAGGAATTTCCGAAATTGAGTTGCGAAGTCTTTGTAAAAGAGCGCCAGGATCAGAGTCACGCATCCGAAACTACGAGAGGGGACATCTTAGCGAATAGCGTAAGATATTTCAGGTCTTTTGTTTTTTATATTTTTCGAGCTACAACTAGTCCAGTCAAAGCGTGATTTCGCTGAGAATTTTAGGTAGAACGCTATTTTTTTTTTTTTTAATTTCGTGGGGGGTCGGCCATGAGTGTGAAACTCAGTTTCCGGGTCCGAAAGGGTTGCCGAACGGCCGCCATCTTGAAATTAAGGGTGTGATTAGTTTCTTCAATTTACCTCCGTAACCATGAGGCTGACAAAAATTTTGTGAAGAGCTTTTTTGTAGTTGATACAATTATCCATAACTTTTTGTATAACTTTTTGCGTTAATGTTAATGATCAAAAAATTATAAACAATGAACGATGAAAAATTAGGGAATAGAAAACTTTGAGGCAAGATTATTAATTAAATTGAAATCTGACAACAAAAATACATCAAACCTTTTTTATAGAGCATTTTGTTATGCATAATTTGACTTATTGGTTTTTTCTTTCGCTTTGTTGTTATTGATTTTTCAGCGTTGTGAAGGGGGGTAGTGGAAGTTGAGCATGTTACGTCGGTATTAAAAAAGTTGGTAAAAATTTTATTTCGAGCAGTAGTTTGTTATTTGTTGTATTGTCAAGTTTTTCAATGATTATTTTATAATTATACCGAAAGTCTCGTTCTCCAGATTACAAGGTAGTACCGCTACTTCTCGCACGATGTCGTCACAATCTTCAGAATATAAAATTCGCAACCCATTCTCCCTTCTTCCTCCCGCTCTCCCGCTCATGCTTCATTACGTTCTTTGTGCGTGGTGGCGTCACTTCTTCGAAAAGGTTTTCTTCAAGAAATATAGGAAAAAATAAACTAACGACGAAAGAAAAACATGCCCAAGTCAAGGAAAAGGTCGCGAGAATCCCGGGAGGAGGATTGCGACAGACTTTGGCGAAGACTGAAGAAGCTGGAGGAAAAAATCGAGCGCCGACGCGAACGTCCGTTGACGGCGGCGGAATCCAGCGAAACAGATCGAAAATCGGTTTTACAGAGGCAGAATCAGGCCCCGGTTACAGGTGAGAGGCGAACACGCAGTTTCAGGGCATCTCCATCCCCCTTGGCGGTACTCTCACAAGTCTGTGACTCAGTATCCGTGCATTTTGGTCTAGAGTCATGTAAAAGTCCGAACGGACCAAACATAACCTAGATGCATTCTCGTTCTTGCAGAACCCTCTGTCAGAGACGAAGACACTTCGTCACAAAAGGAAAATTTAGAGGATTTCTCTTCTAATGTGACAGTCGGTCTGCTAGAAGCGAATATGGCTTCACCAGAAATCCAGAAACTGGATGAAGAAACGCTAAAACTCCCAGGTGATGATGCGTCTTCGGCTGCAGCAAATGAAGTTCAATTCCATCCAGATTTAGCTTCAAGGTGGAAAAACTGGATCCGTGGGGGTATAAGCAAGGAGAACAAAAAGGAACTCTTGGATAAGCATACCAGAACTGGGAATTGTCCCTTGGAAGCTCAGCGTCTGAACCCAGAGGTCTCAGCCTCGTTGAACGAGACATCCAAAAGGAGAGATAAGCACTTCGCTGATTCTCAGAATACTTTTGGCTCAGCCTTGTCCGCCATAGGAACTGCGGCTACGCTCATTCTCAATGAGAAAGAAAACGAGGGCTTAGACAGAATGCAAATACTGGAATTGCTTCTGGACGCAGGAAAGCTGCTCTCGGAGGGACATCATCAAGAAGCTGTAGCCCGAAGGGCTTATATCTTGCCTTTCCTGGAAAAAAAGGCTAAGGCAGTGCTGGAAAATTCAGGTATTGATGAATTTCTATTTGGTGAAAACTTGGTAGACAAATTAAAGTCTGCTAAGGCTATTGAGAAGGTGGGATTGGATTTGAAACCCCAACCATCAACAAAAAAGCCTCCGCTGCGTCAATCAACGTCGGTAAACTGGAAGAGCCCGTCTGCGAGATTCCAGGGCAGCTCTCAGGCGGGCAACTATCAGTCGAACAACCAGCAGACAAGCAACAAATGCTTTCCACCGAAAGCCGGGAAATATCCGACAGGCAGGTCGTTCCAGAATCAGCCTCGGGGCCAGACACAGGCTCGGTCCAAGAACAGTCAACCCAGTCTTCAACAGAAACCATAGCGGTAAGAAAGATCGCTGGGCGGCTATCTAACTTCTTTAAAATCTGGAAGAATATTACGTCAGACAAATTTGTTTTGGCTTGTGTACGGGGGTACGAGCTAAAGTTCAGTAAACCCCCTAATCAAGCATATATTCCTTCAGAACCCTCGTTTAATCCTGAAGAATTTCTTAAGCATAAGGAACAGATCAACCATCTTCTAACGCTAGGAGCGGTTGAAAGGTGCTCTTACACTCCAGGCCAATTTATTTCTACTTATTTTTTAGCCCCGAAACCAAACGGTTCTGACAGATTCATATTAAACTTGAAAAAGTTGAATACCTTTATTGACACCGAACATTTTAAGATGGACGATATACGTTCGGCCACGCGCTTGATATCTTTGAGAGCTTTTATGGCCAATTTAGACCTGCAGGATGCATACTTTTTAATTCCTGTTAGTAAGAAATGTAGAAAATTCTTGAGATTTTCGTTCGAAGGGCAATTATATGAATTCACTTGCCTGCCGTTTGGACTTTCCTCAGCACCTAGAGTCTTTACTAAGGTCCTTAAGCCTGTGCTTAATTGGCTGCGTAGCAGGGGGTTCTTATCAGTTGCCTACTTAGATGACATCCTATGCATCGGGGATAATTATAAATCCTGTTTGGACAATGTGAAGAGCACAGTAGATATATTTGAGTCTTTGGGATTTATCGTTAATAACAGAAAGAGTAATCTCACACCCAGCACCCAGTGTAAATTCCTAGGATTTATCTTGAACTCAGAAAATCTAACACTAGAACTACCTCAGGAGAAACGAGATAGAACCCGAAAACTTATCGTGCTTTTTAGTTCAAAGAAAGTGTGCAAAATCCGTGATTTCGCTCACTTCATCGGCATTATAACTTCTTGTTGTCCGGCTATCAAATATGGCTGGCTTTACTCAAAAAATTTTGAGCGAGCCAAATACTTATCTCTATTAGTAAATGAAGGAAATTACGAGGCTCAAATGCTTCTTCCCGAATGGCTGCAGGAGGATTTTGCTTGGTGGAAGGTTAATATAACACTTGCGGTTAATCCAGTTAGAAAGTTCAAATTTCAAAAAGAAATTTTTTCAGACGCATCTACTACTGGATGGGGTGCGTTTTGCGATGGGAATACAGCCCACGGGTTTTGGAAAAGCTCTGAGATAAACTTACATATCAACTGTTTAGAACTCATAGCGACTTTTATGGCCTTAAAGTGCTTTGCTAGGGATTTGAGCAATTGTGAACTCCTACTCCGGATCGATAATACTACGGCAATTTCTTACGTTAACAGAATGGGGGGAGTGCAATACCCAGGCTTAAATAAGGTTTCCAAAGATATCTGGCGTTGGTGTGAAAAGAGAAATATATGGCTTTTTGCAACGTATATTCCGTCTATGGAGAATGTAGAGGCGGACTGAAGTTCAAGGATTAAAAATATTGATACTGAATGGGAGCTGGCAGATTACGCTTTTAGTATGATTGAAAGGTCTTTTGGAGTACCAGAAATCGACCTGTTTGCTTCTAGAAGTAATACAAAATGCATCAAATTTTGTGCTTGGCAGAGGGATCCAGAGGCACAGGCTATCGACGCGTTTACTTTAAATTGGTCCCAATGGCGTTTTTATGCATTCCCTCCATTTGCTCTCATTCTGAGGGTATTAAGAAAATTAATTCAAGATGAGGCGGAGGGTATAGTTGTCGTCCCATATTGGCCGACGCAGCCGTGGTACCCTCTGTTTAGGTCCATTTTGGTCAATGAACCGATTATTTTGAAGCCATCGGCTAATTTGCTGTCATCTCCTTGTAGGTCCCAGTTGCATCCTCTAGCCAGAACGCTGGCTTTAGTTGTAGGAAAGTTATCGGCGAGGCCTACAAACAAAAAAACGTTGCAGATGCAACGACAGATCTCCTCATCGCTTCTCTGGCAGATAACACTATTAAGCAATATAGTGGTCCATTAAAGGCTTGGATACAATTTTGTGGAAAATTCAAAATTGATCCATTTACGGGACATGAAAACCAAGTATTGGAATTTTTGACGGAACGCTATGAAGCAGGTGCTTCATATGGTACCCTTAATTCCTGCAGAGCAGCGATTTCACTAATATCTAACGAGAATATAGGAAAAAGCCCAACAATTGGCAGATTTTTCAAGGGTGTTTTCAAAACAAGACCTTGTAAACCCAAGTACGATAGAACTTGGGATATAACCCCAGTATTAAACAAGATTTCAGAAATGTTTCCTTTAGAAAAATTGGGTCTACAAGATCTTACTGTTAGGCTAGTCACGCTGTTAGCCTTGGTAACTGCGCAAAGGGTACAGACTCTGGCTTTTATTAAACTTAGCAATATTAAAGAAACTCGTGACGGATTCGAAGTCAAGGTTACGGATATTTTGAAGACTTCAAAACCTGGGTCTAGTCAACCTCTTCTGTTGTTGCCCCGCTTTGAGCAGCAGCCTAAACTATGTATAGCAAGTGTACTAGAGCGGTATATCGAAAGGACTAAGCCCCTAAGAGGCAATTGCAATACGTTACTAATTACAAGTAAAAAACCGTACAGAGCGGCTTCGTCGCAAACTATTAGCAGGTGGATCAGGAGTATGCTAGCTTGGAATGGGATTGGCGAGGAATATTCCGCGCATAGTACTAGACACGCATCCACTTCTGCAGCCTTAAAGAAGGGTATCGATATTAATATAATTAAGTCGGCCGCGGGATGGTCTAAAGAATCCCAGGTGTTTGCCAAATATTACATCAGACCTATTGCTAGTCTTAAAAACGGTTTTGCTTCCTTCTTACAATAATAAGCACATAGTATATTCTTCCATATTTATGTTACCATTAAAAATAGTTGATAATATGTGAAAATAATATGTTATAAATATGTGAAAATTCTAAGAGTTGAAGGTCCTCCAGAGGCTTTATATATAAAATAAAAAAAAAAAAAAAAAAAACCTAAGATTCTCTAAACATGTACCTTGTAATCTGGAGAACGAGACTCTCGGTATAATTGCTCGATCAAATGAATTTACCTAAGTGAAGTTCGATCGAGATTATGATGAGAGTCTCGTTCGAAATGATTACAACCCTCCCAGTGTGCTAATTTTCCGGCAGCGAAAATTTGTTTTTACGCCGCCCTGACATTTCTTATTGTATATATAAATGCTATACTTTAAACATAATGAAGCATGAGCGGGAGAGCGGGAGGAAGAAGGGATAATGGGTTGCGAATTTTATATTCTGAAGATTGTGGCGACATCGTGCGAGAAGTAGCGGTACTACCTTGTAATCATTTCGAACGAGACTCTCATCATAATCTCGATCGAACTTCACTTAGGTAAGTTCATTTGATCGAGCAATTATTTATTATTATTATTCTCTAATCTCATTCGCTTTGAAAGACTGGGTTTTCGTTATTTACCTCCGTAACCGTGAGGCTGACAAAATCTTTGTTCAGAGCTTTTTTGTAGTTGCTACAATTGTCCATAACTTTTTCTTAAAACTTTTTGCGCTCATGTTAATAATAAAAAAATTATCAACAAAAAACGATGAAAAATTAGGGAATAGAAAACTTTGAGGAAAGATAATTAATTAAATTGAAATCTGACAATAGAAATACAGGGGGGCGCCACTGAGCATCTATAGTGAACAGACGTGTCTTGTGTCGCTCTATCATATTTAATCTTGCTAGTTAATAAATTCTGTGTAAAAAATTATAAAAACGTGCATATTCTGTGTAGAAACAAGTGATTAAAGTCTGCAGATACAAATCTTTAAATCCTTTCGAGCTTAGCATATAAAATTCTGTTTTTCCTGATAACACGGTGTGTGCTCAGCTGGCGTGTTTATGATTGTTTACGTTTCCTGACTCCGTAAATGAATACAGGCGACATCTCACGGTCAAATTCTGACCCCGCACCTGTGGCGCCACTGTTAGCCAAACCCCGCCTCGTTTTGAATCACAACAACACTATAGCCGGTGTCACACCTGCGGCCCCGTCAAGAAAAGGGCGACCATCCACCCAGCAACTCCTTGCAGAAGCTGCCAACACCTGCACTCCAATAACCAACTTTATCGAAACCAAGAGGAAAAGACACAGTTCCGGTCAATCTCCCACAGAAGAGCCGAAACAGCCTTCGAAGACTTTTAAGAAGACAGATTATGCGGAGTTAGAAGACTACCTGGACCCAATTGATAACAGTGATTCAGCGATGGATAAAATACTGGAGGAATTGAGAGGCCTCAGGTCTGACCAGGAAACTGAGCTCAAGGTGCTCACCGATAAACTGAACAAAAAGTTCGAAGACGACGCAACAGCCTTTGAGAATATACAGCGAAACCTAGCAGAATTAAAAACCGACTTACAGGGAACCAAGATCGATCTAACTAAACGAGTTAAAGCTCTGGAAGACAGCACAGTGAAGAAAGATGAACTTAACAACTCAAAAGTTTCTCCACTCTCAAAAGAGGAACGTGACAGAATCTCGCAACTCAGTAATAGAATTGATTTTCTTGAAAAGGAAAATAAGAAGACTAAAATCTCGATAGTAGGCCTCACTCTATCCACAAACAATCACACGGAGGAGGTCAAAACGTTCTTGAATTCCAATTTTGGGGTCAATATCCTTAGAATTGAAATAACGGAATTCACCAAGAGGCTTATAGTCGACCTATTTGATATAAATATAAAAAATCTAATACTCAAGAACAAAAAAATTAAATTGACCGGTACAGTGCTCCCCCCCTAGGATATCCCTCTGTAAGATATTACTTCCCCTCATTTTACTATCATTTCCCCGCAATTCGGCTTCCCCACTATACTCAGTGTTGTTTACTTGCGCATGCGCGTAAGCCGCTACTATAAGTCAGCTGTCTACATATACACCCCACCTTTTAAGAGTAAAGGGGATACCTCTCTAAGATATTTTTCCTGGAACCAGAGCCCCGAGTCTGAAATCTTAGGGGGGGAACACTGTACTAACATTTTTATTGAGCCAGACAGAACAGCCAGGGAGCGCGAAATAGACTGGAATGTCAGAACGCTCGCTAAACAACTAAGAAGCGAAAGTAAAAAACCCGTAAGAAAAGGGAATAAAATTCTGGTGGACGATCTTGTCTACTCCTGGAACCCGGAAACAAACAAGATGATGCCTCAATCAAGGAACTCCAGCTTGCATTCGGGCAGCATGGAGTGGACAGAATCAAAGTCAAAAAAGTAATTAGCACACCCGTGGGAACATCTACAGTCAAAATCACATTTTGGAACCTTCATGGCTTCTCGAACCTTGAGAGTGGATTGGCTATGAGAGTTCTAGATCCAAACATGGCGGCGTGCCCCCCATGCCCCCCATGCCCCCCCCCCCTTTTTTTTTTTTTTTTTTTTTTTTTTTGATGGTGGCCATTTTGATTTTTTTTTGGGTGGCGGCCATTTTGATTTTTTGGATGGCGGCCATTTTCATTTTTTGATTACGGCCATTTTGATTTTTTGATGGCAGCCATTTTGACGACAACTATGATTTTTTGATGGCGACCATTTTGATTTTTTGCTTAGTCAGACGGGCGGCCATTCACACAGCTGCCATTTTTGATTTTTGCTCAGTCGGATGGGCGGCCATTTTTATTTTTACCGTCAGACAGTTTGACAATGTGATTTATTTCTTGGCCGGCCGAATAGCCATTTTGATTTTCGCCGTTACCCGTAAACTTTCTCGCAAATAGTTTGCCTCCATGCGAAAATAATATTCTCCACATACTTCGAATACATTCTTTTGCGTTAATCGACCGAATGGTGGCATCGCAATTACATTTCGCGTTAATAGTTTGCCCCAAGGCGAAAAATAATATTTTCCACATACTTCGAATACATTCTTTCACGTTAATCGACCGGATGGTGGCATCGCAATTAGATAGACAGGAAATGCTGATGACGATCCGCAAACTTTCACGCTAATTGTTTACCCCCAGAGCGAAAAATAATATTTTTCATGTACTTCGAATATACTCTTTTGTGTTAATTGGCCGAATGGTGATGCCTCAATTAGATAGGCCGAGAATGTTCACTACAATTAGATAGGTCGGAGAATGTTGACGACAATCCGTAAACTTTCACTCGCGCTAATAGTTTGCTTTGACTATCACTCTCCCAAATTCTTACCTTACCCAAGTGCAACACGATTGTCATATGCGCGCAAAGAATTGCCACATTTGCGAAAAGCCGTTTACCCCTGAGGAGAAAAAGTGCCACGACCGCTGTCACTTCACGGGTAAATATCGTGCTCCTGCTCATAATCGGTGTAATTTGAATTTCAGAGAGACGCACACAATTCCAATAGTTTTCCACAATTTGTCCGGTTACGATTCTCACTTTTAATAAAATCCCTCGCGTCAACTTTTCCCGGTGAAATTACCCTTCTATAATTCTTGTGAGACGAAAGCGCTAAAATCATCATGATACGTAATAACCAGTTTACCGGCGAAGAAATAATTATAAGATTCAGCGACGCGCCTTCGGAGTTTTCGCTCCAAGATCTTCGGCGACTCGTTGAATGTGTCCGGAGAGCTCGCGCGCAACCGCGCAGGCAGCACAGGGTATATGTTCAGGACATAACATTAATCCGGCATTTTCAAAAATGAGGGAAATGAGGTGATCGCGATCTTTTCGGACATCGAACCAGATGACGATGAACGCGAAGCCAATTGGATCGAGCGTCGTCAGATCAGCGAGGAATAAGATACGTCCCGACGTATGATTGTGCGCCGGAAAACGTTCAACGACTGCAGCAGTGTTCGCCCTCAGAGCGAAAATAATATTTTCACCATACTTCGAATACATTCTTTTGTGCTAATCGACCGAGCGGCGACACCGCAATTAGATAGGCTGGGAATGTTGATGATGATCCGTAAACTTTTACGCTAATAGTTTACCTCCTTATTTCCCACTCGATGGGGTATATAAAACGTGGGCCTATTCCGATGATGACGCTGGTCTCATCGCCTCTTCGCGTTGTGAACTGCTGTTACTAGTGAAAAACAAGAAACCGATTGAAACGCGATGGATCTAACAAAAGTTAGCCACGTCGGCCGTCTGGAGAATCCGCCAACCAAGAAGATGTCGGAACTTGAAATTGGAGCGGCGTACAACATCACAGACTTACGGTTGGTCAAAACGAAATTTGGGGCATGTGTTCTGGCGACGATCGATGAAGATTACAACGTCTTCTTGCCACCGAGAATCGCAAGGGTCCTGCAAGAAGATTCAAATCAGCTGGCTGAAATGTGCAACATGGCTGGGCAAAATCGTCTGCAAATGAAATATCTTGGTGGGGAATTCAACAAGCTCGAATTTTCATGCGGTTATGTGCCATAAATAAACTATGCGATCACCAACCACCCACCTCTGCAAAAATTCATCCGCGAGGGGATGAAAGCAGGCGTGCTGGAGATCGAACTTTCGCCAACCGAATCCGAACGGGAATTGTAACGAATCTCGGAAATATCACCCGGTACCAGCCTCTCGCTGCGGGGCTTTCGACATTCGTTGAGCTATCCAAGGATATTCAGCGGAAGAGGGCGGTGGCGAACGTGAAAAACAACGATGAAAGATGCCTTCTCTGGTCCATCACTGCAGCCCGCCACCCGGCCAACACCCCCACCGATAGAACTAACCATTATCGCCGCTTTATCTCCGAGTTGAACTGTACAGGCATCAAATTCCCTGCCACTCTACATGATGTGAAAAAGCTTGAGATTCCATATTGATACCTGGACAGACCGAGACCCTACCTTGGGGGTTTGTCCCAGCCCCATGATAGCTATAGGATAAAACTGTACACGTTTAATTATTGCGAATATTTACGCTTGACGCCTCGGGCGATCCGCCATCATGCGGAAACGATTTAGACTGGATTTGACAATGTGAATTCATATACTTAACATTTATTTATTTATTTATTCATTTATTTATTTATTTATTCATTTATTTATTTATTCATTCATTTATTTATTTATTTATTCATTTATTTATTTATTTATTCATTATCAATATATTGAGAAATTATTCATTTTTATTCGTTCACAACGTGAAAAGTTTTCTGAAAATGAAAAAAAGTTTTCAGAAAACGAAAAAAAGTTTTCAGAAAATGAAAAAAACTTTTCCGAAAACTTTTTTCCCATTTGATTAACACGTAAAAAAAGTTTTCAGGAAATGAAAATAAGTTTTCTGAAAACGAAAAAAAGTTTTCTGAAAATGAAAAAAATGTGTAATAATCGTATGGAAAAATTGCAGATTATTATTATTATTATTATTATTTTCATGGCGTCGAGTACGGCACATGTGCATGCAAAGGAGATAAGTGTGGAAATATTTGTATATTCAAATCTTTTATTGTAATTCGGAAAATACATACAAATTATGTTACATGGCTGTTTTATTTATCCTGCTATTGTGCGAACTATCAAAACCCAACCACTTCACATAGATCCGATTCCCCCGTTTGCGTAACACTTTCTCCACAAGATAGCCATTGGGGTATTTTACTTTGCCAAGCTCCTCCTCGTAGAAGCCCCCCTCGATGGGATGATCTTGATAATCGGCAAGTTTGTACGTCGGCGGATTGGTATCTTTCACCTCACTCGCGGTGAATATTCCAGTCGTCCAATTGGGCGTATAGCCTTTTTCGAATACATTCTTGTACTTGCTGATTCAAACTCGATCGCCCGCACTGAAGGTACCAGGATGCCCCTAATTTGGGGGACACGGACCAGCCTGCGTGATACGCGACTCAAATCCAGCCGAGAATTTCTTTGCCGCAAGCTCGTCCGACGCATAATTTTTTAATTATAAGCGATAGCGTTAGGCCAATCGGAGTGCATCATTTCATCTGGATTTGCCGCCACGGAAATTGCTGTTTTGTTCGTCTGGGTGAATTATTATTATTATTATTATTCGTTTACGAATTAAATATCGGCACCTCCCCTCTCTCCCTGTTGTACCCCTTCTCGAGCGCTGACCCCGGTATTGTTGCCGCGGCACACGCTGCCGGCCGCACACACACGGACGCAAACTCATGTGTGTGAAACATAAGCGAATGCCCAGCTACACAATACTACGAAACACACATCTACGAGTGAAAATGAAAATAAATCCCCGAATAAATCATCGGATTTAAGATTTAATGTTATAAAACACTTCCAATCATCGATGTATGCATCAAACTAGAGATTTTAGATGATTGATATGCCGTTAGGGTTCATAATTAGTCATTCAATCAATCTGAATTATGGTTTCCGAACATTTTGTGTGTCTTTGCAACATAATTTTTTCACTAGTTTGAAATTCATCATTGACATCCGATTTTTCAATAATGCGAGGGAAAAATAACTCGCTGAATTGGCGTGTCAATAGGTTTGTAAATCAATTACGATTCACCTGAGTTAACACAAAATAACCGAATAAATGAGAATTCACTGAATCACTAAAAATGATAACCGAAATCACGAGAATTATTTGAGATATACCTCTGAGGGTTTGTCGACGTAACGTACACGTCATTTTCAATCAGACTGCCGTTCAAAACAATTTCATATGCCCACAGCTGTGATAGACTCATTATAGCATCTCGCGCAAGGTTGAAGGACCTCATTTTCTGTCTAAAAGACTACCGTCACACAAAAAATCCGCAAAATTCACTCACCCAAAGTCCTCAAAACTCCGCCTTTGCGACATGAGCGTAAGGTTTATGGGGCATTCGTATGAAGACGAGCGTGATAGATGTCGCTACGAGCCGTCAGGCGAGTTGCGACAATCACATGAGTCTTCATACGAATGCCCCATAAACCTTACGCTCATGTCGCAAAGGCGGAGTTTTGAGGACTTTGGGTGAGTGAATTTTGCGGATTTTTTGTGTGACGGTAGTCTTTTAGACAGAAAATGAGGTCCTTCAACCTTGCGCGAGATGCTATAATGAGTCTATCACAGCTGTGGGCATATGAAATTGTTTTGAACGGCAGTCTGATTGAAAATGACGTGTACGTTACGTCGACAAACCCTCAGAGGTATATCTCAAATAATTCTCGTGATTTCGGTTATCATTTTTAGTGATTCAGTGAATTCTCATTTATTCGGTTATTTTGTGTTAACTCAGGTGAATCGTAATTGATTTACAAACCTATTGACACGCCAATTCAGCGAGTTATTTTTCCCTCGCATTATTGAAAAATCGGATGTCAATGATGAATTTCAAACTAGTGAAAAAATTATGTTGCAAAGACACACAAAATGTTCGGAAACCATAATTCAGATTGATTGAATGACTAATTATGAACCCTAACGGCATATCAATCATCTAAAATCTCTAGTTTGATGCATACATCGATGATTGGAAGTGTTTTATAACATTAAATCTTAAATCCGATGATTTATTCGGGGATTTATTTTTATTTTCACTCGTAGATGTGTGTTTCGTAGTATTGTGTAGCTGGGCATTCGCTTATGTTTCACACACATGAGTTTGCGTCCGTGTGTGTGCGGCCGGCAGCGTGTGCCGCGGCAACAATACCGGGGTCAGCGCTCGAGAAGGGGTACAACAGGGAGAGAGGGGAGGTGCCGATATTTAATTCGTAAACGAATAATAATAATAATAATAATTCACCCAGACGAACAAAACAGCAATTTCCGTGGCGGCAAATCCAGATGAAATGATGCACTCCGATTGGCCTAACGCTATCGCTTATAATTAAAAAATTATGCGTCGGACGAGCTTGCGGCAAAGAAATTCTCGGCTGGATTTGAGTCGCGTATCACGCAGGCTGGTCCGTGTCCCCCAAATTAGGGGCATCCTGGTACCTTCAGTGCGGGCGATCGAGTTTGAATCAGCAAGTACAAGAATGTATTCGAAAAAGGCTATACGCCCAATTGGACGACTGGAATATTCACCGCGAGTGAGGTGAAAGATACCAATCCGCCGACGTACAAACTTGCCGATTATCAAGATCATCCCATCGAGGGGGGCTTCTACGAGGAGGAGCTTGGCAAAGTAAAATACCCCAATGGCTATCTTGTGGAGAAAGTGTTACGCAAACGGGGGAATCGGATCTATGTGAAGTGGTTGGGTTTTGATAGTTCGCACAATAGCAGGATAAATAAAACAGCCATGTAACATAATTTGTATGTATTTTCCGAATTACAATAAAAGATTTGAATATACAAATATTTCCACACTTATCTCCTTTGCATGCACATGTGCCGTACTCGACGCCATGAAAATAATAATAATAATAATAATAATCTGCAATTTTTCCATACGATTATTACACATTTTTTTCATTTTCAGAAAACTTTTTTTCGTTTTCAGAAAACTTATTTTCATTTCCTGAAAACTTTTTTTACGTGTTAATCAAATGGGAAAAAAGTTTTCGGAAAAGTTTTTTTCATTTTCTGAAAACTTTTTTTCGTTTTCTGAAAACTTTTTTTCATTTTCAGAAAACTTTTCACGTTGTGAACGAATAAAAATGAATAATTTCTCAATATATTGATAATGAATAAATAAATAAATAAATGAATAAATAAATAAATAAATGAATGAATAAATAAATAAATGAATAAATAAATAAATAAATGAATAAATAAATAAATAAATGTTAAGTATATGAATTCACATTGTCAAATCCAGTCTAAATCGTTTCCGCATGATGGCGGATCGCCCGAGGCGTCAAGCGTAAATATTCGCAATAATTAAACGTGTACAGTTTTATCCTATAGCTATCATGGGGCTGGGACAAACCCCCAAGGTAGGGTCTCGGTCTGTCCAGGTATCAATATGGAATCTCAAGCTTTTTCACATCATGTAGAGTGGCAGGGAATTTGATGCCTGTACAGTTCAACTCGGAGATAAAGCGGCGATAATGGTTAGTTCTATCGGTGGGGGTGTTGGCCGGGTGGCGGGCTGCAGTGATGGACCAGAGAAGGCATCTTTCATCGTTGTTTTTCACGTTCGCCACCGCCCTCTTCCGCTGAATATCCTTGGATAGCTCAACGAATGTCGAAAGCCCCGCAGCGAGAGGCTGGTACCGGGTGATATTTCCGAGATTCGTTACAATTCCCGTTCGGATTCGGTTGGCGAAAGTTCGATCTCCAGCACGCCTGCTTTCATCCCCTCGCGGATGAATTTTTGCAGAGGTGGGTGGTTGGTGATCGCATAGTTTATTTATGGCACATAACCGCATGAAAATTCGAGCTTGTTGAATTCCCCACCAAGATATTTCATTTGCAGACGATTTTGCCCAGCCATGTTGCACATTTCAGCCAGCTGATTTGAATCTTCTTGCAGGACCCTTGCGATTCTCGGTGGCAAGAAGACGTTGTAATCTTCATCGATCGTCGCCAGAACACATGCCCCAAATTTCGTTTTGACCAACCGTAAGTCTGTGATGTTGTACGCCGCTCCAATTTCAAGTTCCGACATCTTCTTGGTTGGCGGATTCTCCAGACGGCCGACGTGGCTAACTTTTGTTAGATCCATCGCGTTTCAATCGGTTTCTTGTTTTTCACTAGTAACAGCAGTTCACAACGCGAAGAGGCGATGAGACCAGCGTCATCATCGGAATAGGCCCACGTTTTATATACCCCATCGAGTGGGAAATAAGGAGGTAAACTATTAGCGTAAAAGTTTACGGATCATCATCAACATTCCCAGCCTATCTAATTGCGGTGTCGCCGCTCGGTCGATTAGCACAAAAGAATGTATTCGAAGTATGGTGAAAATATTATTTTCGCTCTGAGGGCGAACACTGCTGCAGTCGTTGAACGTTTTCCGGCGCACAATCATACGTCGGGACGTATCTTATTCCTCGCTGATCTGACGACGCTCGATCCAATTGGCTTCGCGTTCATCGTCATCTGGTTCGATGTCCGAAAAGATCGCGATCACCTCATTTCCCTCATTTTTGAAAATGCCGGATTAATGTTATGTCCTGAACATATACCCTGTGCTGCCTGCGCGGTTGCGCGCGAGCTCTCCGGACACATTCAACGAGTCGCCGAAGATCTTGGAGCGAAAACTCCGAAGGCGCGTCGCTGAATCTTATAATTATTTCTTCGCCGGTAAACTGGTTATTACGTATCATGATGATTTTAGCGCTTTCGTCTCACAAGAATTATAGAAGGGTAATTTCACCGGGAAAAGTTGACGCGAGGGATTTTATTAAAAGTGAGAATCGTAACCGGACAAATTGTGGAAAACTATTGGAATTGTGTGCGTCTCTCTGAAATTCAAATTACACCGATTATGAGCAGGAGCACGATATTTACCCGTGAAGTGACAGCGGTCGTGGCACTTTTTCTCCTCAGGGGTAAACGGCTTTTCGCAAATGTGGCAATTCTTTGCGCGCATATGACAATCGTGTTGCACTTGGGTAAGGTAAGAATTTGGGAGAGTGATAGTCAAAGCAAACTATTAGCGCGAGTGAAAGTTTACGGATTGTCGTCAACATTCTCCGACCTATCTAATTGTAGTGAACATTCTCGGCCTATCTAATTGAGGCATCACCATTCGGCCAATTAACACAAAAGAGTATATTCAAAGTACATGAAAAATATTATTTTTCGCTCTGGGGGTAAACAATTAGCGTGAAAGTTTGCGGATCGTCATCAGCATTTCCTGTCTATCTAATTGCGATGCCACCATCCGGTCGATTAACGTGAAAGAATGTATTCGAAGTATGTGGAAAATATTATTTTTCGCCTTGGGGCAAACTATTAACGCGAAATGTAATTGCGATGCCACCATTCGGTCGATTAACGCAAAAGAATGTATTCGAAGTATGTGGAGAATATTATTTTCGCATGGAGGCAAACTATTAGCGAGAAAGTTTACGGGTAACGGCGAAAATCAAAATGGCTATTCGGCCGGCCAAGAAATAAATCACATTGTCAAACTGTCTGACGGTAAAAATAAAAATGGCCGCCCATCCGACTGAGCAAAAATCAAAAATGGCAGCTGTGTGAATGGCCGCCCGTCTGACTAAGCAAAAAATCAAAATGGTCGCTATCAAAAAATCATAGTTGTCGTCAAAATGGCTGCCATCAAAAAATCAAAATGGCCGTAATCAAAAAATGAAAATGGCCACCATCAAAAAAAAAAAAAAAAAAAAAAAAAAAAAAAAAAAAAAAAAAAAAAAAAAGGGGGGGGGGCATGGGGGGCATGGGGGGCACGCCGCCATGTTTGGATCTAGAACTCTCATAGCCAATCTACTCTTGAGCCAAGCTCAATAATTGGAGATTCCGACATCATCGCAGCTTGTGAAACTTGGATAACCCATACGTACACACCTGTTTATCTGAACAAATACAACATCTTTTGGTCCGAGGCGTTGAGAGAACATGCAGTAGGTAGAGCAAGCGGCGGTCTAATAACGGCAGTTAATAAACAATATAATTCCTCGTTAATCGAAGCTTCCCCTTGGTGGATCTTCACTGAAATTCAACTTGGATCATCCGTAGCTGTTATTGGGTCAGTATACTTCCGCAAATGTCTCGACCTCCGTTACTTACTCGATATTTTTCAGAGCATCATCGACGACATCAAAACTCAGCGCACATACGACTTGTTTATTATAGGCGGTGACATGAACGCTAAAGTCAGCACCCTGAATCCATGGCCAGCTGATCTCTTCACCGGAAGCCAATTATACGACATTTTTCGCACTACTGATAATTTTACCTGTGAAAGGGGTCGGATGATCACGGAATTCATGGTTGACAACGACTTTGTACTTTTGAATGGGAGGACAGTCAGTGATTCTCCAGCTCAACCGACGTACGAAAACCTTGGCTCATCAATCATTGACTTAATTTGGATTGACATACCGTCTCTGCGCCTTGTAAACGATCTGGTAGTTCAAATGGAGCCGTCCATGTCCGACCATTATCCAGTATGTCTCAGTATCTCGCTGGAAACCTATACTCCGCCAGTTAAAAATGATAACCCGAAAAAACCACAATTTTCCAAGATTAAATGGACGAATAACGCTGCCGATCCTTACCTTGAACAACTGTCTAATCTCTTGATTCCAGCTGACACGGAAACCCTAGCAACTGACAACTTACAGTCGCTCCTGCATTGCCACATGTACATTGCTGCTGAAAAAGCTAACCTGGTAAAAACTCTAGGTTTCGCCGGAAATAGCTGGACTACTCGCAACCCGTGGTTTGACTCAAGCTGTAAGGTAGCAAAAAGCGAGCTAAGAAAAGCATTAAAAAAACTTAAAAACGATCGAAGCAATAATATACTCAAACAGGATGCCACTCTTTGTAAAAATAAGTACCAGGAAATATGCAAAGCTAAGAAAAAAGCTCACATTGACAGTATAAAATCGGCTTTTGCCAACGTCACGGCTCCAACAGACTTCTGGGCCGCAGTTAGAAAATTCAGCTTCAAGCACAGCTCTTCCCCTGACGTCTCAATTGACAGCTGGAACAAGTTTTATGCTGCGATCTCCAAGCCAAGAGTTGTCACGCCTTCTATTTCTGCAAGCATCACAAACGACATCCTTGATGCTGAAATTTGGTTTCCGGAGCTCAACTCGGTTCTTAAATCTCTGAAACCCGGCAAAGCTGCCGGCCCCGACTTACTAACCAATGAACTATTCCAAGCTCTAACGGCACAGCATACAAACTTGCTAATAGTTCTATTCAACAGAGTGCTCAATGAAGAGCGTGTACCAAAAAATTGGGCAAAGATATGCCCAATAAACATTGCTGGTAAATAAATCGTAAGAAATTCGTCGAAAAATAACGTTGTATATAGTTGAATAATCGTTCAGCACATACGTTTTTTCTCGTGAAAAATGTCCGCCCTGATATAGGTTTTTTCTACTGCGCTCATCAACGTTTTCTGTTAGTGATTATGATCCGGATATTCCACGGTTGAAGTAAACGTCGAAATTACGGTTTTCAGAAACGTAATGAAACAAGTATGAAAGAACGCAATTTAAATGTTAACGTAGACGTTTAATATATACCTGTTATAGCCACCATTTTTCGTGGTTCAAACACGTTTAATAAGCGTGTTCATTGGAAAATTTTTTTTATAATAATACACGTACTTAATGTGTGTTGATTTAACGTAAAAACGATATCCGTAAACAATTATTATACGTTTAATTGAATACACTTAATCGAATATCACGCGGTTCCGATAAACGTGTAACAACCAACTTGAGAATATGTTTTCGGTATAATTTTTCATGTACTATATTAATACACAAGCTGTTAAAAGCTTCTTGTATGGTCAATATGGACTTATCTCAGGGGTTAGATGATACAGCAACGCTCACATTCTTAGCTATTTCAGTAATGGTAACTTGCACCAATTAAATGATATTAATTATTTTACATCCACACCTATGTATTCTTATGAGAAATACAGGACAACTAAATGAGATAAAGCACACACCTTTGCGAAACATGATATATATTTATTATAAGGTACTTTCATCCAAGGCAACAATGACAATAGTTACATTGCACACGTATCGAAATATCCGCTTTAACAATGTATCAGAAACATAATAGTAGTTTTTTATATACCAGTTTGTCTGTATCGTTGATGCGGACATTTTATTATGCCAACGATGTAACTGTGTGAATGTTGACTGGGATGTATAAATAAACATACAGTCTTTTACATATACGCATACCTCAATTGTACAGATGTACTCACAAGAGTATAGAAGTATAGCAAATAGTAAAATTAAGTAAACATGAACAAACAAAAACTTATATCCGATACAAGAGGTTTGATAACAAATAAAACATGAAACAAAATAATCATACAATGATTATACCCTAACGAGGAAAATTGTTAACTTTCATCTCGGGACTAGGTAAAAAATCACAATCCTGACAAAGTAAAATAATAAAAAGTATTGGCACATTATTTCAAAAAAGAACACAGACGCTATAGAAAGCGTTGTCTAGGTACGCAGTACGCATAAGTTTTAATTATTATTCGACCGCAGCTGGAGCATTCACTTCCTCGATATCACTGCTAATCCGTCAAATACCTGAAAATACATAGTATTTAACACCTGTATTCTAGGTAGAATAATCTTTATGTGCCATTTCAACGTTCTCTCAACGTGTCTTGACAGGTCTATTATATATCATTTCAACCACTGTGTGTTTATTGGGAAAAGATGCAGCCACTAAATGATCGTTCATTCGTACATGATACGTATGTGTTAGCGATCTATTTCACTGGATAACCTTATAAAAGAAAAACGATGCCTGCACAAGTAAGAATGAAGCTAACAATAAATATCTGCGGCTTCTATTTGCAATCAGTATATATTCCATACCATAGACATGCTTCTTATAGCATTATCTACAAGCAATTCTATTGTGCCTACATCCTTTCGGCGACGTTCAAAAGCAAGTACGACGCAATCACAAAGTATTTGTTTCTTCTTTTTATTGTCAGGTTATTTACGCCTGTATTGTCATTTTCGTCTGTATTGAATCATCGTGATAAATTTTTCCAAATAGAAAATACATTTGTACTTACCAGCTTATGAAGGCTCACATAAACACGGACGTGCACTGACCTCGGAAGTTGGTCAAATTAGACTGATTCACTGATCGCGTGAGCTGAGAGCCTTCGCGAACGGTGGTGGGGGGGGGGGGGGGCATTCTGGCGCGTCGTCCTCGGCTCTCAGCGTGCAGGAACCGTACGAGTTACAACACGCTGACCTAGCGAGCCAATCAGAGGCAGAAGAAGAGGCGCGAGTATTTCACGCTAGGACATTCTCGATTCTTCGCGACCGCTTGTCGTTTGATACATGCGCTCATTATACGTATATGTAACATCCATGGTACACGAGCTTCATTTACGGCCACTCGCTTTCCTAGCATGGGTTATTCCAATATATACATTATGGTATAGGAAAACGTATGTTTTACAATTAATAAAGACGCCGCGAAGGGATGCACTTATATGCTCAACTAGGTAATTTCTTGGTGACCTTTGTAAAAAAATCTGTTCATCGATTTTTCAACTTTTTTTCCTATGTTGGGGAATTAACAATAACACAAGGAAAAGAATTTGAAAAAATGGAGGTAACATATAGTTCTACTTTACAATATTACGTAGAATAAAATTATCACTTCTAGTGTTATGTCACCTGAATTTTTTCATATTTTTGATGATACTTACTAGTTTATCGAATGAAAAAAAAGATTGGAAATCGAATGACCAGTTGTTTACAAAATTTAAGGTAATCAGAAAAACGTGCTGAGGAGGATAACAAAACGTTGAATTTTAGTCACTGCTAACATGAGAAAAACTTGAATATAATGATTATAGTTCCAAATTCAAACATCGCAATATGTAAGTAAATGATGTAAAAGTTGATTCCTGCCCTCACTATGTTGAAAAGGGTAGTATTCTTGGATATGAAGGTCAGAAAGGTACGAAACAAATCTTGTTTACGTTTCGGCCCGAGTAGGTATATAATTCTGTGTATCGATATGACAAGTCTATGTACGACGTAATTTTCACGTATTACATGTGATCAGTAGATCAAAAGTGTATTGACTTAATTATTAAACAATTAATGAGAACATATTGGCAAGGTATGGTAACTATACGAAACGTTAAACTTGTGTTACTGGTGAAGGAATAAAATATGTATATTAGCTGTTCATGAGACTAGAAATATAATGGATTTTACCACACGTTTATACTACGGATCTCGCTTACCACAATAAAACGTTGATGATGGAACGCAGAAATTTTCTATTTTAATACCTACAAATATACCGATTTTTAACGAATTTAAATTGACAATTGAGCTAGTAAACAAAACGTTGATTATTAGTCTAGAAACCGTTGTTTAAATGTTGTAGAAAAGCAGTGAATGAAACGTTAAACTTGTGTTGCCGGTGAAGGAATAAAACATGTATATTAACTGTTCATAGGACTAGAAATATAAACGGTTTTACCACACGTTTATACTACGAATCTCGCTTACCACAACAAAACGTTGACGATGAAACGTAGAAAATTTGTATTTTAATATCTATAAATATACCGGTTTTTAACGAATTTAAATTAGCAATTGAACTAGTAAACAAAACGTTGATTATTAGTCTAGAAACCGTTGTTCAAATGTACGTGTAATGAAAATCGTATAATATTTGTGGAGAGACAACGATTAATATTTTACTGAAAAATTACCGTATATCGAACACGGTAATATTTTCTACCTATACCATAATTATACGACCTTAACGTTTCTTCAACCACATTTTAACCGGCTCATGTTTACTGGGTGGTTGTCAATGCTGCATAAAAAAGGTGCCAAGTCTGACCCAAGCAATTACCGAGGCATCGCTCTTATTAATATAATTACCAATATATTCACCAACATTTTAAAGAAACGATTAGTTCGATGGATGGATAAGGAAAAGGTCCTGCCGGACTCTCAAATGGGCTTCAGAAAAGGGCGCAGCTGCACGGATGCCATTTTCACACTCCTCAGTGCCATTCAATTACAGTTTCGACACAACGATGGCAGAGAAATATACGGTATTTTTGTTGACTTTCAAAGGGCATTCGACTCGGTACCCCATGGGCGTCTGTGGCAGAAACTACTTGATCTAAAGGTCAGTAGCAAGTTTATCAATACAATGAAATCTCTATATGACCAAGCGACCATGCAGGTTAGAACCAAGGAAGGTCTCACGGAAGTCTTTGATGTTACTGAAGGCGTCCTACAAGGCGAATCTTTAAGTCCAGACCTGTTCCTACTATACTTGCACGATTTTGAGCAGTTTTTCCGATCTAAAGGTCTTCATGGCTTGGACATCAATGGAGTAGTCGACATTCTTTTGCTGCTGTACGCTGACGACACCGTAATCTTCGCCCATTCGCATACGGATCTTCTACGCAAGCTGCGTGCCCTCGAAGAGTACTGTGACCTGAACCAGCTAACAGTCAACAAGTCAAAAACAAAAATTTTCGTGTTCAAAGCAGCTGGTAGAATACGAGAATGCCCTACTGGGTATAGGACCTACAAACAAACTTGCCTGGACTTGGTCAATAGTTATACCTACCTAGGTGTCAAGGTGTCCACCTCTACCAGAGGTCTGGCAGCACTACAGTCTGCTACTAATAAAGCAAAAAGTGCTTCAGGAGCGTCCTTGGCCTTACTGGCTAAAGCAAAGTGCGACTCTTGGAACGCGTACAACAAGATATTTGACAGTATGGTCTCGACGGTATTTTTATACGCTATCCCAGCCTGGGGTCTCTGGTATAGAAACTCCCTGGAAGCTGCTCAAACTTTCTTTTTCAAGAAACTGTTCAAACTACCCAGGAACACCCCAGACTGGGCAGTACGTTTGGAGTTCGGACTCGATCCTATGGCTCTGAAGGCCATGACCAGTATATGGAGATGGTTGATCAAAACTCTTAGGGCGGATGACAACTGCTTGCACAAAATCTGCCTCCTGCGCCTCCTCAACCTGGCTAAAAACACCACGACCGCCTCACCGCATAACTGGGCCACACAGATAAGAGCTTTTTTAATGGAATGTGACGCGTCAGATCTAATTGATTCGATCGATCCCAACCTCTGGGAATCTGAGATGGAGTCCACTCTGAATCGGTATCAAAGTATCCTTCATAGCAACGACTTAAGCGCAGCAAGAAACTCCAAGTCACTCGAATTCTCCCTGCCTCATGCAGAACCTCGGGTCCCAGTCAGATATCTCCTAATGAAGATTCCGCTCAGCAGCAAGCGACTGATAGCCCAATTGAGGCTTTCAAACAAACATAACTGCTTTTTAATCACAGACAACCTTATGACAAAATTTGCTCGGAACTCTGCATGTCAATTATGTAATCTAAAAGAGCCGGATACAGTCGAGCACTTACTGATCACCTGCCCCTACTACGTGGGCTTCAGGAATCAATATCTGCAAAATTCACTGTGCAGCAGTGAACAAATACCAGCATTATTTTCATCATCTGACGCAAAAACTCTCTATGCAATTGTCAACTACGTCACCAAGTCACTAAATCTTAGAGCCTGGGCTCTGCATCTCTAACTTGTTTAAATTGTTTAAATGTAATTGTTTGACTGAATGACTACTTATATTTTTGTACTTATATTTATATTTATAATTTATCCGAAATTTTAATCAAGACACGATTTTATATATTGTTCTACAACGCGAATTTAATTTTAAATACTGTTTTTATTTGTAAATTTTACACTTTGTTACCCCCTTGCTAAAAACAACCCTGTAATTGTTTAATGCAATAAAGCTATAAAAAAAAAAAAAACAATAGAAATACATCCAACTTTTTTTATAGAGCATTTTGTTATAAACAATTTGACCTATTATTTTTTTTTCGCTTCGTTGTTATTGTTTGTTATGGCAATTAAATTCTATTATTTCTTCTTCATTTAATTTGACCGGAATACATCCGAATTCCTTTCTTTATTTATTTGTTCCTGAAAGTAAATAATAATAATCTGAAGTTTAGAAATTTAGAAAAATATAAACGTCGTATGATTATTAAATTCTCAATTATTCGTGATCGAGAAAAAAAACTTTCGTCTCTTGAAAGTTTATTCGTTCTGTTTTTAGTTTTGAAAGGTATCCATTGCTTACGGATTATTGGAATTTATTATATAGCGTTGCGGTTATTAATTTTTTATTCAATTAATTCGAATTGACTGAATGTTAATAATTTGAAATGATTTCTAATTGAGAATTTTTAAATTCAATGATTTGTTTGAATTCATTCAGATATCATATTTTTGTTTTTAAATATCGAATCAATAACAACGAAGCGAAAAAAGGAATAGGTCAAATTGTTTATAACAAAATGCTCTATAAAAAATGTTCGATGCATTTTTATTGTCAGATTTCAAATTAATTAATAATCTTGCCTCAAAGTTTTCTATTCCCTAATTTTTCATCGTTCTTTGTTTATAATTTTTTTATTATTAACATTAACGCAAAAAGTTATAGGAAAAAGTTATGGTTAATTGTATTGTTACGTGGGGGTGAGGGTGTACTGAGCGGTGGTAGTTGATGATTAATTGAATAATCAAGCTCCCACGTAACGATAATGAATAATTATTAAAACTAAGAAAAGACCTACCTTTCGATAAACCGGTAATTTGTAGGGTCGAGTTGCTATAGTCCTGTACAGGTCTGTGAGGTTTGTTCAAATTGTCGAGGCAATTTTATGATAATGAAAATGGGAAAAAGGTCGTTCAAAATAAATGTTTTAATATGATTTAACTGGTAAAAGATGAAGTATATTCTGTTTCGATTTGGTGATTGAAATGTCTGGTAACAATCAATGGTGATAATGATATAAGAGCCGAAAGTAACACTTTATAAAGTGTTCGAGTTTATACAAATCGTGTGTTATACTGTTCTAAAGGATATTATTATTTGGTAACGGGAACATCTACTCTGAACGATGGTTAACTAGCTGGTCGTGATTATTCGATATAGTATCTCTCTTTTTAGATTATCTTAAATCAATTATATATACTATTGTTAACTCTCGTTGGTAAATTCTTAGAATACAATAAGTATGATTTAATTGGGGGTAGTGAGGCTAGCCACCAATTCTAGACCTGCATTTTGAATGAATATTACTGAAGTAAATTTTGATTATAAAGGTGAAACAAGAATTCGTTCAATTTCGCAGATTAACACTCGGATTGACTTAGCTTTAGGTGAATCGGTCGACGAGATTGAGAGCCGTCGGATCGTGTCGGTCTGCGTCGGTAGATTTCTGGACCAGGGGCCTCACCTCAAGTTTGGAAGAGTTGATCAATCGAAAGATGTTGAACGTCGGTCACTTAGTCTTATTATCGAAAGCTTCAAAGTGTCTATTTTCTGATTTTGATGTATGTTAAAAATGATTGCAACGATTATTTATTAAAACGCTAGTGTAATTATTATTATTATCACTTAAAATTACCTGATTCGGTTGAATCAGGGCCGAACTCAGTTTAATTATGGAAAATGGAATGGCATAAAAATGTCTATTCGCGAAATGATGAGATTTAGTAAAGCACAGAAAAGATGGAAACGTAGAAGATAGTGAGTCTCTTGCAGCTAACAGAATAACTGAATGCTCGAATTTGACGAATTAGCGCGAGACTTTAGGTCGGTCACAACTAAGATTTTCCGAACGCTACTCTTGCTCGAGAGGGCTAATCCGGGTTGACATCCACGCACTTCGCGACTTGACAGACGAAAGACGCGGCTTCTTGGGCCCGAGGGTCCAAGGAGCTGCAGTTGTAATAAGTTACAACGGTAATTAGCCAATGAGGTGCGAGGGCGACCTCCTGGCGCCCAAATCCACATGGTTAGCGTTACTTCTCGCTCTTCGACGGTGATACATTGAAAATATGAACAAAAGATATTTACATGCAATGTTCACACATTCATTCATACATTCCAATAAGTAATCTATTTTAATTAGGTGGTTCTAAGGGTAGTGGTTTATCCTAGTTATTGATTATAGTTTTAACTTCAAAAGAGGGATATTTCCAGGCTGAGCGCTACTGATGCTAATTCAGCAGTCTCCTATCTCAGTTCTTGGTACCAGCTAAATAAAAGAAAGTTGAACCTTATACTAGAGATCATTGTTGGTCTCTACGTGACTTTTGCCAGGAGGGGTGGAACTCGCTGTTATTAGAATATGAGATTTTGATGAAATGATATCTGTGCATTGAAGTAATTAAAGAAATGAAATGAAATGGAATTTTGAAAAAGGTACGCCAAGGCGGTATGTCGGGGCGTAACAGTATCAACTACAAAAAAGCTCTCCACAAAATTTTTGTCAGCCTCACGGTTACGGAGGTAAAGTGAAAAAACTAATCACACCCTAATTTCAAAATGGCGGCCGTTCGGCAACCCTTTCGGACCCGGAAACTGAGTTTCACACTCATTGCCAACCCCCCCCCCCCAGAAAATGAAGAAAAAAAATTGCGTTCCACCCAAAATTCTCACGAGCCTATTTTTTGAGCACGCTTTGACTGGACTAAACGGCATCAGGCAGAAGTCGGCAACGAATTAGAGGAAATTGCGGAGTGGCGGACAAGTGACAATTCCGAAAGAAGAATGTCGAGGTTGCGGAGCGGGAGCTGACGCAGATCCCCGCATCACGGGATTCCAAGGTGGACGCGATTCCCGCTGGCGGCCAGCGCGCCGCAGCCTCTCCCCCTTGACCCCGCCAACAATTGAGTAGCGAACTTGCGACGGACCGACTAGCGATGAGGGAGCACCACGCTCACCACCAAGACGTCATGGAGCTGCGCGGCGGACGAGATTGCGATCTAGCGTTAAGTTCTGCGCCGCGATGCTATTGAAGGTGCGCGTCGAATTGCGCAGTTGACGAAATCGATGACGGATCGATTATTGCGTATTCTTGTGGGTATGACGTCACGTATGGGATGGCGTATCGAGATCCGTGTCGCGGCAGGTCATAGGTTTTTGAAATCACTCTAGTTCTGGCGGTCGTGATAAGTGGTCACATTTTGGGGAGTTTCGCGAAGTAATGGAGCCGCCTAAAGATCGCGAGGGGGGTGGAATGGGGGTTGCAAGAATGTAGAAGGTAAGTGCTGCTTTTATCCCCGCGATTGAATGTCGAGCATAATTACGAAAAGACTTGCCGAGTAACGGATAGTCATTTTGGATTTGCGTTGTGGAAAAGTACTCGAAATTCTTTTGCCGCTTCTTTTGCTTGATGACCGTAGCCTGAGTACGCGTGTTGGAGTAGAGTAAATTTTGAGTTCTTGCGAAAGTTGAGTAGAGTCACGGGTTTTTATTGAGTCTCTCTCGTATTTGAAATTAAGTACAGCCGAATTCCGCTGTACCGGGTCGAGCCGCGTTATCGGGTTTTTCAGTGTCACCTCTCGAGTAGGTTGGGAAGTGCCGAATTGGAGTGCTCGGATTAGCGAATAAAGTTTTTGAGGATTTTGAGAAGGTTTGATTTCGGTTACGTTTAGTTGCGCCTGCGCTTAGTTCCGTACCCGTTCAGTTAAGATGATGTTGATTGAGTTGTGTTACCTTGAGATTGTGTTTAGTTGAAGTAACATGTAGTGGTGCTTGCGCTTAGTTAAGTTGCCGTTTAATTAAGATAGTGTTTCGTCGAGTTGAGGTGCTGTTGCGCAGCGGTTGAGACGAGAAGTTCGATCACTGAGTTTTGGTTGCGTCTGACATATAGTGACGTTTAAGGATCTGGTTAGTTGAAATAAGCTTTAGGTTAAGTGAAGTTGTCACGTTAGATTTAAGGTAGTGTCGTGAAAAACGCATACAGTCAGAAAATTCTGAAATTTTGTATACTTATTAAGGACATGGTAATACAATCACTCTTAAAATTTGAAGTCGATTGACCCTTTCTGACTCGTGATACACTTAATTAAAAATCGGTTCATTAACATGGAGAGTATGGGCACAACATAGTGCTTGTACCAATTTATCAGTCTTAATAAAAAACTAACTGTCAGAAATTTTCAAAAAACTAACAGTTACTTATTGTTTGTGTACTGAATTTTTAGAAAAAATGAAATAAAATATCGTCCGTCTCATTGTCAATAAATAATAATGTAAAGTTCAACAGCTTATGAGAAAGTATACGTACTAGCTAGTTGGACAGAAACAACTTGACAACGCTGTACGTGAGTATGGATATTATTTGCGTGATAAATTCAAACGGACGGAGGGACAAATGGATATACAATAATATTTTCAGTACTCATATATGTATTGCTGATAAAATATTTTAAATTTTAACTTGTACAAGAATAATTTCAACACAATCTTTGTATTAAATATGAAGGAAACACAGGATCCAATAATACAGAAGCATCTGAAAATTAAACTTGTAAATATTAATAATAAACGATATAAATATAACGCGACATAAAAATTTCCTTTAATCATATGCGTTTTTTATATTTTAAAAAATGAATATTTTTATAATTTTATACTTATCCGTAGTGACTTTTTCTAGACAAGAAAGAAATTAAATATTAAATGAAATTTAACGTGAAACTCACATAGTCATTACAAATAAAATATACTTTATATTTTTGGTAACACAATAAAGAATATTAATATAATCTTTGTGTTAAACTTAAATTAAACACAGCATATAACACAACTGAAGTTTTTTAAACTCAGATGATATAAATAATAAATGAAAGAAATATTACGTGAGTTACATATATTGCACTTGATCACATATGGGCTATTCCGCGTCAACCGGATCAGTCATCTCTCAGATATTTTTTTAATTTGGCATGTGGATTGTGTAGGGGGAGTTAGATTTTTGTGCCAAAGCGCGAATCTCATAATGCAAAATTCGATTTTTTATTAACAATAACAAATGAGACTCCCATTTTTTTCAAAAATTCATAACTTCGGCAAAAAATTAGATACAATATATTTTTTTTTTCAAATTACGCGGAAAGCTCCATAGAATTTAAAAAAAAATAAGAAATGGTAAAAACAAGTTGTTATCAATTGTTTATTTAACAATTAATTTTTCAAAGATTTTTAAAACAGTGACTGACACGATCAAAAAATTTTTTTAAAATTCTGACATGTTCCTTGAACTGTACTACAACCTGTGAATTAATTCCAGAGGGGTGTTTTTCTTCGTTTTTGAGTAAAAAATCATTAAAGGTGTCGATGCGCGTGAAATTGCGGCCCGCCGAGTCTCTACGTAACGGCGGGCGGCCGGTTGCCGTCCACCGCTACACCGCGGTGGCGTCGCAGCGTTATTTTAGAGTCATTTTCACGATGTAGGACATGATTGAAGAATCTGAAAAAAATACTGTACCTTCACAAGGCCTGCTCAAAGCGATAAGTGAAGTTTCAGGAATGTGTTTTTATTTTAAAATAAGTAGCAAGTTATGTAATTATTATCATTTATGTGCACTCTCATGGTGTGTAATCGTTATTTTGAATCTCTGTAATAAAAAAACGGTGAAAAACACATTCCTGAAACTTCACTTATCGCTTTGAGCAGGCCTTGTGAAGGTACAGTATTTTTTTCAGATTCTTCAATCATGTCCTACATCGTGAAAATGACTCTAAAATAACGCTGCGACGCCACCGCGGTGTAGCGGTGGACGGCAACCGGCCGCCCGCCGTTACGTAGAGACTCGGCGGGCCGCAATTTCACGCGCATCGACACCTTTAATGATTTTTTACTCGAAAACGAAGAAAAACACCCCTCTGGAATTAATTCACAGGTTGTAGTACAGTTCAAGGAAGATGTCAGAATTTTAAAAAAATTTTTTGATCGTGTCAGTCACTGTTTTAAAAATCTTTGAAAAATTAATTGTTAAATAAACAATTGATAACAACTTGTTTTTACCATTTCTCATTTTTTTTTAAATTCTATGGAGCTTTCCGCGTAATTTGAAAAAAAAAATATATTGTATCTAATTTTTTGCCGAAGTTATGAATTTTTGAAAAAAATGGGAGTCTCATTTGTTATTGTTAATAAAGACTCGAATTTTGCATTATGAGATTCGCGCTTTGGCACAAAAATCTAACTCCCCCTACACAATCCACATGCCAAATTAAAAAAATATCTGAGAGATGACTGATCCGGTTGATGCGGAATAGCCCATATATTTTCGGACTTGAAGAAGGTTAGGATTTGCGCAATTCATTACAGAAACATTCACAATAGAAGAAAAACATACCGAATACAACTTTTGTGTTGAGATCCGAGTGTTTGCCACTGTCTTCGGTAACATGAACTTTACCTGTTTCAACTATATTTAATATACAACACTTCTTACATTGTATAAAAAACGTGGAATAAAGACCTAAACGGATTTCTTTCTTTATTCTCTTTGAAGATAACGTTTTATCACAAACTTTGCACTCTAAATTATCTGCAATTTCATCGACGTCAATTACACGTTTCCCAACTTTCAGGTTAGAATCATCCTCGGTTTCATTTTTCACTTATGATTCCATCTTTCGTATTCGGCCTTTATCAATTGATTTAATCAGTCGTAGACGTTTGTGACGTTGCACCTAGAGTGCAAGTCACAACAAACTCCAAACCCGCGGGAAAAAGCCGAACGGGTGAGTCCCGTCCCGTCGGGAAACACCCGAAGTTAACCGAAGCCCACCGACGCTCGGCTGAGCCGAGCGTCAACCAGCAGTACGACAGCACCCTACCTGCAGGATAGCCGTGACTAGAGAAAGAACGAGGAAGAGAGAGAAAGAACGAGGAAGAGAGAGAAAGAACGAGGAAGAGAGAGAAAGAACGAGGAAGAGAGAGAGAGAACGAGAGAGAAAGAGAGAGAGAACGACGAGACCAGGAACACAGACACCACACTCAACACCGTTACACATACACGCCGACGACACCAGGTTAGCGTGCAATCTACCGCCGATCTGCATCTTCCCCCCCCCCGCAATACCAACCCTTTCTACCTCACACTCCCCGTCACCCTACACCACCTCCCCCCGCAATACCGACCCTTCCTACCTCACACTCCCCGTCACCCTACACACCCCCCCCCGCGCGCGTACCTGTAAGTTAGAATTAAGTGACGCTAAGGGCTGAGGCGTGATCAGCCGCCGTTATTGTCTACAACCTCATTGTGATAATCTTTTGTAGTTTTAAGTCGACTCCCCCCCGATCGCAACTCATGTACGCTCCCCCCACAAATACAGACACAAAGTTTTACCTACTCGATCAGTCTCGACTTCCTCGCCCCGTCTCTAATTGTTCCCCCCTTCCACCTAATTAGTGCGAACTCAAAACCCGTCACAAATTGGCGCCCAACGTAAATTACCCACATTTTTACCCCAAATCCGAACAATTAAGAGACAAAACATAAGAATAAACGCTAACAAAGTACACATAGGCTCACGAAACAAAGCTACACAGTCACGAAAATTCGAATAAAGACTGTTGAACACACACACTACCAAACACGATACACACAATGGCAGACCAAGGACACAGAGAACCGCAAGGCCTAGCGCGCGAACACATGGATATACACACACCCGAACGCAACCAAAACTACTCGACACAGAGCGAGCCGCGCGCGACACGAGACCAACAAACGCCGACTCAACCACAGGAAATGAATAGACGACACACGATAAATTCACCAAACGCAATAAATATAATCGATGCAGCGATCATAGAGAATACACACAACTTACATAGTACACAAATCCAACATCAAGAAAGCCCAGAACCAACAAATCCCACACAAACATACAATACAATCCCGACACCTACACACACGCAAACTAACACGGTAACAACCAATCAAACGAACCGACACTTCACGGGAACAGACACATTTTTAGCCACCAACAAACGTGACACACGACTTATACAAAACCTGATAGACCTCGGAGCACTACCAAGCGACAAAAACGAATACGAAGACACACACATATACAGCACACAGTCAATACACCCCACAAACAACCAAAACACGACACACCTAAACCACACACCAAACCCGAACAGTACATACTGGAATCAGCCAGCAATGGCAATGAAAACAATACAAACATGGAACATAAAATACTCAGGAAACACAAACGAAGACAGACGAATTTTTACAAAATCTCCGCGACTACCAAACGGGATATGAAATACACGATACACAATTAATCAACAACCTCAGCCCGATACTCGAAGGTGACGCAAAAAACTGGTACAGATCAAATAGAGGCAAATGGCGAACACTGGAAGAATTCGAAAAAGACATTACACACGCATTTCAAGACATACAACATAGGGACAGACTGGAACAAAAAATCAAAAACTACGTACAAGGACCAACACAAAAAATTACACAATTCCTGATACAATTTAGAACACTACTATCACAACTAAAACCACCATACCACCCACGAACACAATTAGACTTGGCATACAGAAACATGAAAATAGAATACAAGGCATACATAAAACCATACGACTTCGCGAACTTCGACCAACTGGAAATAGCCGCGAAAGAATGGGAAGCAAACATCGAATGGGAAAATACAAGACAAACGATATTAAACAACTACACACACCCACGAGAAACCTACACACACCAAACACACCACACACAATACATCCCATACAAGTACGCACAAACACAACCCCGCCCAGCAATACTCCCAACACCAAATATACCACCGGCACTCACAGACAACATACGACGAAACCAAACAAACCAAAACACGCAACAGACTCGATACCCCGCAATTACGTATAACTCACCACACTACACTCAGCAACAAACACAAACGAACTCAAACACAGGCACAACACCACGCAGATGCTTTAACTGCAACCAACCCGGACACTTCAGATGGCAATGCACACAGGTACAGAACCAGGGAACCGAGTAAGGGTTGACCCAGCAAGGGTGGAGGGCAGCCCCACAAACAACACAAACACACCCGAGACAGTAGCACCGACAATAGATAACAACAGAACTGAAAGTAGATTCCACATCAGAATCGAAATACACGGTCACGAATTTAACGCATTAATAGACACAGGCGCGACACACTCATACCTAGGCGCAGAAGTAATACAAATACTACACAACACAGACACACCAATAGACGACACGCCCGACAGAACAGCTACAATGGGAAACGGAACACAGGTGACGATAGAAGGAGCAGTAACACTCCCAATACGCCTCGGCAACATAACAAAAAAAATTAATTTCGGATTAATACCAAACCTAGGCTCGCAATGTATCATTGGAAACAGCGACTTAATGAGATTTGGAATACAAATAAATTATGGAGAAAACACATGGTCACTTATAGACGACCCACAGACACACTACCACATTGAAGCCAGACCACAGAAACTACCAACACCACTCAAAGAATACATACAAATACATCAAACACGAAAAATACGACATCAATCAACACAAACACACACAAAACAAGCAAAAGCAGCAGAAAAATTAGAAGCAACGAAACAACAAACGAACCCGAAAACAACAGAAAGACACGAAAACACAGAAAAAACAACCATAAAACAAAAACCACTAACCCCAACACTGCCCAGCACAAAGACACCACCGGAAAACACCCCCTCAAAAGACAACCCACAGAACACACGAATCACAAATCAAAAAATCATACCCACAAACGCACAAACAACAGACGACACACAAACCGACGAAGAAACCGAACCACAGATATGCGCAGGAATACAAGAACTCACACAATCACAACACACACAACTACAGACGACAATACAGCAGAAAATCTCAACACTACCAGGCCAACTCGGCGTAACACACCTAATCAAACACAAAATAGACACACAAGGACACGCACCCATAAAACAAAGATATTATATGGTATCACCAAAAATTAGAGAAGCCATCCACACAGAAATAGACAAAATGCTAAGAGAAGACGTGATAGAACCATCAGAAAGTGAATGGTCGAGCCCAATTGTCATGATAAAAAAGCCAAATAACACATATCGCTTCTGTTTAGACTTCAGAAAATTAAACTCTGTATCAAAAAAAGATGCATACCCACTACCATACATGACGGCAATATTTGACAAAACTACGGACAGCACAGTACATATCAAAAATCGACTTAAGCCAAGCATACTTCCAAATACCACTCGACGAAGACAGTAAACACATAACAGCCTTTACAGTCCCGGGAATGGGCTTATTTCAATTTAAAAGAATGCCATACGGACTGACAGGCGCACCGGCGACATTCCAAAGACTACTAGACAGACTCATAGGCCCAGAATGCGAACCATATGCATTCGCATACTTAGACGACATAATAATAGTAACACAAACATTTGACGAACACTTACAAAGACTAGAACAAATACTCAAAAGGATTACAGACGCGGGACTAACAATAAACCCAGAGAAGTGCGAATTCGGATGCGCACAAGTAAAATATCTCGGATACATAGTAGACAGACACGGACTACACATAGACCCCGACAAAACACAACCCATAGAAAACTACCCAAGCCCAAAAACAATAAAACAATTACGGAGACTAATTGGCATGGCATCATGGTACAGACGCTTCATACCTCACTTCGCACACATTACAGAACCACTAACACGACTACTGAAAAAAGACCAGAAATGGCACTGGGGAGAAGAACAAGAAAACGCAATGAACACAATCAAACACGCACTCACATCACCACCCACACTCGCATGCCCAGACTACACACAAACATTCACACTACAAACAGACGCTAGCGGAACAGGGATAGGTGCCGTACTAACACAATCTCTCGATGACGAAGAGCATGTCGTAGCATACGCTAGCCGTGCGCTAAGCGATGCAGAACGAAAATACTCAACCACTGAGAGAGAATGTTTGGCGGTACTCTGGTCCATAAAAAAATTCAGACCCTACGTGGGAGGATACCACTTTAAAGTAATTACAGATCACCACGCACTGAAGTGGCTAAGAGAATTAAAAAACCCCACAGGCCGACTTTCACGATGGGCACTAGAACTATTAGAATACGACTTTGACATTACACACCGAAAAGGTACAATGCACGACGTACCAGACGCACTTTCAAGACGACACGAAGACGAAGAACACATAGAGACAATAGAAGACACGACAGACAAATGGTACACATACAAGAAAACACAAGTACAAACACGCCCAGAGAAAAACGAATCATGGCGAATCAGAAACAAACAACTATACTTCCACCGCCCTAACCCCCTACACTCAAACCTCCTACCAGACACAAACCCATGGAAACTAGTAATACCCAAAGACAAAATAACACACATACTACACGAAAATCACGACGTAACACAAGCAGGCCACTTAGGGATCGAAAAGACATATCAAAGAGTAGCCAAAGAATATTATTGGCCAGGTACGTACAGAGACACAGTAAATTACATAAAAAAATGTGACACATGCCAAAGAATAAAAACAATACAAACACGACCGGCAGGGCTAATGGGTACAAGAATAATAGAAGAACCGTGGACAGTAGAGGCCTCAGACATCATGGGCCCACTCCCACTATCAAAACAAAAAAAAACAATACATCATAGTTTTCGAAGACCTATACACCAAATGGGTGGAAATTATACCGATACGCAAAGCAAACGCAAAAACAGTAGAACAGACATTCCACTCACACGTAATATCACGATGGGGTACACCACGCATACTACTGACAGAAAACGGCACACCATACATAAACAAACTCATACGCGAACTGACACAAAAATTCAATATAAGACACGCAACAATCCCCCCATACCACGCACAAGCCAACCCCGTAGAACGAGTCAACAGAACCGCTAAAACAATGATCCAAGCCTACCTAAACAACGACCACACAGAATGGGACATACACTTACAAGACTTACAATTCGCAATCAATACATGTACACACACATCAACTAAACACACACCAGCCTTTTTGAACCTAGGAAGGGAATTAAATCCTACACAATGTCTAAGAAATCAATTAGAGAACGACGGCGAAATAGAATTACAAGACACAGACAGATGGACAGATCACCTGAGACGACTACAAACACTAAGAGACGAAGTACAGAGGCACTTAATAGAAGCAAACGAAAAACAAGCACACTACTACAACCTACGAAGACGAGATACTCAATTCAAGGAAGGAGAAAGAGTACTGAAAAAGAACCATACACTCTCATCCGGACCAGAAAGAACGGCAGCAAAGCTAAGTAAAAAATTCATAGGCCCATACATAATCACTAAGAAAATCTCACCCACAATATACGAATTGACAACAGAAAGCGGTAAAAATATAGGAAAATGTCACATAGAAGACCTGAAATTATATACATAATCAAATAAGCAATAAAAGAACCACGCCCGATAACACATCTCGAAAATAAACTAACATGTGTATTCACCCCACAGAAAGACAACATGGAAAACAAACAACCAAGAATACCGGCCCTGATGACACTACGACTGACGAGACCGACGACAATAACAACAAACACAGAGAGAACACCACTACTACAAACACCAGGACAGGCCCCACACCCACACAGATACGGACGCGACGGCACACACCAGACAGAGACCCGACGAACTCTACTACCGACACCCACTACACACACACACAGGTAACAAAGCCGCCACGACAGCAACACACACAACAACCATTGCACCCACAACCACCCAGAGACACTCACAAACACACACACCAATGACCACACACACAGCTACACTCTCCGGACCAAGGCAATGCCCAAAATGCAACGGGCTGGTCCGGGGCACAAAATTCCCACAACACATACAGACCTGCACACAAACTAACACAGACACACAACACCCATCACAAATTGTCACACACCCACCAACAGTCACCCAAACCACACGAACCACAACCACGCACACGACGACACACCCACCCACCAACAAACAAACACCCCACACAACCACACACCCCACATCGACACCAACACCACGACACACACTACCCCCCGCATCACCCCCTTTATGGACACGCACCAGACTCACGAGACCACAGACAACAGAAGACAGAATCCTACAAACATCTGCCAACATGGACACACGCACAGAACCAACGCAGACAAGACAGACAGACAAAAAACACATAGGACCACCCCCAGAAATAATAGCAATAATTGCAAACTTACAAGCGACGAGCACCCTGGACGACCAACTACGGGCAGAAAGAGACAGATACATGACCAGACGGGCACACCAACGTACAAACACAGACGAGACAGAAGCCAGCACCTCAACACACCAACCACACATCACACATCAGACAGCACCACACAAAACACACCAGACACCGACACCGACACAGACTCCTCCACCTTCACCGCAGAGACAGTTATACACATCGAAACAACACACACAACCACGCAACAGACACAAACGACGGACGACGACACAGACAATAACACCGACACCACCTCACTCACCGACACAGACGAACATACACAAACACCCCAACCAACCACACACACCAAACGGGACTCAAGACGATACAAAAAACGAAAAACAATACGCAAACGGAAAAAAGAACAAAACAGAAAACACTAAATAAACTGACAACACCAAACCGACGGACGAACAACGACAGACGGAGGCCAGAGAAACAGAACACAACCCAAAAACTCCAAGGCAAAACCACGGAGAAGCAACCACGAGCCACAAGGAACAAGGAACAACGCAAAAACCCACCAAGACCCACACCAACGAGAGCCACCGAACCAAACCCAAAAATTTAAGTACAAATAGATCAAGAAAAACACCCGAGTTCGTACAAAATAATATAAGAATAGGATAAGTGAAAAAGCATAATTTTGATAAATACACAAGAGACCAAGTAGAATAAGTAGATATGAGACAACCAACAACCCCACACCCAACGCAGACCCCGCAAATACAACCCGACTCAAATCCCTTAACCCCGACAGATCGGAGCAGACAGCACAGAAACGACGGAAAACACCAAAAGGAGAAAACCAACCCCAAAAGAGAAAACACAGACGAAATGACCACAAAACCCGCCACCGAAGCCGGCTCACCCTATAGGCCTCGCCCCGCGTGGGGAGGGGTGAGTGATGACGTTGCACCTAGAGTGCAAGTCATAACAAACCCCAAACCCGCGGGGAAGAGCCGAACGGGTGAGTCCCGTCCCGTCGGGAAACACCCGAAGTTAACCGAAGCCCACCGACGCTCGGCTGAGCCGAACGTCAACCAGCAGTACGATCACGACCTGCGAAGCAGCAACAACTTCACCCCGAGAAGCCAAGAGAGAACGAGAGAGACACACAGTTACACACACCGCCAGAGAGAGAGAACGAGAGAAACACACAGTTACACACCGCCAGAGAGAGAGAACGAGAGAGACGCACAATACACACCGCTACACATCTTTACCCACACACGCCGACGACACCAGGTTAGCCTGCAACCTACAGCCGATCTGCCGCTCCCTTCGCAATATCAACTCTTCCTACCTCACACTCCCCGTCACCCTACGCCCCCCCCCCCCCCCGCGCGTATCGGTAAGTTAGGATCAAGTGACGCTAAGGGCTGAGGCGTGATCAGCCACCACTACCGTCTACAACCCCTTTGTACCTTTATTAGTTTCAAGTCAACCCCCCTCGCAAATATACACACAAAGTTTTACCGATTCTATCCGCCCCGTCTCTAATTGCTCCACCCCTCCACATTATTAGTGCGGACTCAAAACCCGTCACAGTATTACGACTGATTGAAGTGCAAAATCGTTTGATGCAATAAGGTAGATAAATTAGATACACTTTTGAAAATTGTGTACTTGTTTTGGTGTGGTTAAAAGAAAAACTCAAATATAATACAAAATAATAGGATGCAAGAAGTGAATCGGACTTACACTTTCAAAGAAGAAATTAAATGTGAAAAATTGTTAGTATTACGAACAAGTGAGGTACTACGAATAACTCATCTAAACTTAAAAAATATGGGTACGAACAGAGTGCATGTAGCCAAAATTAAAAGAAGAAAAATATGATGCAAACAACTAAAATAGTTTTAAAATGGCACGTAAAAAGAAGAACTACAATGAAACGATATAGCGGACTATCTTTTAACGTTTTGTTGCTATACCCTGCGATTGTTGGGTGAATTCGGCGGCAGTGGTAGGGGCGGTAAAGGCGGATGCTGCGTGGGTCCATTTCCGGATTTTTATCCCGCAATTGAATATGTATACCTACTTGTGGCTAGCTTCAACCAGTCTTTTATCGCATTTTCTATAATTAAATCTGAAGATTCGACTGGATTATCTGTACACGCCAATTTTGCAGCCTCTGAAACAAGATGTGAAAAAAAAATTGTTTATCATCTGGTGGCTCAATTATGTGCACTAATAGACATCATTTCTACTCAACGCAGCAGAACCACTCACAATCACAAGTTCAGAGTTAATTATGCCAAAGTGCACGAAAAGGCTTATTCAGTTATCCTTGAATTATTTGTTGAAGAGTGAACAACGGAGATTAAGAATAACAAATGAGTGAAAAGAATCTAATGCAGTTATAAAGCATTAAAACAAGCAAAATATTATATACATGTTTCCACCACATCGTGAAAAAAGAAAGCAGCAGCAGCAGCTTACGAAATTTAATTGTAATAAACTGATTAGGTACAGGATTCCGATCGTGAAGAGTTTAAAGTGTTGGAAAGCTGAATTCACCATTTGCCTATTATACGAGTATGTGTGTGAATGTCTTATTTTTCCAATCTTCTATCTCTCAGCTCTGTACAGGACGTATTGTGGAACCGCTGAGTCTACACCATCGAAGATTAAAGGTTATTCTTTTTCGATGTCAAAATAGTCATGCTATTATTTAAAATGATCATAAATACTTGTATCAACGTTTACTGAACATGAGTTGTAAGATAACATTTGAATGAGGATAAAAATCAAAATTCTATTCGAATTGAATTGATTTTCTCAGTATTACTGCTTTGCAAGGACACTATGCAATTCTAGGGCATAACCTCTCATGAAGTGAAAGTCGTGCTAAATGTAAATAGTTCATAATAATAAATCGAGTCAATACGTATTAAACGGTGCTTATTTCATTGGAATTCGACATATAGCTGGAAATAGCTGCGCTTTCGGCTTACTTGCCTTACATTCTCCATTTCAAACACTATTGTTCACGATTTGATTCAACATTTTTTGATAATTTTTTTTTTATAGTTTCAAATGTTGTAGGTTTAGATCGAAGGAGCATCAGTTAATATTCAAACATGTTGAATTACTTGAGAGGTGTTAGCATATGCGCTCTTGCCTGGAATAAAATATATATTGCCTGAAATGGGGGTCAAATAGAATATTAAATAAAAAGCACAAGTTTATTAATGACGATTAAAAAAATTAGTATTAAGAAATTTGTATCCCAACCAGTATAATGCAGGTCGTTGAATAGACGTGAAATAAACCAATTTTCCCATGAGGTACCGTATAATACGCGTCTATTCGACGCATTACTGTACGAGCGAACGAATTCCCGCGAACAAGATAACAAAATGTCTCTTCTTAAAACTTCGATAGAAATGCCTATTTTCAGCATTGAGACAATGTATTTTTTATTCACCGATTGTTTTTCTCAACAATAATTTTGCGAATATCGGTCGAGTATTTCGAACGCGCCAGGCACTATGTACACGCTAGAAAAAAAAGAAAAAAAATCTGTTCCATACATGGTTTTCAACCAACTGTAATTCTAATCATTTCGGAAAACATACTATTTGTTTCCTGTTATTTCAAAGAAATTCATCGTCCATGGTAATATATCGCGGAATCGACATCAAGGCCGTTGAATAGGCGTGAAATGAACCATTTTTTCCACGAGGTACCGTTAAATATGCGTCTATTCGACGCATTACTGTACAAACTAACGAATTCCCGCGAACAAGACAAAGAAAATGTCTCTTCTTGAAACTTCAATAGAAATGCATATTTTCAGCATTGAGACAATGTATTTTTTATTCACCGATTGTTTTTCTCAACAATAATTTTGCAAATAAGGGTCGAGTATTTCGAACGCATCAGGCACTACGTACACGCTAGAAAAAAAAGAAAAAAAATCTGTTCCAAACACGGTTTTCAACCAACTGTAATTCTAATCATTTCGGAAAACATACTATTTGTTTCCTGTTATTCCAAAGAAATTCATCGTCCATGTTAATATATCGCGGAATCGACATCAAGGCCGTTGAATAGGCGTGAAATAAACCATTTTTTCCACGAGGTACCGTTTAATATGCGTCTATTCGACGCATTACTGTAGAAACTAACTAATTCCCGTGAACAAGAGAAAGCAAATGTCCCTTCTTGAAAGTTTGATAAAAATGCTTATTTTCTACGTCTCTATACTATGCGTCTTTTCATTCGAGAGAATAAACTCTTGCTTCTCTCATTCAAGATAAAGCAATGCAACAGCAAGTTATATTTCCATAATTATGCTGAATAGAAAGAGCATGATAAGAATAATAATAATTATAATGAAGCCACGTACTTACGGAGGAAAGGTTGGCAGAAATTGCTTTACAGAGACGCTCCAACGACGTGATACACTTCACAGACGGAACTACACTGAGAGCACGTGAGGCAATCGCGTACAGCGCCCCCCCTCCATCGCACCTTGCTTACTACCGAGGCCCGCCGTCAACGGCCTGTTGAACCCAGAAGCGTTGCCGAATCTTCACGGACGTTCACAATGCGGATAGATTTTACTTATTTGATCATTATTCGCCCGTTCAACGACAGCAGCGCCATAGTCGGGAGCAGAATCGAATCCTAATACTCTAATCTGTGCAGTATCATCACGAGTGTCGAAATTATTTGTACTGAAAACGGTTTTCAAATTTCTAATAATCAAGGGGACGATTTTGTAGCGAAAAAAATACACATCATTGTATAACAACTCAATGGACTGTTTGGTCCCAGGCCAGTGTCATGGTACTGTCTGGATTTTCAAACTGGAAGAGAATATCGGCTCGGAAATCATCATTCGATTCAATACACATAAGTATAATACATCGGTTTCCAACATTCTTCAATTTATTATCAGTGTACTATTGTAAGTCATAAAAACAACTTTCTACGTATGTTTGTTCTTCTTTTTTCTGAGATACGATAGCTCATATATTATGAAATTTTGAATGAAACTTATGTGATTCCTTACTTTACATTACCCAGAAAGCTCAAAGTTGTCTGAAAGATGTCTGAAAGATAACAAATTTTTCGACAAGTCGTCTTTTAGCGAAAGCGTTAAGTCACCTAAAAGATGACGAAGAGATGTCTTATGACCCACTTTTTAACGTCTTTTAGCCATGCCTAGAAGACATCTTGTAGCCACATCTATAAAATGTTTTTTAGGCATGGCTAAAAGACGTTGTTCCGTCGCCTTTTATGCGATTATGTGTTTTCGGTAAATGTGAAATAAATGTCGTCAACCAAAATTAGTCAGATACAGATTTTATTATCCAGCATAGAACTTGGACGCATTCTATAATATTATTTAAAAGATTAAATTTGAGATATAAACTCAAATCAACCTTATATCTAAATATGTATCACATCAAAACATCTCACCTTATAAACTCTAAATTAATTAACCTATCTAATCAATACATATCACAGTAGAGATCGAAACAAAATATAAAATTATGTTGCACGTTCAGATTTCAGGTGATACCGATATCTGTTCCCTAGTCGGCAATATTCAATTCTTTTCGGGTAATTGTATCTGATAACTTTTTTCAACCGACATAATAGAAATGAGAAGAGGTTATGTGGATTTGATAGATCATACCCTACATGCATCAATTGATTATATGTAGCACTCGATAATCACATATCGGATATTGAATAATGAACAAAAGTTATTTAATCATATGTTTAACTAGTTTTATAATAATCTAACTTACTTTTTCTCCAGCTCACGAAATCACGTGCACATCAATCACGCGCACTTCGTATAACGAGTTATCAAGCAGCCATCTTGCGATCTTTGCTTAACCACACGCTGCAGTTGGCGCTAGCTGACTTATCTTCTGAAAGACGTCTTTTAGACAGCTTCTCGTCAAGTTGACAAAAGTCATCCTGGAATAGACATCTTTCAGTCGACTATAATCATTATGTCCATTAGACATTTTCAAATAGACGTCGTTGAGTCAACTACGATTATTCGTCTTTTGAAAGACATCTATCAGACATCATTTCGCCTTGCCGAAAAGACGACTTCGTCAAGATACCTTTCCGTCATCTTTAGGACCTATGTCCTAAAAAAAAGTGCCTAGATACAATGACGAAAAACGCAATCAAAATTTTTTCGCAAGTCTTCGACCAGAACGTATCTGAAGTATATAAATTAAAAACTTGAAAAAAAACCTCAACCTTTTAATATCCAAAAAAAAAAAAGAAAAATCTTACAAAATATAACAAAATTTAAAACACCTATTATAAGAGGATGGAGATTTCATAACTTTGGAAGATGAATAAGAAGAATGAAAAAAAATTATAAAAAACCAGCTAGCATATAACTATGAATTTAATATAATATATTCACTCCTTTACATTCTCTGGAGTAGTTGGTTCTAAAAAAAAAATATATGAAATATAATAAAAAATTCAAAAAATTCGTGAAATAAACGGGTTTCGGGGAAAATTGGTAACTAAAAGTTGTTGAGCTTGCTGATAACGAACGTCAGGCTAGATTTGCAAAAAATGTAGTGGCAGATTCAGTATGGCGGAGGTCTAAAATCCAAAACTCCTCAGATTCTCATGGGATATGGTATCAAAGGGTTTTTATAGTAATAGTAATAGTAATAAAAACAAAAGGTAATATTCAGAATGAAAAAAAACCGTGTAGGACAGAGAAACGGACGCGTCGTACAAACTTTTGATAATGAACCAAAGTAAGTTTTAATTGAAATAAATAATTCAAAACAACAAAAGAAATGATACAGTGTTGCGCTATGCGCTGTGACGTGGATTTTTCCCGCTCCTCGGTCACTCGGAGAAAATGACCGAGAACTTACCGCGTGCACAATAATTCGGCGTCCACGATGTACCCTGGATCTAAAAACAATATTGCGAAGTTTTGTTGGGCGCCTGGCGTGACTTACACGTCTCGAAATCGTTAATGCGCTATACCTCGGCAATATGCTTGGTAGCTCAGTATCGCGGAGAGGGGAGGGGTAATTTTTGGAGAGAGAGAGAGACACTCTAAAACCACACGCTACTTAACAAAAGAAGTAAAATAGAATCTTATATTTCACAATAGCGGTGATACAAAAACAAAAAAAAAAAAATAAACCAAAAGTCGCTCGTCGCGATTCTAAAAATGAACAGAAAGTTACACGTAACCTACACTATTCCTTACTCTACTGAGCTCGCGGCTCCCTAACTAAAATGTCATTTAACAATCACAAATTCTCCATACGCTATTCTCAATTTGCAAATTCGCCATTTCTTCTCCACAGCGATAATTGCTCGGAACCGAAACTAAAACTACTTTCTTGATGGTGTGCCGTCGGGATACCGAACAGATGGCGTCCTCAATCTCACCCGAGATCTCACCCAACTCGGAGCTTCGACGCTACCGCGAGCTACCAGGTAGTTGTCGTGGTACAATATTGTAAGAAAGTGTTGTATCATGCGCGCGGTTAAAGAGCACACGAGCTTGTAGCAGAATGTGCTATAATTTTCGTGTAAGACTGTACCCATGGAGACGTTACCCACACAGTACTTATATGCACGTATACACCAATACTTTACATTTTTATACATTGCAATCCGGCAACGTTACTTAGGCCCCAACAGTCTTGATATATTGGAGACTAAGTCTATGTACAGTATAGATTGATACGTACACTTAGTGTTTTGTGTTTATGTTTTTAACTGCGTCTACAATAAGTGAAATAATGTCAGAAAATTTAAGATATAAAGAAAGATTTATTCAAAAAAAAGTGTTAGATAAACGTGTGACGGGTTTTGAGTCCGCACTAATTAGGTGGAAGGGGAAAACAATTAGAGACGGGGAGAGGAAGTCGAGACTGATCAAGTAGGTAAAACTTTGTGTCTGTATTTGTGGTGGGAGCGTACATGAGTTGCGATCGGGGGGGAGTCGACTTAAAACTACAAAAGATTATTACAATGAGGTTGTAGACAATAACGGTGGCTGATCACGCCTCAGCCCTTAGCGTCACTTAATTCTCACTTACAGGTACGCGCGCGGGGGGGGGGTGTAGGGTGACGGGGAGTGTGAAGTAGGAAGGGTCGGTATTGCGGGGGGAGGTGGTGTAGGGTGACGGGGAGTGTGAGGTAGAAAGGGTCGATATTGCGGGGGGAGGTGGTGTAGGGTGACGGGGAGTGTGAGGTAGAAAGGGTTGGTATTGCGGAGGGGGGGGGAAGATGCAGATCGGCGGTAGATTGCAGGCTAACCTGGTGTCGTCGGCGTGTATGTGTAACGGTGTTGAGTGTGGTGTCTGTGTTCCTGGTCTCGTTGTTCTCTCTCTCTTTCTCTCTCGTTCTCTCTCTCTCTTCCTCATTCTTTCTCTCTCTTCCTCGTTCTTTCTCTCTCTTCCTCGTTCTTTCTCTCTCTTCCTCGTTCTTTCTCTAATCACGTCTATCCTGCAGGTAGGGTGCTGTCGTACTGCTGGTTGACGCTCGGCTCAGCCGAGCGTCGGTGTGCTTCGGTTAACTTCGGGTGTTTCCCGACGGGACGGGACTCACCCGTTCGCCTCTTCCCCGCGGGCTTGGAGTTTGTTGTGACTTGCACTCTAGGTGCAACGTCATCACTCACCCCTCCCCACGCGGGGCGAGGCCTATAGGGTGAGCCGGCTTCGGTGGCGGGTTTTGTGGTCATTTCGTCTGTGTTTTCTCTTTTGGGGTTGGTTTTCTCCTTTTGGTGTTTTCCGTCGTTTCTGTGCTGTCTGCTCCGATCTGTCGGGGTTAAGGGATTTGAGTCGGGTTGTATTTGCGGGGTGTGCGTTGGGTGTGGGGTTGTTGGTTGTCTTATATCTACTTATTCTACTTGGTCTCTTGTGTATTTATCAAAATTATGCTTTTTCTCTTATACTAACTTATCCTATTCTTATATTATTTTGTACGAACTCGGGTGTTTTTCTTGATCTATTTGTACTTAAATTTTTGGGTTTGGTTCGGTGGCTCTCGTTGGTGTGGGTCTTGGTGGGTTTTTGCGTTGTTCCTTGTTCCTTGTGGCTCGTGGTTGCTTCTCCGTGGTTTTGCCTTGGAGTTTTTGGGTTGTGTTCTGTTTCTCTGGCCTCCGTCTGTCGTTGTTCGTCCGTCGGTTTGGTGTTGTCAGTTTATTTAGTGTTTTCTGTTTTGTTCTTTTTTCCGTTTGCGTATTGTTTTTCGTTTTTTGTATCGTCTTGAGTCCCGTTTGGTGTGTGTGGTTGGTTGGGGTGTTTGTGTATGTTCGTCTGTGTCGGTGAGTGAGGTGGTGTCGGTGTTATTGTCTGTGTCGTCGTCCGTCGTTTGTGTCTGTTGCGTGGTTGTGTGTGTTGTTTCGATGTGTATAACTGTCTCTGCGGTGAAGGTGGAGGAGTCTGTGTCGGTGTCGGTGTCTGGTGTGTTTTGTGTGGTGCTGTCTGATGTGTGATGTGTGGTTGGTGTGTTGAGGTGCTGGCTTCTGTCTCGTCTGTGTTTGTACGTTGGTGTGCCCGTCTGGTCATGTATCTGTCTCTTTCTGCCCGTAGTTGGTCGTCCAGGGTGCTCGTCGCTTGTAAGTTTGCAATTATTGCTATTATTTCTGGGGGTGGTCCTATGTGTTTTTTGTCTGTCTGTCTTGTCTGCGTTGGTTCTGTGCGTGTGTCCATGTTGGCAGATGTTTGTAGGATTCTGTCTTCTGTTGTCTGTGGTCTCGTGAGTCTGGTGCGTGTCCATAAAGGGGGTGATGCGGGGGGTAGTGTGTGTCGTGGTGTTGGTGTCGATGTGGGGTGTGTGGTTGTGTGGGGTGTTTGTTTGTTGGTGGGTGGGTGTGTCGTCGTGTGCGTGGTTGTGGTTCGTGTGGTTTGGGTGACTGTTGGTGGGTGTGTGACAATTTGTGATGGGTGTTGTGTGTCTGTGTTAGTTTGTGTGCAGGTCTGTATGTGTTGTGGGAATTTTGTGCCCCGGACCAGCCCGTTGCATTTTGGGCATTGCCTTGGTCCGGAGAGTGTAGCTGTGTGTGTGGTCATTGGTGTGTGTGTTTGTGAGTGTCTCTGGGTGGTTGTGGGTGCAATGGTTGTTGTGTGTGTTGCTGTCGTGGCGGCTTTGTTACCTGTGTGTGTGTGTAGTGGGTGTCGGTAGTAGAGTTCGTCGGGTCTCTGTCTGGTGTGTGCCGTCGCGTCCGTATCTGTGTGGGTGTGGGGCCTGTCCTGGTGTTTGTAGTAGTGGTGTTCTCTCTGTGTTTGTTGTTATTGTCGTCGGTCTCGTCAGTCGTAGTGTCATCAGGGCCGGTATTCTTGGTTGTTTGTTTTCCATGTTGTCTTTCTGTGGGGTGAATACACATGTTAGTTTATTTTCGAGATGTGTTATCGGGCGTGGTTCTTTTATTGCTTATTTGATTATGTATATAATTTCAGGTCTTCTATGTGACATTTTCCTATATTTTTACCGCTTTCTGTTGTCAATTCGTATATTGTGGGTGAGATTTTCTTAGTGATTATGTATGGGCCTATGAATTTTTTACTTAGCTTTGCTGCCGTTCTTTCTGGTCCGGATGAGAGTGTATGGTTCTTTTTCAGTACTCTTTCTCCTTCCTTGAATTGAGTATCTCGTCTTCGTAGGTTGTAGTAGTGTGCTTGTTTTTCGTTTGCTTCTATTAAGTGCCTCTGTACTTCGTCTCTTAGTGTTTGTAGTCGTCTCAGGTGATCTGTCCATCTGTCTGTGTCTTGTAATTCTATTTCGCCGTCGTTCTCTAATTGATTTCTTAGACATTGTGTAGGATTTAATTCCCTTCCTAGGTTCAAAAAGGCTGGTGTGTGTTTAGTTGATGTGTGTGTACATGTATTGATTGCGAATTGTAAGTCTTGTAAGTGTATGTCCCATTCTGTGTGGTCGTTGTTTAGGTAGGCTTGGATCATTGTTTTAGCGGTTCTGTTGACTCGTTCTACGGGGTTGGCTTGTGCGTGGTATGGGGGGATTGTTGCGTGTCTTATATTGAATTTTTGTGTCAGTTCGCGTATGAGTTTGTTTATGTATGGTGTGCCGTTTTCTGTCAGTAGTATGCGTGGTGTACCCCATCGTGATATTACGTGTGAGTGGAATGTCTGTTCTACTGTTTTTGCGTTTGCTTTGCGTATCGGTATAATTTCCACCCATTTGGTGTATAGGTCTTCGAAAACTATGATGTATTGTTTTTTTTTGTTTTGATAGTGGGAGTGGGCCCATGATGTCTGAGGCCTCTACTGTCCACGGTTCTTCTATTATTCTTGTACCCATTAGCCCTGCCGGTCGTGTTTGTATTGTTTTTATTCTTTGGCATGTGTCACATTTTTTTATGTAATTTACTGTGTCTCTGTACGTACCTGGCCAATAATATTCTTTGGCTACTCTTTGATATGTCTTTTCGATCCCTAAGTGGCCTGCTTGTGTTACGTCGTGATTTTCGTGTAGTATGTGTGTTATTTTGTCTTTGGGTATTACTAGTTTCCATGGGTTTGTGTCTGGTAGGAGGTTTGAGTGTAGGGGGTTAGGGCGGTGGAAGTATAGTTGTTTGTTTCTGATTCGCCATGATTCGTTTTTCTCTGGGCGTGTTTGTACTTGTGTTTTCTTGTATGTGTACCATTTGTCTGTCGTGTCTTCTATTGTCTCTATGTGTTCTTCGTCTTCGTGTCGTCTTGAAAGTGCGTCTGGTACGTCGTGCATTGTACCTTTTCGGTGTGTAATGTCAAAGTCGTATTCTAATAGTTCTAGTGCCCATCGTGAAAGTCGGCCTGTGGGGTTTTTTAATTCTCTTAGCCACTTCAGTGCGTGGTGATCTGTAATTACTTTAAAGTGGTATCCTCCCACGTAGGGTCTGAATTTTTTTATGGACCAGAGTACCGCCAAACATTCTCTCTCAGTGGTTGAGTATTTTCGTTCTGCATCGCTTAGCGCACGGCTAGCGTATGCTACGACATGCTCTTCGTCATCGAGAGATTGTGTTAGTACGGCACCTATCCCTGTTCCGCTAGCGTCTGTTTGTAGTGTGAATGTTTGTGTGTAGTCTGGGCATGCGAGTGTGGGTGGTGATGTGAGTGCGTGTTTGATTGTGTTCATTGCGTTTTCTTGTTCTTCTCCCCAGTGCCATTTCTGGTCTTTTTTCAGTAGTCGTGTTAGTGGTTCTGTAATGTGTGCGAAGTGAGGTATGAAGCGTCTGTACCATGATGCCATGCCAATTAGTCTCCGTAATTGTTTTATTGTTTTTGGGCTTGGGTAGTTTTCTATGGGTTGTGTTTTGTCGGGGTCTATGTGTAGTCCGTGTCTGTCTACTATGTATCCGAGATATTTTACTTGTGCGCATCCGAATTCGCACTTCTCTGGGTTTATTGTTAGTCCCGCGTCTGTAATCCTTTTGAGTATTTGTTCTAGTCTTTGTAAGTGTTCGTCAAATGTTTGTGTTACTATTATTATGTCGTCTAAGTATGCGAATGCATATGGTTCGCATTCTGGGCCTATGAGTCTGTCTAGTAGTCTTTGGAATGTCGCCGGTGCGCCTGTCAGTCCGTATGGCATTCTTTTAAATTGAAATAAGCCCATTCCCGGGACTGTAAAGGCTGTTATGTGTTTACTGTCTTCGTCGAGTGGTATTTGGAAGTATGCTTGGCTTAAGTCGATTTTTGATATGTACTGTGCTGTCCGTAGTTTTGTCAAATATTGCCGTCATGTATGGTAGTGGGTATGCATCTTTTTTTGATACAGAGTTTAATTTTCTGAAGTCTAAACAGAAGCGATATGTGTTATTTGGCTTTTTTATCATGACAATTGGGCTCGACCATTCACTTTCTGATGGTTCTATCACGTCTTCTCTTAGCATTTTGTCTATTTCTGTGTGGATGGCTTCTCTAATTTTTGGTGATACCATATAATATCTTTGTTTTATGGGTGCGTGTCCTTGTGTGTCTATTTTGTGTTTGATTAGGTGTGTTACGCCGAGTTGGCCTGGTAGTGTTGAGATTTTCTGCTGTATTGTCGTCTGTAGTTGTGTGTGTTGTGATTGTGTGAGTTCTTGTATTCCTGCGCATATCTGTGGTTCGGTTTCTTCGTCGGTTTGTGTGTCGTCTGTTGTTTGTGCGTTTGTGGGTATGATTTTTTGATTTGTGATTCGTGTGTTCTGTGGGTTGTCTTTTGAGGGGGTGTTTTCCGGTGGTGTCTTTGTGCTGGGCAGTGTTGGGGTTAGTGGTTTTTGTTTTATGGTTGTTTTTTCTGTGTTTTCGTGTCTTTCTGTTGTTTTCGGGTTCGTTTGTTGTTTCGTTGCTTCTAATTTTTCTGCTGCTTTTGCTTGTTTTGTGTGTGTTTGTGTTGATTGATGTCGTATTTTTCGTGTTTGATGTATTTGTATGTATTCTTTGAGTGGTGTTGGTAGTTTCTGTGGTCTGGCTTCAATGTGGTAGTGTGTCTGTGGGTCGTCTATAAGTGACCATGTGTTTTCTCCATAATTTATTTGTATTCCAAATCTCATTAAGTCGCTGTTTCCAATGATACATTGCGAGCCTAGGTTTGGTATTAATCCGAAATTAATTTTTTTTGTTATGTTGCCGAGGCGTATTGGGAGTGTTACTGCTCCTTCTATCGTCACCTGTGTTCCGTTTCCCATTGTAGCTGTTCTGTCGGGCGTGTCGTCTATTGGTGTGTCTGTGTTGTGTAGTATTTGTATTACTTCTGCGCCTAGGTATGAGTGTGTCGCGCCTGTGTCTATTAATGCGTTAAATTCGTGACCGTGTATTTCGATTCTGATGTGGAATCTACTTTCAGTTCTGTTGTTATCTATTGTCGGTGCTACTGTCTCGGGTGTGTTTGTGTTGTTTGTGGGGCTGCCCTCCACCCTTGCTGGGTCAACCCTTACTCGTTTCCCTGGTTCTGTACCTGTGTGCATTGCCATCTGAAGTGTCCGGGTTGGTTGCAGTTAAAGCATCTGCGTGGTGTTGTGCCTGTGTTTGAGTTCGTTTGTGTTTGTTGCTGAGTGTAGTGTGGTGAGTTATACGTAATTGCGGGGTATCGAGTCTGTTGCGTGTTTTGGTTTGTTTGGTTTCGTCGTATGTTGTCTGTGAGTGCCGGTGGTATATTTGGTGTTGGGAGTATTGCTGGGCGGGGTTGTGTTTGTGCGTACTTGTATGGGATGTATTGTGTGTGGTGTGTTTGGTGTGTGTAGGTTTCTCGTGGGTGTGTGTAGTTGTTTAATATCGTTTGTCTTGTATTTTCCCATTCGATGTTTGCTTCCCATTCTTTCGCGGCTATTTCCAGTTGGTCGAAGTTCGCGAAGTCGTATGGTTTTATGTATGCCTTGTATTCTATTTTCATGTTTCTGTATGCCAAGTCTAATTGTGTTCGTGGGTGGTATGGTGGTTTTAGTTGTGATAGTAGTGTTCTAAATTGTATCAGGAATTGTGTAATTTTTTGTGTTGGTCCTTGTACGTAGTTTTTGATTTTTTGTTCCAGTCTGTCCCTATGTTGTATGTCTTGAAATGCGTGTGTAATGTCTTTTTCGAATTCTTCCAGTGTTCGCCATTTGCCTCTATTTGATCTGTACCAGTTTTTTGCGTCACCTTCGAGTATCGGGCTGAGGTTGTTGATTAATTGTGTATCGTGTATTTCATATCCCGTTTGGTAGTCGCGGAGATTTTGTAAAAATTCGTCTGTCTTCGTTTGTGTTTCCTGAGTATTTTATGTTCCATGTTTGTATTGTTTTCATTGCCATTGCTGGCTGATTCCAGTATGTACTGTTCGGGTTTGGTGTGTGGTTTAGGTGTGTCGTGTTTTGGTTGTTTGTGGGGTGTATTGACTGTGTGCTGTATATGTGTGTGTCTTCGTATTCGTTTTTGTCGCTTGGTAGTGCTCCGAGGTCTATCAGGTTTTGTATAAGTCGTGTGTCACGTTTGTTGGTGGCTAAAAATGTGTCTGTTCCCGTGAAGTGTCGGTTCGTTTGATTGGTTGTTACCGTGTTAGTTTGCGTGTGTGTAGGTGTCGGGATTGTATTGTATGTTTGTGTGGGATTTGTTGGTTCTGGGCTTTCTTGATGTTGGATTTGTGTACTATGTAAGTTGTGTGTATTCTCTATGATCGCTGCATCGATTATATTTATTGCGTTTGGTGAATTTATCGTGTGTCGTCTATTCATTTCCTGTGGTTGAGTCGGCGTTTGTTGGTCTCGTGTCGCGCGCGGCTCGCTCTGTGTCGAGTAGTTTTGGTTGCGTTCGGGTGTGTGTATATCCATGTGTTCGCGCGCTAGGCCTTGCGGTTCTCTGTGTCCTTGGTCTGCCATTGTGTGTATCGTGTTTGGTAGTGTGTGTGTTCAACAGTCTTTATTCGAATTTTCGTGACTGTGTAGCTTTGTTTCGTGAGCCTATGTGTACTTTGTTAGCGTTTATTCTTATGTTTTGTCTCTTAATTGTTCGGATTTGGGGTAAAAATGTGGGTAATTTACGTTGGGCGCCAATTTGTGACGGGTTTTGAGTCCGCACTAATAATGTGGAGGGAAGGAGCAATTAGAGACGGGGCGGATAAAATCGGTAAAACTTTGTGTGCATATTTGCAAGGGGGGTTGACTTGAAACTAATAAAGGTACAAAGGGGTTGTAGACGGTAGTGGTGGCTGATCACGCCTCAGCCCTTAGCGTCACTTAATCCTTACTTACAGATACGCGCGGGGGGGGGGGGGTGTAGGATGACGGGGAGTGTGAGGTAGGAAGGGCTGGTATTGCGAGGGGAGCGGCAGATCGGCTGTAGGTTGCAGGCTAACCTGGTGTCGTCGGCGTGTGTGGGTAACGATGTGTAGCGGTGTGTATTGTGCGTCTCTCTCGTTCTCTCTCTCTGGCGGTGTGTAACTGTGTGTCTCTCTCGTTCTCTCTCTCTGGCGGTGTGTGTAACTGTGTGTCTCTCTCGTTCTCTCTTGGCTTCTCGGGGTGAACTTGTAGCTGCTTCGCAGGCCGTGATCGTACTGCTGGTTGACGCTCGGCTCAGCCGAGCGTCGGTGGGCTTCGGTTAACTTCGGGTGTTTTCCGACGGGACGGGACTCACCCGTTCGGCTCTTCCCCGCGGGTTTGGGGTTTGTTATGACTTGCACTCTAGGTGCAACGTCACAATACCTATTTGCCAAGAAAGTTTTACCATGCTACTTTATGTTGACAAACAGTTCTATTTTTATTTTGGATAAATCTTTACTACGGTGTTGGTGATCTATATCATCAAAATATAGCTGGCGCTCATACGCGTTCTACTTTTTTTTCAATTTTCTAAATCATTTCATGAATCGCTTTAGAGTTACATTATCATATCCGTACATGTGATACCCTATTAAAATGTATATTGTATGTAAATGTATGTGCTATGGTGTGTACATTACATATTTGATATTTTTTCGAACCTTCGAGATATATGATATTTGTTTACAAATTACCTAGCCTTGTGATTGGCGATAACACATGTAACTTGTTGATCCAATGCGTTCTATATGTAATAAAAATATAAATGGCGTAAAATGAATATGATAAATCAATAGTTAACTACTTGTGTTTGTTGTTTTTTTTTTGGTTTTTTTTTCTACTTTTGGAAATCTCTTTCTAAAATGGTCAAGTACTACATTATCATAACCGTACATGCTATCACTATCGAAAACGTAAAATGTACCGTTTTTTGTTTTAAGCTTTATATAATATATTAGGGTTTTTCAACAACTCACTCAGCTTTATGATTCGCAAAATCGTAAGTCGGTGATCCAACGCGTTGTATGTAATACGAATCTAATCGGTGATTCAAACATGAATGTGATATATGAATAGTCAACTTCTTGTGTTATATTATTTTTGTTACTTTCGAAAATCTTTTTCTCAAATGTTTAAGTACTTGAAAAGTAAAATGCATCTCTTTTTTTGTTTCACAAGCTATATATGTTATATAGTACTTAGTAATTTATTTTAGTATAGCAGAGAAATATAGTGTGTACATGTGTATACCGGGACAATCTCTTGAAACTATACATACAATGCGCATGCGCGAGTTTTATCGGCTGCTCGGGCAGGTTAGCCACTCCGAGTTTCTCAGCTGTCAAACTCTGTTTCTGGCGGCGTTGTAGTTCATACGAATTTTTGAGGTTAGAATCTCAAACAGTCGAGGTAGTGACTCGGAAAGTTGATGCTAATGCTCTTTGAAAATTGGCTTTATTCGACTAAAATGAGAAATCTGTTTGAATGTTGGGTGCTTGGAAGAAACGCAGCAGGTAGGTGGGAACACTTTATTTAATCATTTTTATTATTTCGTACATTAGAAATAACAATGGAATTTTTATCTATCAACAGGTGATACGGCTAAAATAATTACATCTCTGATATTCACTGTTATCTGCCCATTCAATTTATCAGACGTACAAAGATCATCGCCACTTTCAAGCAACTAAGCAACTTTCTCACTCTTTTGTGATTTCAGGCGGTAATATTGAATTTTATCACTTTCAAAAATGAGACATTAAACCGAGCATTCAAGAAATTTAAATATCTCACTATCTGTAACGGAACTGTGAATCTTTTTTTTCTTCAAAATAGTTCAACAAAATTTACGAATAGTCGATAGTCAATGTATTTTTTCCGATTAACAAATTATTGCTACTACTATTTAAAATTTCCGAATGATTATCAAAATTTATTTCGCAAATTTTCAATGATGTTCGATTAAATAAATGAAGGGAACCTAATACTCAAATTGAAAATTCAAGTAATATTAGATTTATTAAAATGATTTCTGTATTTCATGTTAGTGCGGTTCGAAACAAAGAAAATCTAATCGAAAGCGTAGAACTCAGGAACGTAAACCACATCCTGTGACACAAGTTGAAAATTAAGTTTCTCAAAATGCACCTCAATGTTACAATTAGCTTCAAGGACAATCATGTTTTAGAGTAATGTCAATTTTGAAGTAATGTAAAGATTGTGTCCCTTGTTCCATCAAAATAAATGAATATCTAATTTTTAACGAAGTTTATGAAGATTTTTTTCCAAATAATGTAATCCGATACAATATCTTGTTCATAGTCCTCCGAACATCACCTTCTAACAAGGATATTTGGAAAGAGTCCCTTTGTTGCAGAAACCATTATAAAATTCTTGGTTTTCAATTCGTGCTATGGAATAACTCTGTGTTTCAGGTTCCATTTTCAATCTCAAAATGGGATTTTTTTTGCTCCAGATAATGCTAACATGAAATGCAGAAATAATTGCGGTACATGGAGATTCACAAGCTTTCAGTCTTAGCGTAGGACCCTACAAAGAGTGTAAAATTGAATTTGGTTTCAAGTTATCGTGCAACTAGCTAGCCAGATGACACCGTCAACTAAGATTAAATTTAAAGACATTTTTAACTGAACTTATTTTACAGTTCTAGATTTAGATTGATTCAGTTTGCCTAGCAAAATTCAACCCTACAATCTAATTGAGGACTTGAAAAACTATTTATCTGAATTCAATGCCAAAGAGAGTAAAAGTAAGCTTCAAAATAAGATACCAAATCAAATGGTATAAAGTTTGAAAAACAATGCTGGTCAATAATAATGCTTGAATTACAATGGTGCACAGAATGATTCCTCGGTAGAATGAATTGGCAGCAATGGTTAAGTAACAAACTTCTCGCTATTGGCTCGATCAGAGTAAAATGATGGGATATTCAGCCATTGTGATCTGTAGTATATCCCGCTCTTGAATTTTGCCTCAACTGATGTTAAGAAGGTGGCGATGGCCTGATAAAATTCACTCTGGCACCTGATGTCTGACGAAACAACCAGGTTCAATGGTTCTAATGATTGCACCGCTCGAGAAACCAGGATCCTTGCCACCTAAACGTTTTGACCATCAGGTAAGGCATAATTTTCCTCGTGTTAATGAAAGTTTAAACTTCGAGCCTGCTGAAAAAAAAACGAATTTTATCATTGAATCCATGTTAAAATATTGTCATTGTCAAAGATCACGTAATTGGAAATTTACTTACATGCTTCCATGCCTGACAAATTTAGTCCCGCTTTGACAATGAATTATTTCGTACCTGAAAATATTAGAAGCTATTATTATCAAACAGGATCTTTCGGTATTTTTGAAGGCAAAAAAAAAGGCAGCACTTTTTGAAAGGCAACCAATGGCCAGACGAGGGGTGATCAGAAGAGTGGAGATTGGTCTCCCAGTGTTATCGGACGATTGTCTTGTAAGTTATTGTTTTGTTTCCTAATTTTTCATTAGTAGCATGATTTACACTGTAATATTAACTGTTGTTCTTTTTCTCTTTTTATTCTTGGATATCTGGTGAACCCTCTTTGTTAACGGAACATTGATTGTTGTACAATGGAGCTGCAAAAACTTTGTCAACTAATCAATGATGTCGGCGAGGGTTTTTGTGATTATTGCGTCGGGTACGTTTTCTGTTAATTGCTACTCTTTGTCCTCCTAAGCTTCGTGTTTAAGATGAATAATTTCTTTATTCCTTGTTACTCATTTCTTTTATTTATTTCATGTTCATTGGCACTAATTACTGACTTCTGGAGCACTGCACCGTAACGAATCTACTCTGGAAATACCTTCTACTGGGTCTCAACCATTCATTTATTTTTAATTTTATGTAAATAAAGAATCTGTTCACAATAAACATTGTTTTTACTTACCTACCTCTGTTTGTCCAGACTCCCACTTGTTGATGACATTTCACGTTGAATTTCAGATTTCTTCTTTCAATAAATAACACCCAATTTCTGTATCATTTGATATTTGCTTTTCCGTTAAATTCTTTATTGCGTCGGTTGAATATCTTCCGAAATCAACCACGGTATTGCTGAACGATACTATTCTTAGACAATTCACGCTACGTAAAAATAAACAGCAGCATAACCTCAATCCACGGCTTTACGCGCGAGAGAATTACAGCTTTTGTTTCATTTTGTGTACGTTGGCGCCTTGCTCAGCAGATGAAAACATCACCGCGGCGCGATTTCACCGACCAATGAGATTAAATTATTTGGCGCATGCGCGTTATATGTATAGTTTCAAGAGATTGTCCCGGTATATATGGCAAATATTGTTCCGAATGACGAAAAAAGAATGCCGTCTAAAGTTTAAGCACTCAATATTAATATTTACAGGTGCATCGTCGCGATTTTGTATTTCCCATTTACATAACATGAAATTTTTTTTTTCAACTTTGGAATCTTATAACTCGTCAAGGCTTTAGTGTACTGATGAGACATAACGTATTTTTGAAGTGAATCAAACGCTCTAAAAAAACGTAATCATTTTATGATGAATCTTCTCTTTCAAAAGTTATTTAAGGTGTCTTAGGTATTTATAGTGGTAAATCACTTTTTGAAAGAGTAGATTTATTATAAAATAATAAGGGTCTTTCTTTGTATAGCGTTCAATTCCATTCAAAATTATGTTCTGGACTTATCAGAACGCTAATGCGTTGACAAGTTATAAAATTCTAAGCTTAAAAAAAAATTTCCTATGTTATTCAGGTGGGAAATGGAAAATTACAATGATGCACCTTCAAATATTAATATTAAGAGCTCAAACTTTGACAACATTTCTTTTTCGTCATTTCAAACAATCTTTGCTCCTTGAATTAAGAAAAAAAAAAATACGACTTTCCGATACAGTATAATATATTATAGTATGATATTTTGTACTCTTTTCAGCATTTAAGATATGATGCATTGTTACGAATCACCTAGTCCTGTTATATCTGTAATTCATCGTTTTAAAAGATCAATACATAATACTTACCTTACTCAGATCACCCAAGCTTCGATTATTCTAACCTAATATTTTAAACGTATAGATACGCGGAATTTTTCACCGAATTATACTTCAAATTTTAAATACGTTTTCCCTGCGTCTTATATACGATTATAACTATGTATAAATAACATCATATCTGTATATATTACCAATCTTCTGATGAATGTATGTGAATTCTACAAATATCCGCATCGTATTTAAAACATTCGGGGAAAACGTTGTTATTGCAGCATATTTCGCCGATACTTTTCGATCCATTCAACGGTTCAACCTTAGAGTTTTTCCAACGTGGGGCATCTCCACGATATCTAGTAAACGAATATGTACACGAAATAAATACTCTATGTATATGTACTACAATCGTATATTCCTTGAAGTAAATGGTCATAATTTGTACGACTATACACCGCGTATATGACACGTGTTGATAATACGTTTAGTTTCACGTATGCCAAGCGGAAATTTTTCAGTTTATTCAACGAATTCATCTGTGACATTTTAAACGTATAGATGTGGGAAAATTTCACCGTCGACGCATATATTAAATTTTAAATGTTTTTCTTTTGCGTCTTACATACGAATACATGGATAACGGGAATATCCGTATATTGTACTCGTTTATTCCCTCGTGGTGAGTATACGCGAATTCAACGATTATTTTACACGTATATAAAACATTCTGGGAAAACGTAAAAATTATCGTCTATCAAGCGGACATTTTTCAGTATCTTCAACGAATTCATCTGTGATATTTTAAACGTATTTCTACGGCGTCTTATATACGAATACATGGATGTCACGAATATCCGTATATTGTACTCGTTTATTCCCTCGTGGTGAGTATATGCGAATTCAACGACTATTTTCCACGTATATAAAACATTCTGGACATACGTAAAAATTATCGTCTACCAGGCGGACATTTTTCGATTTATTAAACGGTTGGGTCTGATCCGTTGTAAGCGTTTGGTTGTGTGAATTTTTCTACATTTAATCAACAATCGTGTTCTTATTGGGATAGTATGAATAATTTCGCGATCGTCAGCGTGACGAGAGCGACAGCGCCAGGGGGTAACTATAACGGTTGAACGCTCAGCAGGGCCATCGGGCGGTTATATTATTAAATGCTCTATCAAGCGGCCATTTTTTGTCTTATCTTTCTTATCGAACACTTCGTAACTTTATGATGATTTACCAGCTGAATACCGATTTGGATTTATGCAAAAATCTATAGGGGCGAGATTTCGATGCCAAATATCTGTGTTTCAAACTTGAAATCGATTGGTGTACGCGTTTGATCACAATGGTGTTCACAAGGAGCGTGAAGGTGTGGAGAAGAAAAGAAAAATGTTTTTTCATTATCTTTCACAGCTAATACTGCGGAAACTATTTGACAGATTTCGATCACACCTTCACACTAAGATTATATCGGCCAGTACTACCAGCCGTATAAGTCTCATTCAAAAATAATCATGCATTTCTGAGATATTTCTGAAGATAGGGAAGTAGTTCGGCCGGGTAAATAACTGTTAGCTAACTCTCGCCTTCAGGGTAACATGGCAGCGATTCGCTGCCGCAAATCTTGATTAACATAAGTAACCCAACGGCCAAGGTACACTCAAAATTCACTAATGCCAAACAAGCGCTGGTGAATACACTAACAATAAGATGGATACGGAGGCAGTTACATGGAGTCACCAGGTTGATCTACTCACATTAAAGGTTATAAATCAGGATAACTTACAATATAAATTAAGCACAATGATTAGGTTTATTCAAATTAAACTGAATTGAAATTATATCTGAATGTTGTTAGGGAAAAAGTAATATTCTCAATAATATTTGAAGCACGGAATTTCTTCAGAGTTATTCAATTTTGTGAACTACTCTGATTGGAAGACGTTTGCGAACTGCTCTGTTAATAGATTTTTCTTGAACAATTCTAGTTTTTTAACGTTAACGAACTGCTCTATTAAAAGATTTTTGTTGAACTGCTTTGCTTCTACTTACAATTAGAACAATGCTTTTTAAGGATTTGTAGTTCAACGTGCAGATTTTTAACGTGCTTCATCATTGGTTTCTTTTATTTTTACGGAAGTTAGACCTAAAAAGAAGTTTCAAGTACGTATAAATAATATTTTCGACCTTTTCATTCGTCCTGAACTACCCCTGCCCTCTGGGCCTAGCATAATGGGTGAGTTACGCTCACTTCGGCCTTTCCCACGAGTGCGGGTAAGAATTTCCGTACTTGCATCATATATATATGTTATATGCTTTTTGTGAGTTAAGTATTGAATTAATTAGCAAAAAAAAAAGTCTACAGTCTCAGGTTAACAGAATTAAAGTAATTTTACATAAAAAATAATATCAATATGGCATATGATATTTTTTGTAGTTTCATTGGAAAATATTTGAAATTTTGGATTAGTGTTATTTTTCATCGCTGATATCTTTGAAACGGTTGATCTGAGGAACTTTGATCTTCAGACGTTTTTTGTAGAGCGTGAAATTTCCTACAAATCTCTTTTTATAGATTGTTGTTACGATAAACCGTTTCAAAGTAATAAGAATTCAAGAATAAAAAAAAAAAATTTCCGGTGTTATTTAAATGGAAAATAAAGAAAAGGATAGAGGCAAACCTTACTATTGATATTAAGAGCTCATATTGGCGCCAAAATTTTTGTTTTTAGATATACTTTCAATTTTTGGACACCATAAGAAAAAAAAAAAATCCGTCTTTTTTTGAAACACCCTAATATGTATGGGTCATTCCACCAATTATTGACTGAAGTTGTGCCGGGGGGTCTGATCTCTAGATAACAAAAATTTTTATTGAAAAGTACATAACAAAGAAAGCTTTCATGACTTTTTTCAAATATTTTCGTAGAACCTTTTCGAAGATATAGTAGATCGAAAATTGCAGGATTTGCAATTGTTGACTTTAGATATTAAAAATATCAATCCCTTGTAAAAGTTCTAAAAATATATTAAATAATGGTTTTTGTGTGAAAAAATCTCAGCTTTCTGAAAATAATATTTAGAATTTCCTCCAGTGTGGGGAAAATCCTGAAAAATGAGGTCACAAAGTAAAAAACGATTTTTCTACCAATGTATCATTTTTTATATTTTTTTAAAATATTTTTTTTCGAAAAGTTCAAACTTTTTTATACGGAAAATGAATTTTTTTATTTTGGGAATATCTAAAAATAAATCATAGCAAAATAAAGTTAAAAGTTTTGTGATGAATTGTCGATCTGTATTATGTTGCCGTCACGGTCGTCGCACGATAACTATCGAATCAAGTTTGAAAATGTCTGTACAAAGCATTATATTCAGCGATTATATATATATATATAAATAATATAGCAGCATAATACAGATCGGCAATTCATCACAAAACTTTTAACTTTATTTTGCTATGGTTTATTTTTGAATATTTCCAAAATAAAAAAATACATTTTTCGTGTAAAAAAGTCTGAACTTTTCGAAAAAAATATTTTAAAAAATATAAAAAATGATACATTGGTAGAAAAAGCTTTTTTTACGTTTTGGCCTCATTTTTCAGGGTTTTCCCGATACTGGAGGAAATTGAAAATATTTTTTTCAGAAAGCTGAGATTTTTTTAAACAAAAACCGTTATTTAATATATTTTTAGAAATTTTACAAGTGATTGATATTTTAATATCTAAAGTCAACAATTGCAAATCTTGCAATTTTCGATCTTCTGTATCTTCGAAAGGATTCGACGAAAAAATTTGAAAAAAATCATGAAAGCTTTCTGTGTTATGTACTTTTCAATGAAATTTTTTTGTTATGTAGAGTTCAGACCCTCCGGCACAACTTCAGTCAATAATTGGTGGAATGACTTATTCTACTATTGCGACATCCTATCCAAAACATATAATATTTGGTGGATAGTTTTATTCCACTGCGTGTGCACGCCAGATGTCTTATCCTCAAAAATACCTACCGCTATTTTGAGGAATTTATTTAGTTCTAAGTAAATATTTAAAGAATCCCTCTGACGTACGCATTTGGGCAGCTTACCTAAGTTATTATCAAAATTATATTGTCACACTATGAAAAACAAAAAAAAGGACAAACCGCGCAAGCAACTGATGAAAATGAAACAAAATTGTATATCATGAAGATTTGTGAAGCAACTTAGAATGTACTTAATATCCAAGGGCAGAAGGCATCGGGGATAAGACATCAGCACATAATTTCCGCCAGTAGCCCGATAAACATCTCATCGCGTTATATTCAACCGAGAGTTATGAACATCACGTTACCTCCGGGTTTACAATTTGAAATGCACCGCGCATCAGTAGATCCTCGTGACAATAATAGGAACAAACTAAGAATGAAATTATTATTCATTTTTGTGATAACCATGTGATAATGGAGGCTTATTATTTATCCCTGATTTTTGTGTATAGCTATGCGACAGCGGAGGCTTACCATTACTTATCCTTGTACTTCTCTTTATTATACACAGCGGAGCCTTATTAATTAACCTAGTGTACAACTGTCCGGTAGCGGAAGTTGAATTATCTTACACACTCCCCTCTCTCAGATACATTTAAAACTGCGCTAATTCCTAAACACCCAACACTACGACTCCTAAAATTACAAGTATGCCCATCTATCCCGATCACTTCATGAATAAACGAATATTATATTTCTTCAACACATATAATTTTCTAATCTGTCTCACAGCATTATTGCAGACATTCTTTTACATAGCCTAAGATATTTGAACAACTCATGGCTTATTCCCAGCGCGCTGAAAAAAGATTGTGTTGTTCTTTCATTATTATTACTTAGCCCTTTAATTCACGCTGGGACGCTGGGACGCGAAAGCGTCCCACCTTTTTTTGCATCTTTTCATTTATAAACCGCTTTTTTGCTAACATCTGCCAAGTTTTTTGGTTCCACATGGTCCCTGAAATATGACGAAATGTAAAAAAAGTTTCAAATTCATTTATTTATTGCAAAAGCAGCACATGTAAACAAATGGTAAAAATTCGTACTTTTCCAAAAAAGTAAAGCATTTTCTGCTGATCTGCTACGAAAATCTGATTACCAATTTTTACACAATCTTAATACACACCAAAAAATTTTACAGAATTTTTTCTACATTTTTCTTGTTGTTTTTATTTATTCGCTATATTGGATATTTAAAATTTTTGAATTTCAAGTTTAGATTCGTAATCAGTGACCCCAAAAGCTCATCCATGAAATATCTCAAGTGAATCTTATGTAAGAAAAAATGTATGCATTAAAGGCTTTAAAGGAATTGGTGCCCAACTTTAATTTCTTAAATTAAAAGTGCACATGGCCACAGTGTCACACAATAGTACGTCCAACTGTATTTTTAGATTTTAAGCTCTTCAGTACTTCTTACTATCTCTGAACAGTCGAGCAAATGTAAGCTGAACTAGAAATTTTATTATTAATTGCATTAACTCCACTTTAGTGAGGTTACATATACGATGAATCGGTTTAAACTTGTTTAAATTACTACTTTATAAATTAGAAAAGTATTTAACACAATTATAAGTTTCTCTCTGTGTATAGAATGAAATGAACCTGAGAAGTTGTAGAAGAAAAAAATTAAGCACATCAACGTTATCCGATTTTAAAAACAGTGCCCTATTTACATAATTGAATTTCCATGAAACTTTTTCGATAATTATATTTTTTGATTGAATGAAATGGTCTGTAATGCCCTGTACATAATAGCACTTTCGCTTTCAAATGGCAACTGATGAAACAGAAAGTATACCATGCGGAAGACTGGGCAGAAATACTTTTTCAGTGCTAAGCCTAAAATAGTAACTGCATACCACATCACCGTTTAGTATTGTAGGATGGTTCATACATCCATCGCCTGTGCACGTTATACAGTAACCATGTGTCTAGAGATCACGTGGTTATTCGCCAGAAACTTTCGTTCATCATATTTAGAAAGATGATCTCACATTCACGCTGGTGTGGGGACCAAGAGTACATACATCTCATTGAAGCAAATTCCTCGAATACGTCGGCTGCAATCACCTCTAATAACAATTATTACTGCATGATTCCACAACAATTGTCAAGTAATTATTCCGTGTTGATGAAAAAGAAAAGATTCATTTGTCGGACAGATCACCACATTGACCTCAATTGGAAACAGAGTCATTTACGGTATTCTGTCATTACGATTTAACTATATACGACACTAGAAAGTATTTACTTACTGAATAACGTGGGCGCAGAGGTCAAGGGATCTGTGAGGGCCGTGTGGCATCACGCCCAGCTATAGAGATGATCTCCATTCTATGCGCACTGTAACCAGTGCATACCATTTCACGATTTTCCAATAGTCGGTTAGCTTTCAGTAGACGTTTAATCAGAACGGCATGCTGACCTTCGACGTTGCCGCATCCATGTCGTTCCCGTCGTTTACCGCGCTAGACGCACGTATTGTTAGTCTCGAATGAGGTTTGAAGGTGATCGGGTGTGAGCTCGTGCGCAAGGGATTGTGAATATTTGCAGTGACAGAAAACTATAGTTAGTTTATGTGTTCAACATTTATTATTTAATTTGTTATGAACAATTTTTACTGGGATATTTAGGTAATTTTAAACACTTGGTTGCAACTCAAGGTAAAATGGGTCATTGTTTTTCGGTATGTTCGAAATTTCGTGCTGTGTTTCACCTGGACCGGGAGCACCTGCAATTAAATCCTTTATGCGAAAGACCGGACTGTATGCCGAAGCCACCTTCGCAGGCGCAGTTCACGCCAGGTGAGTTTTAGTACTACCTATGACAGTTTTCAGTGATTATTTCAAGTCGCAATTGCGCTTCAGAGTCGTATATGATTATGCTTCGGTAATGTAATTTGCATTTTGTTTTATATGTAATATGTGTAGATTGCAGATGTATTATGGAAATGAAGTGAATCACGGATGCATGTAGGTATTTAGGTTTTATATATTATAATAACTTCATTTCAATCATCAAAATATCTACTGAAAAAAATCAAGCCAATAACAAGCAATAAAAAAATTGATTTTTTTTCAAATAATCAGCTTATCTGTAATCTGCAAAGTATATTCCAAGCAACATCAATACAGAGTCAGAATATTGTGATAAGACGTGTAATGTTTACATTTGAACCAATTTACCTTTCCAAATTCCAATCTTCGAAAGTCAATCTCTAAATCGAATTTCGAAAACCTTGGATGCATTACGGGCTGAACCTTGCACGCATTATCGTCTTTTCGTTTGTTAGGTGTCTGAAGTACAGCTTGTCTATTCGGCTGAGTCATAGGTGAAATAAAGCATCATGGATAACTTTAAATTACGAATATGACGTTGAAAACAACTCACGATTCTCTCATTATTGCATCGCTCGTTGGGACGCAAATTTTTTTGTATAGCTCAAATTTTTTCAGTAAATTAAGATCACGCGTTAAAAATGCCTGAATAGAAGAATAGCAAACCTACAAGTCATAATACAGTATAGCACTAACTCTTTATAAAACATCGGTTAAAAATACATTCACTGACGTAGTTTTCAATATACAAAGAATATTAAGATTTCTTCTCATAACTGACCTGATATATAAGTATATATATATATTCGGATAAGCCGCAAATATCGATGTTTACAGGTAGGGATTTTTTTTTTTTTTATATGACATCACGGTCTGTGATGCATATTACGATTTACGTAAACCGAATAGACAAGCTGTACGAATCATTCAGAAGTTGCGAAAATCAAACGATCATTGGCGTTATCGTTGAAAAAAACTAAACGTGTATTGAAACTGTATTTCGGTAATGTGTTTTATGAATTCAATGATTACGGATCAAAGTAAAATGAATAATATACGCTTATGAATAAATTGAAATGCAATCATAAGCAAGTAAGATCTGTTGGATTTCTAACACGCGGGACGATTCACCAAGGTAATGTGAGTTTCTTTTATTGGAATAGCAATGTTTGCTGCAAAGCCTATTTCATTTTAGATTCTTAATATCATGGAAACATGTACGAATTTCAGGACATCGATTAAAGTCTCAAGAACACCATAGTTTATTGCGAATAAAGGATAATCTAGATTGTACTGTTCAAGACGAATTCTGAGTCTGGGTTCCAAATGTTAAATTATGACATCTTTCACGTAACGAATGAAAGAAAAAATAGTCTTATTGGATAAAGTTCGCTTTTGTAGAAACCACAACAATATTTCGGGTCTTAAGAAAAATTACCTATTTTCTTGAAAAATTGTTGCAAATAACAATTGCACAAACATCAGTTTTACATCTAAATCACTTTTTTTCAAAAATCATAATCAATAATAAACTACAAATGTAAAAGTATTGATAAAACAAGTTCAAAAATGAATACTTTTCGTACTTCTATATTTGTACGGACTTTCTCGTATCAAATTTCAAGACTTATTTACTAACGTAAAAAAGACAAAAGCTAACTTTTTAAGTAAGCAATGAAGATCTTGGTTATTATTCGATGTGTATAATTAAAATTTATTTATTTTAATATAAACTCAAAAAAAAAAATTTCTTCGACCTGTGTTACAAGAAATAAAATTGTACATATCGGAAATCGTAGACAAGTAGAAATATTTGGATGCTGGGGTTATAAATGTGGTATAATATAGTCAAAGATTATGTTTAGGCGATACTGAGCAATGCATAACGTCTTATCGTCACTGCGGAGTTAGAAGTCTGCTAAAGATGTAGTATTTGATGAAAATTCTTTTAAAAATTGTGATTCATGATGCCATGATACTCAATAGTATACCAACTCAATGTTGAAAATAGACATACTAAATGTAAATATTGTTTCGATCGAATTCGAATTTGTGATAGTGCAGCTGCTCTTTCTCATGAGCCCGCCACTGAATTCATAGTTATTTAAAGATTTTATTTAAAGTTGAAATTATACTTCACCTGATCTAGCTATCATTTTGTTTCGGGTATACTAGCATTTGGTACGTACGGAGCGCTGAAAATCAGCATAGAGCTGAAATAAGACTATGAGCGTATTTATTATCTGCACTCTTAAAACAAAAATATGGTACATAGTTGATTTTCACGTAGTTGAAAATTGATAGGAAATTCACCTTTATTTATAGTCCTATGAATCGTACTATTGCCAACGTTCCAATAACAGTTTGATAATCTCGGTAACAATATGCGCGAATGGTGAAAAAATAAATTAAAAATCGTCTTAAAGAGAGCTCTAGATTACCATACATATTGTTGTACTCGAAACTGTCGATATATAGTATGATAAACTATCTTCGGGGGGATAATTGTATGTAGGTAAAAACATCTAAAACGTAAACAAATTTGCCAATTTACCATGGTAACATCATAATGGAAATATAAGAACAACTTAGGTATTGCCAGTTTCTCTCGTGAAATCGAGAAAGAACCCCGAGCCCTAAGATCTCTCGGCAAGTAGGTATCCGTCATGAAGTCGGACCTCGTTTTTTCGTGTAGTGATATCGAAACATCATTTTAAGAGCTACACACTTGGCGGGCACATTTAGTTTGTATTTTATATTAGAATCATTATACTTATTTATGTTGTGTATGATCCCATGCGATAATGACGTCTTTAAGATCGAATACAATCAATTTTGCACGAAATGAATGGTTGTTTAATATTACTAACGTATAGAATTGAAATGGTTTTATTCTGCCACTTGCAGCTTATTGTTAGATTCATACTGTATAAAATTCATGACTTAATCGCATTGAGTCTATTGATCAGTTAGCTTCGAACACATTATCATAATGTTAATTTTGGACTGAATAGATGCGTTTCATCAATTCTTTCTGTTGTTTGATTTGCCGTTGATTGCAGTAGAAATATCGGTGCATGCGAGAGTACGAACGTGCTGGCATGACGGGCGCCTTGGGGGCGCTTACACTTCAGCACTTCCGTACACTGGCGCGCAACGATATTCAGTAAATGCATACCCGCAAGTGAATTCAGACGAAGTGAGTACAAATTGACAAATTTTGTAGCAAACAAGTAAGGACAAAACTTTGGATAGGCAAATTGTGCGAATTAGAACTTTTGTTGCTTATGCCATGTGAAGTATTCATGCATTTTGCTTTCACGCATCGAGCTTTTGTAAATAAATACTATTTCACGCTGTAAGAATACCTACAATCAAGATCAGCGGTCGCGGATCGCACAAAATTCATAAAAAAAAAAAAAGCGCGCGACCCGACCACACTATCTGTTAGCGCGATGAGAAGCGTTCTAACCTCCCTGACAAAAATTTTCACGCCCAATAAACACACGATAGTATATAATACGTCAAATATACGTAAGGGTGGTTTAATTCAAGTATAAGTAGAAATGATAGACGTTCAGAAATCTACGTGAATATAGAAAGTGTTCTTCCTCTTCGAGCACAATTGTAAGAGTGTCTGTAAGAAAACAAATTTGAACTTACTGGTAATGAGAGGAATTAACGACATCAGAGTCAGGGCGGCTAGGTGGTCTAGTGGAGTAAGGCTCCGGTAAAGCATCGCTAGATACCAGGTTCGATTCCTGGCTCCGTCGTTAATTTTTCGAATTTACCAGTTTTTCAAAAATTATATACGTTTCACAAAATGAAAATTACCTCGTGATTAATATTAATATTGATGATGCATATCCGCATTTCAATATTATACGATCCGCAATTTAATATCAGACGGTCATTGACTGTCTTACGAGCTTCGCACCAAGAAGCGTAAGTTACCAAAATGTAAACACACTTACAGACACTCTTACAATTGTGCTCGAAGAGGAAGAACACTTTCTATATTCACATATACTATCACAGCACAAGAAAACAAATTTGAACTTACTGGTAATGAGAGGAATTAACGACATCAGAGTCAGGGCGGCTAGGTGGTCTAGTGGAGTAAGGCTCCGGTAAAGCATCGCTAGATACCAGGTTCGATTCCTGGCTCCGTCGTTAATTTTTCGAATTTACCAGTTTTTCAAAAATTATATACGTTCAGAAATCTACGTTGTATGTACTGATAAGTATTATACGGCAGCGATGAACGTTTAGACCACGTATTGAGAACTTCGTCTGTTTATTATACGTCTAGCAATGAACAACTTGATGACGTATAAAAATAAATTCCAACATCCGTATATGTAGCAGTTGTATCGACTTGTCGCCTCTTATCGTTTTCTTTCGACCATGATCATCGTTTTATTAACTTTAATAATAAACATTTAGAGTGGTGGCTGCAACAACGTATATCACTAGTCGATAATATGTATTTTGTCTACCTGACACCTACGACTATAGTATAAAATAACGATAGTGTTGAAACATTCACCAATCCACGTCTTATAAATTAATGTATCATCAGGGCAGCAGAGAATGTTGTTAAAGCGGTTCAGGGTACCGCCGTTTCATTAAACGTTTAAAAATTAGCAACCTCATTTAGTATGAATGAAAGTTTTAAGATCCGTATATCTAACTGTATCCGTATATTCTACCGTTTAATTTCGACCATGATTATTGTTTTATCAACTCTACTGATCAACGTTCAGAGTAGTGGTTGCAAAAAAGTATATTACTAGTCCATAATACGTATGACTTTCAAACGTTAATTCTACATCCTACCATCATGCAAGTAGGGATGTCCATTTTTGTGAGTATGGAAGCATAACATAGTTGCTCTGGAAATCATGTAGTAACTTCCGCTTTAACGATTTAGTGAAATATACGCTACTTTATCTTACAATAGACAATGTGGACTTTACTTCATGCCTTAAGTAAACTTGTGAATCTGCTCAAATTGTGCGTGTGTAAACTTTATACAAAATTCTTAATAGTATCAGATTTCAATGATGCCCAAAGCATTACCATGTTAAGTTTCGAATGAGTGATAAAATTTTCAATTTCAGACAATGGCACTGTAAATTTCATAAATATCTAACAATTTACTAAATTTGGACAATAAATGCTCTTGTAAATTCATTTGAAATTGTATTGTGAGTGCGAATTCTGAAATTATAATCTTATTAATGAGTTTTTAATGACTGTATTATTTGTTATGCCTGTGTAGACCGTACATTGTATTGTGAATCAAATAAAGTCATGGTTTTCCACAGAGTAGTTTGGCGTAGTAGGTAGGGTGTCCGACCAGTAATCTAAACATTGCGAGTGAATGGGGTTCGAACCCAGGTTAGTGCGAAATAATGCGGTAGGTTTTAAACTAATCGATCTAAAATGCGTTTTCATCGATGTAAGTACCGATAAGTTGTTGAAATAGTGTCCGCGTTCACGAAAAATCATTAACATCAATTCTCCAAGGATTTGCGATCTATTTTTTTTCATGTCACAATTTTAATATACATTTGTGATGAAAAACCTAGCTGTAGTACGTATTAAAACAGGTTGACAAAGGTAAAAAAATAATTTTCACCTACCATCATCCAGTGATAGTCTTGAAGTTCATGTGATACGTATAAGACACGTATCCCATATACATTAACAACCGGGTTACTATTATACGTAAATCGGAGTGACGTACTTAAAACGTATAAATATGACTGATATTTTACTCATACATATATCCGTCTCAAAACCCTACTGACAATACCTGTTAAAATCGGTTAATAAACGTCAAAAATAACGTTTACTTGATGAAAGTTTTCTAAACTTATGGTTTATACTCTTTTTCAACGTTTATCATACTATCGTGTGTTTATTGGGCGCATATTTTTCCCCTCTTATGATGAAATTTCTACGTCTGACAACTTTTGTAGGTTTTTAGATTTTTGGAGCTTTCAATTGAGCCTTATATTAATATGGTCGATGTACGGATAGACGAAATATACCACCTGTCATATTTCCAACATCGTCGAAATTGACAGTTCAGTATGGAATTTTCGTTTTTTTCAGACCGCAACTTTTTGGTGTATCTAGATATATAATCAGTGATAACCACGGTTGTACATCTTGTATAATTGATACATGAAGTCGTAAAATGCTATCATTTGTAACGCTAATTTCCGCTACCCTCAGATGAGGACTTACCGTTAACACTGTGGCGCGATTCTTCAATTACTGTGAATTACTAAACTATAACAAAATCATGTACGTAGGGCGCCAGACGTTTTCGCGTCGAATTTCAAACAGCAATACGAAACAAATCAAAAAATGAATAGAAAACCCGTTATATGGCTGACTAGGCTCAGGTACTCACACGAACTGGTAGAGTGGCGGTATTCAAGGTAGCTAACGATAATTAAGGAATTGAAGAAATAAAGGATAAACTAAAGATAGTGAAAATCAACAGTCAATTATCAATTAGTCGATTAGCCTTACACATTCGAATCAGTGAAGTTAGGTTACACAAATTAGCAAGGATCACTAAGTCAGCAAAAATGGGTTACCAGATTTTCGGCAGAATAAAATCAAGACGGTAGCTTTAAACGAAAGACGATAGTTAACAGAGAGAACTAAGCGTAGGTCGGAAGAAGCGATACAATGCAAAGATTTATTTGAAACTACACGTCACTGAGTGACGTGATTTTACCCAAATTCCAAAGAATGAATTGTTATTCGTACTAACGCGAATTATTATTCTGTTAATTTGAAGCGAGAGTAAGAACCTTATTGTAAATTGATAGATAACAAAGTGATGATAGCTCGGGAGATAGTAACATAAGAGTAAGACAGACTTTACCATAGACTTTGACTAATAAGAAAGATTGACATTAATTTATAATTTACGAAATCGGTAGCTTAGACAAGAGAATAGGAATGACCGTAAAATACGAGAGACAATCTACGAGAGGGTTATTCGTAGGCGATTGAATTAATGATATACCATATTTAGAAATTCGAGAAGTTTCACAAAGAAATCTTGAAATATAAATTTCGAGGAAATGTAAATTATGAGTGAGTGAGAAATTCAGAGAAGAGTTTGCAAAATAAGGAAGTACACTAATTGTAAGTACTCCTTATTATAAAAAAATCACGGGTAATACGCAGTACTTAAATTGACAAAGAATTACGGTATGGCAGAGACATACAAAGATAACAATAGCAAGTAACAACAATAAAGAGTTGCCAATAGCAATAGAAGAGTACGATAGTATTGAGCGGCTTAATCTACGCTTGGGTATACTCCAAGGAATTTACGATACAATAGGCACAATATCGAATAAAATATAATAAGCGGAGGTGGTACAAGAAATAAAATATAATAAGCGCTCCTAGCACAGAAAATTAAGAAAAGGAGAATAAAGTTTATATAGCTTAAGATACGGTAGAAATTTACAGAGGTAGACTAACAGAAAGGCTATTGCCGGATAAGAATAGTGATTTGGCCCACTCAACCTTTTGGGATGATTATGGTTTTATTATGTCGGCACAGTCAAAATGAATTCCACCATTTTTGCTCTAAAGTTGTGAATTAACGAGTTATTTCAGAAAAACGAAAAAATTGAACTTTAAATCAAGATGGCGGCGAACGCAATGGCGGGATATTCCCGAAAATCGAAATTTAGACTTCCAACCACTCCCCCCCCCCCCCCAAGTTTAAAAAAAAAATCGCTTCCCCTAATTATTTCCATTTAAGGCTATTTTTATGTCTACCTCGACTGGACTACAGTGGTATGTAGGTATATGTAGTGTGCGCTGGCTTCTAGAAGTAGCGTACAAGTCACGTATCACATCCTAGTGTACTCGTATGTATAAACTAGCAAAAGTTCAATTTACATAATTGACTATCCTTATAGAATGTGCATACGACAAGTTTTTATTAATCGAAGAAAGTTGGAATTAGTAACTGTTGGTGAGTGTTATTATGTAATTGATTAATATACACAACTTATTCAACGTTGTTGTATCAATCCGAAGACTCCTCATTCTAGTACTTGCTATTACTTTTATTCAAAACTTTTGACATTACAGAAAATGTTAGATGGTCCGAACCAAGCTAAAAAACCAGAAAATTCAAGATGAGAAATTCATTAAATGTCAAGCCCCAATAAGAACACGATTGTTGATTAAACGTAGAAAAATTCACACAACCAAGCGCTTACAACGGATCAGACCCAACCGTTTAATAAATCGAAAAATGTCCGCCTGGTAGACGATAATTTTTACGTATGTCCAGAATGTTTTAAATACGTGGAAAATAGTCGTTGAATTCGCATATACTCACCACGAGGGAATAAACGAGTACAATATACGGATATTCGTGACATCCATATATTCGTATGTAAGACGCAAAAGAAAAACGTTTAAAATTTGACATATGCGTCGAGGGTGAAATTTTGCCACATCTATACGTTTAAAATGTCACAGATGAATTCGTTGAATAACCTGAAAAATTTCCGCTCGGCATACGTGAAACTAAACGTATTATCAACACGTGTCATATACGCGGTGTATGGTCGTACAAATTATGACCATTTACTTCAAGGAATATTAGATTGGAGTACATTTACATAGAGTATTTATTTCGTGTACATATTCGTTTACAAGATGTCGTGGAGATGCCCCACGTTGGAAAAACTCTAAGGTTGAACCGTTGAATAGATCGAAAAGTATCGGCGAAATATGCTGCAATAACAACGTTTTCCCCGAATGTTTTGAATACGATGCGGATATTTGTAGAATTCACATACATTCATCAGAAGATTGGTAATATATACAGATATGATGTTATTTATACATAGTTATAATCGTATATAAGACGCAGGGAAAACGTATTCAAAATTTGAAGTATAATTCGGTGAAAAATTCCGCGTATCTATACGTTTAAAATATTAGGTTAGAATAATCGAAGCTTGGGTGATCTGAGTAAGGTAAGTATTATGTACTGATCTTTTAAAACGATGAATTACAGATATAACAGGAATAGGTGATTCGTAACAATGCATCATATCTTAAATGCTGAAAAGAGTACAAAATATCATACTATAATATATTACACTGTATCGGAAAGTTGTATTTTTTTTTCTTAATTCAAGGAGCAAAGATTGTTTGAAATGACGAAAAAGAAATGTTGTCAAAGTTTGAGCTCTTAATATTAATATTTGAAGGTGCATCATTGTAATTTTCCATTTCCCACTTGAATAACATAGGAAATTTTTTTTTTAAGCTTAGAATTTTATAACTTGTCAACGCATTAGCGTTCTGATAAGTCCAGAACATAATTTTGAATGGAATTGAACGCTCTACAAAGAAAGACCCTTATTATTTTATGATAAATCTACTCTTTCAAAAAGTGATTTACCATCATAAATACCTTAGACACCTTATATAACTTTTGAAAGAGAAGATTCATCATAAAATGACTACGTTTTTGTAGAGCGTTTGATTCACTTCAAAAATACGTTATGTCTCATCAGTACACTAAAGCCTTGACGAGTTATAAGATTCCAAAGTTGAAAAAAAAAATTTCATGTTATGTAAATGGGAAATACAAAATCGCGACGATGCACCTGTAAATATTAATATTGAGTGCTTAAACTTAGACAGCATTCTTTTTTCGTCTTTCGGAACAACATTTGCCATATATATACACATGTACACACTATATTTCTCTGCTATACTGAAATAAAATACTATATACTATATAAGATATATAGATTGTGAAACAAAAAAAGAGATGCATTTTACATTTCAAGTACTTGAACATTTAAGAAAAAGATTTTCGAAAGTAACAAAAATAATATAACACAAGAAGTTGACTATTCATATATCACATTCATGTTTGCACCGATTAGATTAGTAATACATAGAACGCGTTGGATCACCGACTTACGATTTTGCGAATCACAAAGCTGAGTGAGTTGTTGCAAAACCCTAATATATTATATAAAGCTTAAAACAAAAAACGGTACATTTTACATTTTCGATAGTGATAGCATGTACGGTTATGATAATGTAGTACTTGACCATTTTATAAAAAGATTTCCAAAAGTAGAAAAAAAAACCAAAAAAAAAACAACAAACACAAGTAGTTAACTATTGATATATCATATTCAATTTACGCCATTTATATTTTTATTACATACAGAACGCATTGGATCAACGAGTTACATGTGTTATCGCCAATCACAAGGCTAGGTAATTTGTAGACAAACATCAGATATCTCGAAGGTTCGAAAAAATATCAAATATGTAATGTACATACCATAGCACATAAATTTACATACAATATACATTTTAATAGGGTATTACATGTACGGATATGATAATGTAACACTAAAACGATTCATGAAATGATTTAAAAAATTGAAAAAAAAGTAGAACGCGTATGAGCGCCAGCTATATTTTGATTATATAGATTACCAACACCGTAGTAAAGATTTATCCAAAATAAAAATAGAACTGTTTGTCAACATAAAGTAGCATGGTAAAACTTTCTTGGCAAATAGGTATTACGACTGATGCAAGTGCAAAATCGTTTGAGAGCAATAAAGTAGATAAATTAGATACACTTTTGAAAATTGTGTACTTGTTTCGGTGTGGTTAAAAGAAAAACTCAAATTTAATATAAAATAATAGGATGCAAGAAGTGAATCGGACTTACACTTTCAAAGAAGAAATTAAATGTGAAAAATTGTTAGTATTACGAACAAGTGAGGTACTACGAATAACTCATCTAAACTTAAAAAATATGGGTACGAACAGAGTGCATGTAGCCAAAATTAAAAGAAGAAAAAAATGGTGCCAACAACCAAAATAGTTTTAAAATGGCACGCAAAAAGAAGAACTACAGTAAAACGATATAGCGGACTATCTTTTAACGTTTTGTTGCTATACCCTGCGATTGTTGGGTGAATTCGGCGGCAGTGGTAGGGGCACTGAAGGCGGATGCTGCGTGGGTCCATTTCCGGATTTTTTTCCCGCAATTGAATATGTATACCTACTTGTGGCTAGCTTCAACCAGTCTTTTATCGCATTTTCTATAATTAAATCTGAAGATTCGACTGGATTATCTTTACACGCCAATTTTGCAGCCTCTGAAACAAGATGTGAAAAAAAAATTGTTTATTATCTGGTGGCTCAATTATGTGCACTAATAGACATCATTTCTACTCAACGCAGCAGAACCACTCACCATCACAAGTCCAGAGTTAATTATGCCAAAGTGCTCGAAAAGGCTTATTCAGTTATCCTTGAATTATTTGTTGAAGAGTGAACAACGGAGATTAAGAATAACAAATGAGTGAAAAGAATCTAATGCAGTTATAAAGCATTAAAACAAGCAAAATATTATATACATGTTTCCACCACATCGTGAAAAAAGAAAGCAGCAGCAGCAGCTTACGAAATTTAATTGTAATAAACTGATTAGGTACAGGATTCCGATCGTGAGGAGTTTATACTATTGGAAAGCTGAATTCACCATTTCCCTATTATATGTGTGTGAATGTCTTATTTTTTCAATCTTCTATCTCTAAGCTCTATACAGGACGTATTGTGGAACCGCTGAGTCTACACCATCGATGATTAAAGGTTATTCTTTTTCGATGTCAAAATAGTCATGCTATTATTTAAAATAATCATAAATACTTGTATCAACGTTTACTGAACGTGAGTTGTAAGATAACATTTGAATGAGGATAAAAAACAAAATTCTATTCGAATTGAATTGATTTTCTCAGTATTACTGCTTTGCAAGGACACTATGCAATTCTAGGGCATAACCTCTCACGAAGTAAAATTCGTGCTAAATTTAAATAGTTCATAATAATAAATCGAGTCAATACGTATTAAACGGTGCTTATTTCATTAGAATTCGACATATAGCTGGAAATAGCTGCGCTTTCGGCTTACTTGCCTTACATTCTCCATTTCAAACACTATTGTTCACGATTTGATTCAACATTTTTTGATAATTTTTTTTTTATAGTTTCAAATGTTGTAGGTTTAGATCGAAGGAGCATCAGTTAATATTCAAAAATTTTTGGCTAACCGATTTCTCGTTATAAATATAACAAACTTTGACAAAAATACATCCTTCAATCCATTTCAAACCAAACACAGATTCTCTTATAACAAAATATATATTTATCATCCGCTTCATCGTATAGGTACGGAATGTTCACTAGGTTTTAAGGAGAAGAATCAATGTTTGGCCCTTAATTAGTTACGGGCAATACGAAGGAAACGTGAAACGTAGACTTTTCACTCACTAATGATAATATACCTTAATTTAGTTTTTTTGAATGATCTCTTTTCTCTTCCCGCCCAGTTGTACTCCATAGCCAAAGTATTCGTCATCAAAAGTTTCATCATATTCATGACAACTTGTCGCTGTGATGGGCCACCTACCGTCGAAAGCCTTCTGACCTAAAGAAATTAAATGAATCAAAAAATCAAATTATATTTTTGTTCAGATATAATTGTATACCAGATTTCAAATTTTTTTTCGTGAATATACAGACAAATCTTTTTCGAAGTAAGATCTACACCAAATGTGTCTGGCCTAAATGTATGGGTTACAACTCGTGTCACAGGATTCATAAGTTTTTACACAATAATTGCTGTCGATCCAACTCCAAAAAAATGCTATCCACCTATTCACTACTATTTTCCTCCGAATATACCAACTTCTATTAATATTGTGCTGATTTTATGTTCATTTTTTGTGTATTATACAATATTTAGTTAGAAACAAAAAAATGTTTCCCTGACTGATCGAGCAAATGGAATACAAAATACGGACATAATCAACACAACATTATCAAGAAATTCAAGAAGATATTCTGAACCAGACATATTTTGTAAACTACATAGTTGTATGCGAATTCCAGAATGAATTGTGAGTAGATTATATAAGTCACTTACAAGGTAACTACGGTGCTCTTCAATCTGTATCATCTCATTGAACGCATCGAAGACATTCAGTGAAGAAATGGGCCATTCAGGGAAACATTCTGGCCGCGGAGCACCTTGTACTTGGGCTATTTGGGCCTGATTAGCTCTTGCCATTGTGGTTAGAGCGACCTGAGTCTGCTCCATCTGCTGTTTCAAATACTGCAAGTATTCAAAGATTTTTCGCATCATTTGTGTAACAACAGGATCCGAAATTGCACCGTTCAAATGCAAGGGTCCACTTGTGACATCTTGATGACTAAGAATTCTGTGTGGTGTTCTTACATGCGGACTTGAGTGACAAGAAGGCGGTACTGATGATTTGTAAGACCGCGGCGTCTCACTTGCCTCATTTGGATATCCAAGGTTTCTTTCTGGTGTTGAGGGCATAATTCTGCTGGAAAATGACGGAGCCACACCTGACAATCCAGCATGTGCACTACCGTCGGCTAGATTGGTAGTATTACGCTGCTTCGTAATGATTGAATTATCCTGCCTGTTAAACTCCTTTTGAATAAAGGGATATTTGGAATTAGGTTTTCCTGATCCGAGACGAATCCTTGAGAGCTACTTGCAGTAGAGTTACTACTGGGTTTGCTGTTCGATGCATCACTGGATGAACTGATACGTTTTCGGCGCTTACTTTTTGTATGATGCTTACGGTGTTTGTGGTGCTTCTTTCTTTTCTTTTTTGAAGGCTCACTTTCTTCAACTGTATCGTCGTCTGGCGATAGGTTTTCAGATGACACTTTTTTCTGTGTTATCGGCCGAATGTTAATACCGTCTTCAGAAGTTCCGTTGTCTATTACATTAGTCATATACTCTGCTGCTACATCGTAGTCAACTATAACAAAAATGTTATCATTAAACAGAAAGATAATGGAAAAAAATGAAGCATTTACGCATATATTTGAAAACAACATTTATGGCTTGAAACTTCTGCAAGTGAAACTCTCAACCAGTAATAGATTAGATTTAGATTAAATAACGACAGTTACAGCAAATAGTCTTCCATAATGCTTCAATCACAAATATAATTTCATTTTCGATTTTTAATCAGTTTTTCGTATTAATTACAAATACTCAATATCGAATAATACTTTAGTCCAACGTCTAGCCGTATTATATTATAATTAATACATATGAGGTATTCCATGCCAACTGAGAGGTCATTTTCCCTGACCCCCGCCAATTTGCCTCATTATTTTTTATATGATTTCACAACCTAAATAAAGCACTCGGCATTTTTTTTCAGATTTTTTGTCTCGACCATTCTTTTTTAAAAAATGTTACAAACCCTTTTATGGTCCTAAAAAAAAAAAACATTTTTTTACATATGTTTATAACATATGTTTTGTTTTATAACGTATGTTTTGTATACATACAAAATAAGCAAAATTATTCCTCTAAAAAAATATTTAAAAAATACAAAAAATCAACTCTCCACTCTGAACTATGGCTCAAAATGTTTGTTTTGGGACCCAAAAATTATGTGATTTTTTGCAAAAAAAAAAAAAAAAAATGTTTTTTTTAGGACCATGAAAGGGTTTGTAACATTTTTTAAAAAAGAATGGTTGGGACAAAAAATCTGAAAAAAATGCTGAGTGCTTTATTTAGGTTGTGAAATCATATAAAAAATAATGAGGCAAATTGGCGGGGGTCAGGGAAAATGACCTCTCAGTTGGCATGGAATACCTCAGATACTTCAATTCGATCGTGTGATATTAGTCTATTAGAGTGACGCTGGTGGAAGAAAGAAAAAATCGAATTGCGTCTGTTAACCAAAACAATTCTAAGTGAAAACAGGGAGTTTTGCCACCTCATACAGTTTATCACACATAATTGCATAAGAATGGTACATGCGTCGGTTAAATTCCTTGTCACCACCCGCAATACCTTTAGGTAGTGCCCAGTCGCTCTAATTCTGTAATAAAACTCTAAGAAGAATTGAGAAAACAGTCAAATTACATACCTTTAGTATCAAGCACACGATGTACGGCATAGACGGGCCAGGTTTGTTCAGGAACTGCATTCGTTCGTACTAGGTTTGTGAACTTTTCCTCAGTTTTTGTCCGAGGCCAATAGCACTGAGTATTGTTGTCTGTCAACCACAATACAGGGACCAGAGCACACTTTTTACTGTTGTCACCTCTCAAGAACTCAATTATCGCCCACATTTTGGTTTTTTAATGCAGAAACTGTAGAATTGTCATATGCCATAAAAATGTACGAACAATTTCACCAACCCAAAAAAAAGACAGAAAGCAAAATTTTTTAAAATATTAGAGAAACATGATTGCTACAAATCGAAAAAGTAATTATATGTATATAGTTAAGTACACGTAAATAGCTGACGCGAGAAGTAGATTTCACGTAAAGCATCAAACTATTGCTGCTATTGGAGCTGTAGTTCAAGAAAAAAAAGTACCTGTTTATTTTTCTATACGGGTAATTTAGGTTATTAGCCTAACAAAGCAAACTACATGTTTTATTATTCGTTTTGATGCAGTATGGGAAAAATCCCAAACCCATCTTTCACAGGGAATCGTAAGCATTTGAAAAAGATTTCATCGACAGGAAAGGTAATAGTTTCAGCATAGCTTTTAGCAAAATATATACCGAGCTTGGAAGATTCAATGAGTTTTCGATACAAATTTCTTAGGTATCGAAATGAAATTCCAACACATTTGTACACACCATCTATACAGATGATAGATTTTAATACATAAACTTTACTATTCAGTGCTACTACGTTATCGGGGTCTTGTATTGACAGTTTAAACCTTTTTGTGGTTAGTGTCTTACATTGGAAAGCATTCTCGCCCTGTGACCTAATACTAGGGTGCTTTTTTTTTTGGACTATTTTTTTTTTTGGTCCCATCGTGAAATTTTGTTGGAAATACAACAAAAAAAATTCCCTGAAAGATTGAGCCCTTAATATTAATATTAAGTGCTCGCCCAAGGCATGTAAAGATTTCCCGCTTAAAATACACGTAAACTTTAATTTTTTTCTTTAAAACATCTACAGTTCAGAGGCATTCTATGGTGTAGTCTAGGACGTCAGTAGGTTTTCTTCGGAATGAAATGCTCTACAAAAGTGCTCATTGCGGTGAAGTCGTAACTCGCACCGGCGAAGTTGTACGGGCCACCCAAACCCAATTTTTTCATGAAATTCTTGTTTTTTTGCCCGTATCTCGTATATGACAAGAGCTACAAAAAAAAAAAATATTCAACAAATTTGTAGGAAATTTAATTTCCTACAAAAAAGTTCCAGAAAACCAAGTTGCTAACATCGATATTTATTGAGATATTGGGCTTTTAAGGTGAGGAAGTATGGAATTTTCATGAATTATTGAGTTAAATTGTCGAATTATTGATTGTCGAATATTTTTTTTTTTTGTATCTCTTGTCATATACGAGATACGGGCAAAAAAACAAGAATTTCATGAAAAAATTTGGTTTGGGTGGCCCGTACGACTTCGCCGGTGTGGGTTACGACTTCACCGCAATGAGCACTTTTGTAGAGCATTTCATTCCGAAGAAAACCTACTGACGTCCTAGACTACACCATAGAATGCCTCTGAACTGTAGATATTTTAAAGAAAAAAATTAAAGTTTACGTGTATTTTAAGCGGGAAATCTTTACATGCCTTGGGCGAGCACTTAATATTAATATTAAGGGCTCAAACTTTCAGGGAATTTTTTTTGTTGTATTTCCAACAAAATTTCACGATGGGACCGAAAAAAAAAATAGTCCAAAAAAAAGCACCCTACCTAATACCCTTCGGAATCTCTTCCTTCGCCCAGGACTGTGTGTGTTTTTTTTTTATCGGCTTCAGCATATTCTGACATACGCTTAACAACCTGTTGCGATGGAAGCTTCTTTGCGCGTATCTTTCTTTTTATTTTTCCCAAATAATTTTCAAATGGAAAGCAACTGAAATCTTGCAATTTACCATACCGCTCAACATCATCGCAGAGATGAAGAAGAGAGTGTACGTTGTATACGACGAACTCAGGACCGTAAATATTAGCAGACTTCCGTACAAATTTCTCAATTGCTAGTCTCGCGACATCAAGGTAACGCAAGATGAGAGTCTCATTAGACAAAATGTAAACAGCTGTATGCAATAACAAGAAGTGATTATACCTCTTAGAATTTAGGACATTGTGCAAGATGATCGGGCCTAAGTAAACCAAGAAGAATCTGAACTCGGTTGCCTTCCACCGTTTTACTTCATCAAGGTTTCGAGGCTTACGATTAAACTCTGCTGTCACATAAGCTTGCAGTCTGTCAATTTCAGAAGAGATAATTTTCAACATCTGTTTTGAAAACTTACAAGGCTTTGGTCCTTCGATCCAGTAATTAATTAATAATCTCTTGAGCACCCCCAAGTAAATCAAGTGCATTGGATCTAGGGGAAATTGCGTGACAAGTCCAACAAATAAACGAAGCAATTAGTTTGATCGACTAGATAATGCAGTTTTCTTTGCAATGAAACTGCTGCAATGCAACACTTTTCACAACCGAACGTGCTAGTATGACCTTTGATCATCTTGAGCATTGCCCTAGCAGGGGCATCACACAAAAAGCAACCAATTTCTATACGTAACCTTCGATTATTATGTTCGATGCCATTTTGTAGCAGGAAACTCATTTCTTTGATAAATTCAAGCAAATAGCTATCTAATGACTCGGGTTTGCCTTTTTCACAAAACACCGCGACCATAAACGGCGAACTATCTTTCAATGAATGACTTCTACATAATATAGGCCACAGGTTCACGGAACTACTTTTATATAATGGTAATCCGCCAATATTGATATCAATTGTTATAGTATTTGTGTACTTAGCAGAATTAATCAGGCCACCGATTAATTTACTTTTCAATCCTTCTTCAATGCCTATACAACACATTTGCCCATTTCTCAAATCGGATACATTAATTTGGCGTTTAGTTTTCAGGAGAGATTTAGAATTTTTGGGTAAAAATGGATATTTTGGACGGATGAGAGCTAAAATTCTATCAAGTGCCGTATGAGTAATGTTGCAATCACAAGCCAACTTTCGCAGATCTTCTTGGAATTTTTGTTCAAACCTAACCTGTTCATTATCATCGTCCGTAGACTGGTCGCTCTGAGCAATTTGAGTCCCTTTATTATCTGAATCATGGAGGCCCAAATCTGAATTAAGGAAACTGTTAATATTAAAAGGCTGTCTTTTAGGAAAATCAAGCTGAACCCAATTTTCTAGATTATTTATGTTATTTTCAACATCACTGTTATTTTCACTAGATGGAATTTTGTGGTCTGAGGCGGAGGCAGGTTCTTGTTCTACTATCGAAACGAGGGAGGTATGTTGTAAATCACAATTTGAATTGGTTGCAGAAGATGCTTGTGTTATGATAAAATTGGTAGATTTAGAATTATCTGCACCCAGGAAACTGTCTACATTAGCAGAATGGGCTTGACGATAATCAGGGTAACAATGACTGTCTAGATAGTCTACATTATCATGGCTGTAACTATCAAATTTATGAAATAGATCTTCGGAATTTAATGTGGTGAAATTTTCTTCCTCTGATGGCAAAAAGAGCGACGTACACGGTGTATTACAATTCAAATTGGCTTCACTACATGCTTGTGTTTTGTTAGAATGGATATATTCAGAATTGTCTTGTTCACAGTGAAGATTATTACTTTCTTCGCTGTTGTGAGGTGCAAGAAAATTAATTTGATTCAATGCCGCTGCCTGTTTTAGACGTAAATGTCGTTTGCTCAGTAATTTTCGTTCCAGAGGCATATTCAGCAATTTTAAGTTTCATTTACAACTCTAGTATTGAATGGAAGGAATAAGGCAATACCTTAGTGAGGAAATCGATTATTCAAAAATGTTGAATTACTTGAGAGGTGTTAGCATATGCGCTCTTGCCTGAAATAAAATATTTATTGCCTGAAATGGGGGTCAAATAGAATATTAAATAAAAAGCACAAGTTTATTAATGATGATTAAAAAAATTAGTATTAAGAAATTTGTATCCCAAGCAGTATAATGCAGGTCGTTGAATAGACGTGAAATAAACCAATTTTCCCACAAGGTACCGTATAATACGCGTCTATTGGACGCATTACTGTACAAACTAACGAATTCCCACGAACAAGACACAGAAAATGTCTCTTCTTGAAACTTCAATAGAAATGCCTATTTCCAGCATTAAGACAATGTATTTTTTATTCACCGATTGTTTTTCTCAACAATAATTTTGCAAATAACGGTCGAGTATTTCGAACGCGCCAGGCACTACGTACACGCTAGAAAAAAAAGAAAAAAAATCTGTTTCAAACATGGTTTTCAACCAACTGTAATTCTAATTATTTCGGAAAACATGCTATTTGTTTCCTATTATTCCAAAAAAATTCATCGTCCATGTTAATATATCGCGGAATCGACATCAAGGTCGTTGAATAGACGTGAAATAAACCATTTTTTCCACGAGGTACCGTTTAATACGCGTCTATTCGACGCATTACTGTAGAAACTAACGAATTCCCGTAAACAAGAGAAAGCAAATGTCCCTTCTTGAAAGTTTGATAGAAATGCTTATTCTCTACGTCTCTATACTATGCGTCTTTTTTATTCGAGAGAATAAACTCTTGCTTCTCTCATTTAAGATAAAGCAATGCAACAGCAAGTTATATTTCCATAATTATCCTGAATAGAAAGAGCGTGATAAGAATAATAATAATTATAATGAAGCCACGTACTTACGGAGAAAAGGTTGGCAGAAATTGCTTTACAGAGACGCTCCAACGATGTGATACACTTCACAGACGGACGGAATCTTCACGGACGTTCACGATCCGGATAGATTTTACTTATTTGATCATTATTCGCCCGTTCAACGACAGCAGCGCCATAGTCGGGAGCAGAATCGAAACCTAATACTCTAATCTGTGCAGTATCATCACGAGTGTCGAAATTATTTGTACTGAAAACGGTTTTCAAATTTCTATCAATCAAGGGGATGACGTGTACGATCAAATCATAAGATTTTGTAGCGAAAAAAATACACATCATTGTATAACAACTCAATGGACTGTTTGGTCCCAGGCCAGTGTCATGGCATTGTCTGGATTTTCAAACTGGAAAAGAATGTCGGCTCGGAAAACATCATTCGATTCAATACACATAAGTATAATACATCGGTTTCCAACATTCTTCAATTTATTATCAGTGGACTATTGTAAGTCATAAAAACAACTTTCTACGTATGTTTGTTGTTCTTTTTTCTGAGATACGATAGCTCATATATTATGAAATTTTGAATGAAACTTATGTGATTCCTTACTTTACATTACCCAGACAGCTCAAAGTTGTCTGAAAGATGTCTGAAAGATAGCAAATTTCTCGACAAGTCGTCTTTTAGCGAAAGCGTTAAGTCACCTAAAAGATGACGAGGAGATGTCTTATGACCCACTTTTTAACGTCTTTTAGCCATGCCTAGAAGACATCTTGTAGCCAAATCTATAAAATGTTTTTTACGCATGGCTAAAAGACGTTGTTTCGTCGCCTTTTATGCAATTATGTGTTTTCGGTAAATGTGAAATAAATGTCGTCAACCAAAATTAGTCAGATACAGATTTTACTATCCAGCATAGAACTTGGACGCATTCTATAATATTATTTAAAAGATTAAATTTGAGATATAAACTCAAAATCAACCTTATATCTAAATATGTATCACATCAAAACATCTCACCTTATAAACTCTAAATTAATTAACCTATCTAATTAATACATATCACAGTAGAAATCGAAACCAAATATAAAATTATGTTGTACGTTCAGATTTCAGGTGATACCGATATCTGTTCCCTAGTCGGCAATATTCAATTCTTTTCGGGTAATTGTATCTGAAAACTTTTTTCAACCGACATAATAGAAATGAGAAGAGGTTATGTGGATTTGATAGATCATACCCTACATGCATCAATTGATTATATGTAGCACTCGATAATCACATATCGGATATTGAATAATGATCAAAAGTTATTTAATCATATGTTCAACTAGTTTTATAATAATCTAACTTACTTTTTCTCCAGCTCACGAAATCACGTGCACATCAATCACGCGCACTTCGTATAACGCGTTATCAAGCAGCCATCTTGCAATCTTTGTTTAACCACACACTGCAGTTGCCGCTAGCTGACTTATCTTCTGAAAGACGTCTTTTAGACAGCTTCTCGTCAAGTTGACAAAAGTCATCCCGGAATAGACATCTTTCAGTCGACTATAATTATTATGTCCATTAAACATTTTCAAATAGACGTCGTTGAGTCAACTACGATTAGTCGTCTCTTGAAAGACATCTATTAGACATCATTTCGCTTTGCCGAAAAGACGACTTCGTCAGGATACCTTTTCGTCATCTTTAGGACCTATGTCCTATAAAAAAAGTGCCTAGATACAATGACGAAAAACGCAATCAAAATTTTTTCGCAAGTCTTCGACCAGAACCTATCTGAAGTATATAAATTAAAAATTGGAAAAAAAACCTCAACCTTTTAATATCCAAAAAAAAAAAAAAGAAAAATCTTACAAAATATAACAAAATTTGAAACACCTATTATGAGAGGATGGAGATTTCATAACTTTGAAAGATGAATAAGAAGAATGAAAAAAAATTATAAAAAAACCAGCTAGCATATAACTATGAATTTAATATGTATAATACATTCACTCCTTTACATTCTCTGGAGTAGTTGGTTCTAAAAAAAATTATATAAAATATAATAAAAAATTCAAAAATTCGTTAAATAAACGGGTTTCGGGGAAAATTGGTAACTAAAAGTTGTTTGGCTTGCTGATAACGAACGTCAGGCTAGATTTGCAAAAAATGTAGTGACTGATTCAGTATGGCGGAGGTCTAAAATCCAAAACTCCTCAGATTCTCATGGGATATGGTATCAAAGGGTTTTTAAGTCGCACTGATCACGGATTTGACGTTGGACTTCCCAAATTCAATTTGAATAATATGGAATATCCTCAGCGTGAGAGTGTGTGAAAGTGGGAAGATCGAAGAACGTACTTATACGGTACAACGAGTAGTCCGCGAATTTCAGGCTTGTCTTTCAACGCTTACTCACCGTCTCAGGAACCACGGATTACAATCCGTTCAAGAGAACGCATTTTATACGTTTACCCGATACTCTAGAAAACCGTTTCTCATTCACGTTTCTATTCTCATGTTTAAGCGGCATTCATCACGTTTCCTCTACCATCTATTAAACGCATCGAGTAAACGTATGCGACCGGTATAAAGTTTACTTTCCTTCAACGTTTACCAATTGTCACAGGAACCACGGATTACAATCCCGACAAGACAACGCATTCTGTACGTTCACCCGATACTCTAGAAAACCGTTTCTCATTAACGTTTCTATTCTCATGTTTAATTGGCATTCCTCACGTTTCCTCTACCATCTATTAAACGCATCGAATAAACGTTTGTGACCGGTATAAAGTTTACTTTCCTTCAACGTTTATCGATTGTCTCAGAAACCACGATTTATATTCCTCACACGGAAACGTAGTTCATTTGTTAACTTGATACAAGTAAAAGACGTTTGTCGACTTACGCTGACTATTCGTTTAAATCGGGTATTATCTACGTTGATAAGACGGAATTTAATTGCGATAAAATAAACATTTAATGAGTGTATTCTTTGAAATAATATTATACGAATAATATTTGTTGAGCAAAAATACACCTACAATATACGTAGTCCTGGAACGTACATTATACGTTTGTTTAAGAACCGTATATAAGAAACGACTATTTTTTATACCTATACCAAATATATACTGTTGAAACGGATTTTTAACGTTTGATTGACGGTCCTGCTCTTATTGGGGCCAAGCTCCGCAAGAAATCAAGCAAGGATCGGAAAATTATACAAATTGACAAAGACAGAGTCTTATACGAAGAACAACTGAAAAAGCCGGTCAAATTAAGAGATGTTCTATGCTGCAATTGTCGAACATCAAATTCTTTTCAATTGGCTGAAACTGTAAGAGCTACTGCAACTACAACACAAAGTGCAATGACTGGAGCAAGATCAGATAATTCTGGTTTCAGTACTTCGGGCTTAAGCATCTCCAGCAGAGCCGCTAGCGCAACTATAACTTCTTATAGTTCTCTTAATAGTGCATCAAAATCTAAAAGACCTGTCAATATTGCATCAGCACCTGGTACAGTCTTGTCAGTTGCGTCAACATCGGGTACAGTTGTTCCAGTTGCGTCGACGTCTCGAGCAGTTATTCCAATTGCATCGACATCTAGAAAAATTGTTTCAACTGCATCAACATCTGATGCAGTTATCTCAAGTGCAGTGTCATGTACGATGGTTGTTTCAAATGTATCGAGATCTGATTCACCATTCCATACATTATATGCTTCTAGAACTTTAACGAGTACCCCATCTCATTCAACTGTTATTTATAGGGACAAAAATACTAATGCTTTTGAAATATTTTCACAATTATCACTAACGCCTACGCCACCATCATCACAACCGCCAGGAGTTGGTTTAATTTATCCGTTGCCACCAAATGTTAATGTTGTTGAAACTGTAGAAATACCTTTTAAAAGATTTTCTGTAAGTCAAAGACGGTGTTGCGTATATATGCTCAGCACATGCTGATAGTCAATCAATGATTATTGTACCTACCGAAGCACGAATTCAAGCGTTCGCTTTTCTGAGAATCTACATCCCCAAAAATAATTTGTGTTGTGGAATACATATTCTTGAAAAAAGATTTATTGCTAATGAGCTAGAGTAAGTTCGTGCAGTACCTTTGGTGTATGTTCAAATACTAGTATCATCGAAGTCTCTGAACTTGCATTATTTTCAGATAAATTATCTTCGACAAGTATAATGGAACTTCATGACAAGATTGGCAATTTCAACTTAGATCAAAACCGCTTGAAGATTTTTACCGTATATAACTGGAATGAACTCAAAAAGAGAACAGAAATGCTATCTTCTTTGAGACGTTCATGTAACAGGAACCCGTTACAAGCCGTTGCTATTTTTTCGATGAAACTTCGAACTGGCAGCTCCGATAGTTTTATTGATGCGATTCTCGAAGTCAAAGATCATCGAGCTATCGAAAATTGTATTAAGTCAGTTATAAGTGCGTTTAAAAAACACCTCTTACGAACTAAGTCTGGTTATAAAACTTGTTCTAGAGATAATCTTATTAACAATCATACATCGGATATAGTTAAAAAATTACATAATATAGAAAATCATTAGGTAGTCATATGCGATGGAACTTATGTATACCATCAAAAAAGTAAAAATAGCGAATACCAGAGGAAAGCTCATTCTGGACAAAAAAAGACCCACCTTTGCAAACCACTCACTATTTGCTGTACCGATGGTTATATTTTAGATTTACCTGGATCTTTTCCTGCTAAGCAGAATGATGATTCAATATTAAAAACTATTTTGGATGATCCTAACGGCTTGAGTAGTATTTTGAAACCAGGGGATATTTTGGTACTAGATCGCGGATTTCGCGACGTGATAGGATATTTTGAAGGAAACGGGTATAAAGTACTGATGCCTGCTTTAAAAGTTAGGCGTCCTCGAGTAACTACTGAAGAAGCTAACTTCTCTCGATTTGTAACTAAAGTTCGGTGGGTTGTTGAGGCAATGCATGGTATCATAGGAAAAAAATTTAAATTCTTTCATAATGAAGTTAACAACAGAACTCTCCCCGAAATCGGTAGCCTCTGCCAAATTCTGTGTTATCTGAACAATACTTTCGGTAAACGTTTCAGGTCTGATGTTGGTATGACTGATAGCATCATTAATTTCATAAAATCCAAAATGGACACAGAAAATACTTTGGCAAAAGAAGTAGAGCAGGGCCGCTGGAGTAAAAAGAAAAAACCATTTCAGAGCATTAAGTCCAGTGCAATAATCGATTTTCCAGAATTATCAATCGTTCCACTAAAATTTTTATTTACTGGAAGTTATCAACTGTAAACGGCATTATGCTATTTGGCCAAAACTGGCAATGATAATAACGAAATAACCGCTAGCTGCTTGAAAGAATCAAAAAACATTTTGAAATATGAAGTTGAATCGCGTCATAGAAACAGCAAAACTTATAAATTAAATGCTACATTGATTACGTACCAAACGATAATTGCATCGATGTGTAAATAATTGTTTTTGTTTTAGTTTTTGCCTGTATTCTAATTAACGTGGGATGTCAAAAACACATGTCAATAAGGGGACGGTGAAGAATTTGAGTCTATTGTTAACATAAAAGAAAAAAAATATGAAATAAATGAATAGGCTTACAAAAAAAAATAACCAGTACGATAATAAATATGACATTGACTATAAATGGAAAAAATGAAGTATAAATAAAATATAAGGGGAATATAAATAAAATATAATCAAAATGTAGATGAAATATAACTAAAATATAAATAACATATAAAAACTCTTTAAATCCTGTCCATTGTTCTAACGATTAAAATTACACATTCATTCCAAACATTCACAAATAAATTAAGATAAAATACGCTGGAATTCACACTGGGATATAAAATTGTCTATAGTGTTGATGTAAAAAGTTGGTCAGTCATAATTATATTAAAAATCACCTATCCCTCGATTTAATACTCGGCAGTAACTCCGTCGTGTAATCGTCCATGTGATTTTGCGAATCTTTTTATAAAAATTGGCATCCACGATCTTTTTAACTTCTCTTCGCGGCGATTCCGTAATGACGTTCAGATTCGTATGGATATTAACTGGCGAGGTCAATGTGTGAATTTTATTTGAATTCTCGTTTACAATGATTACCCAAATAATCACTACGGGGAATCATAAACCGGTTAGTTGCGCGTCTTCCCGTAGACTATTTCAAACGCCAAGCCGCCTCTCCCGCCCGACACCCGAATCGAGATGGCGGTGCCAAGCAAAACCTCGCCAGCACTTTCGAATTTATAATATCGTCACAGATGGCATTGGGTGATACGCTTGTGATTGCGCTAATGGGTTGAGTACAGTCGGATGCTGTTGTCATGTAGCAGCCATAATTGATTATCTTTCTCCCGTGAGGTACCAGACTAATATCATCAGGCCAGCTGAATCATTATTAAAAATCTTTGATACCGATGAATACGAAGATATACTACCTGTTGTTAGTAACAGTGATGACAGTGAAAGCGAAAATTAGAGAACAGTTTTATTCTGGTTTATTCATGTTTGTAATACATATACGTATTATTTTGAGTATACTAAAATACCTACTACTATTGTACAAGACGTGTTTTAATATATACAAGTACGTTCTCAAATTTAAACGTCATTACGTATTTTTCTTCTTTTTTCAGTTTTCTCTCCCTCTTCGTGGTGTGTCATTAGTGTATGTGCATATATGTATGTAATTTATATTTGAGTGTGTAGAGGATTAGTAAGTGAATTTAAGTGTGCGCGCGTAATGTGTGTATGAGATCGGGAAAAGACATTGTGAATTAGCATGAAAACGTTTCTGTATGCAACGATTCCTTGTCATGTATTTCAAAATAAACATATGCGTACAATTCATCGCATGAGTATTATATTAGGCAGAAAATATTTCGTTGAATGTTTTTCAGTTGACAATATCGTTTTTCATCATTCAAAGTAAAACGAAGAGCAGAAAAAGTCGAAAATGATTAAAATAACGGTTTTTTATAATTTTCGGTGTGTTCCACCAATTTGTAAAAAATAAAAAAAGTAGAGTGTGTTCTTCGAGTAAAAATACACTTAAAGTATTAATTTGAAATCCGCGTCCATCTTAGTTGTCGAGAAAAAAATGTTAAACAATTTGGGAATTTTTTGGAAGGGCAGGGGGGGGGGGGGGGGTGAAAAAAAACTGAAACAATCAAGTTGAAAGAAATCTACTTACTCTATACACTGTATTATTTTCGTAAGGATGCATTGACTTGACAAAAAGTTTGGAAATGAAGACTGAAAACTGGGGTTTCTGGGGTGGTAAGGCCAGCAGTAGGGGTGAGTGGACCAAAATTCATGCTAAGCACTTTTTTTTTACTGTACCAACGTAATAAAACTATAATCAGCCCAAAAAGTTGAGTGTGCCAAATCACTATTTTTATCCGGCAATAGCATTTACAGATAATCAGAAAATTCACGAATACGACAGAGTTACTTATTAAGTAGTTACGAGGTTGCTCAGACACGGAATTTATTAATTCACAGCTCTACAAAATAAATACTTTTTTTTGTTGCTCTGATTTTTTCTGTGAATCCTGGTGTTTGAGAACGTAAAACTTACGAATATAATTATGATTATATTAGATTGGCTCTGGTTTTTATGTTATTGTAGTATTGTATTCGAGATGACTCAATGTTTAAAGGCGAATTTCTCTTAAACGGTTAAAGTTCTATATCAGTAGTTTTTTATAGAGCGTGAAATTTCCTATAAAAATCTGTTAATACAGATAGTTTATTAGATGTACGTTTAGTTGGTTTATATGTCAGACGTTTATCAGATATATTTTTTCCTAAATTTTTTTATCTGTTATTTAAATGGAAAATGGAAAAAAATCAATATTAAAAGCTCGTATTTGGCTGAGCTATTCTATATAAGATGCTCTACCGAAAGTTTGATGCGTGTTTGAGAGAAATTTTTTAATTTTTTTTTTCGGAACACCCCAATACCCCCCCTTTCGAAGAAACTTGTTGTGCCCTCTTTTTCATGGCGAGAACAACAAAGTATTATATTTCTTATATTTTTTATACTTCTGCCCGAATAAAGTAAGCATAACTAAGGTTATTGATAGTATTTTTTTGATAAACTTTAGATATTAAAAAAAAGAAATCGAATTTTTCACCTAAACATTGCTTTTTTGAGTCATATATGAAAATGTCGATAGAATAAATAACTAGAGCCAATTTCGAAAAACTACGCTTACTCCTAAGGTCGTTGACATCGAATCTTTCTAAGACGACTCAAATATCAAGAGCAACAAAACCACTGTTGGCCAGTGAATTATCGAAACCATGCAGTCAGACGGCAACATAACGCAACTCTAAGTCGTGCACCATAATTCACACAAAACTGGCATCACACAATGCAACCAAGAGAGATAAAAACGATAAGAAAGAAAATAGAAATTAAGAGTAACTTCGTAACGATACAATACAAAGGCAGAAGCCTTACCTTAGCCGGTGACTCAGGCACACAAACACTGACTCTAATTCAAATTAAACTTACTGGTAGCAAAAAAAAGGCTAAGAAGGAAGTTGCTCAAAAGGAGAGAAAGAAAGTAAACGATAATGCAAGCGGTAGTATAGTTGTGAGAAAATGGTAACGATAGAACAAACGATAGCGATAGTGGTAAAGGAAAAAGGGGAGGTAACTGAAAGAAATCAAAACGAGAACAAAGTAGTGGTGAAGCTGTCTCCTGGCGGGCTGAGCGTAGGTGATCCTTCTTCTAGTTGATTAGTCGTCTGTTCCTCACCATAATTGGGTCATCCCTGTTGTGGTGAATATCGGTTCTGATTACGTCACACGTTTTTGAAGATTGCCGACAGATGATACGTAATGTCCTGCCCGTGATTCCGTCATTGACACCAACACATACAATTTTTCAGCTGCTTCACCTTACTATCCAGGTTTCCTATCATTGGGGATTCCTTTGACAGAGGCATCTATGTCGGATGCTTTCCAGTCAAAGTTACCGAGTGGATGGCGACAACTTACTGTAACTCAATGTTCGCCTCCACCGGTTTGGTCGTATAGGCGGTGGCCAGCTGCCCACGATATATCAAGGAGACCATTGTTACGCCCCGACGTACCGCCTTGGCATACCTTTCTCAAAATTCCATTTCATTTCATTTCGTTAATTTCTTCAATGCACAGATATTATTTCAGCAAAATCTCATGTTCTAATAACGGCGAGTTCCACCCCTCCTGACAAAAGTCACGTTGAGACCAACGATGATCCCTAGTATAAGGTTCAACTTTCTTCTATTTAACTGGTACCAAGAACTGAGATAGGAGACTGCTGAATTAGCATCAGTAGCGCTCAGCCTAGAAATATCCCTCTTTTTAAGTTAAAACTATAATCAATAACTAGGATAAACCACTATCTTTAGAACCACCAAATTAAAATAGATTACTTATTGGAATGTATGAATGAATGTGTGAACATTGCATGTAAATATCTTTTGTTCATATCTTCAATGTGTCACCGACGAGATTGAGAATCGTCGGAACACCGTCGAAGAGCGAGAAGTAACGCTGACCATGTGGATTTGGGCACCAGGAGGTCGCCCTCGCACCTCATTGGCTAATTACCGTTGTAACTAATTACAACTGCAGCTCCTTGGACCCTCGGGCCCAAGAAGCCGCGTCTTTCGTCTGTCAAGTCGCGAAGTGCGTGGACGTAAACCCGGATTAGCCCTCTCGAGCAAGAGTAGCGTTTGGAAAATCTTAGTTGTGACCGACCTAAAGTCTCGCGCTAATTCGTCAAATTCGAGCATTCAGTTATTCTGTTAGCTGCAAGAGGCTCACTTTCTTCTACGTTTCCATCTTTTCTGTGCTTTACTAAATCTCATCATTTCGCGAATAGACATTTTTATGCCATTCCATTTTCCATAATTAAACTGAGTTCGGCCCTGATTCAACCGAATCAGGTAATCTTGAGTAATAATAATAATAATTACACTATCGTTTTTAATAAATAAATCGTTGCAATCAATTTTAACATACATCAAAATCAGAAAATTGACATTTTCAACTATAACTTCCGATAACAAGATATCATTCCAAATCTAAAAAGACTAAGTGACCGACGTTCAACATCTTTCGATTGATCAACTCTTTCAAACTTGAGGTGAGGCCCCTGGTCCAGAAATCTACCGATGCAGACCGACACGATCCGACGGCTCTCAATCTCGTCGACCGATTCACCTAAAGCTAAGTCAATCCGAGTGTTAATCTTCGAAATTGAACGAATTCTTGTTTCACCTTTATAATCAAAATCTACTTCATGAATTTTCATTCAAAACCAAGTCTAGAATTGGTGGCTAGTTTCACTACCCCCAATTGAATCGTACTTATTGTTTCCAAGAATTAACGAATAAGACTTAACAATAGTATATATAATTAATTTAAGATAATCTAAAAAGAGAGATACAATACAATAATCACGACCATCTAGTTAACCATCGTTCAGAGTAGATGTTCCTGGTACCAAATAATAATATCCCTTAGAATAGAACAACACACGATTTTTTATAAACTTGAACACTTTATAAATTGTTATTTTCGGCTCATATATCATTATCACCATTGATAGTTACCAGACATTTCAATAACCAAATCGAAACAGAATATACTTCATCATTTACCAGTTAAATCATATTAAACATTTATTTTGAACGACCTTCTTCCCATTTTTATTATTGTAAAATTGCCTCAACAATTTAAACAAACCTCACAGACCTGTACAGGACTATAGCAACACGATCCTACAAATTACCGGCTTATCGAAAGGTAGGTCTTTCTTAGTTTTAATAATTATTCATTGTCGTTACGTGGGAGCTTGATTATTCAATTGATCATTAACTACCACCGCTCAGTACACCCTCACCCCCACCTAACACCATGCAGTCACACGGTGGCTTAATGCAACTCTAAGTCATGGACCATGAGTCATATGATTATAATCCTTACTCGTAGGAAGGCTGCGTTGATCCTCAGAACTAGGTCTTTATCAAACTGGAAGTAGTACTTTAGGGGTCGGTTCGGCACCTGGCCGGTAAGTTAGAAGACGGCAGGCTACAGTCTGCCCTGTATGCCCCTTACGGCATCCGAGAAATCGGGCAGCTGGTTTCTCCTTGAGAAGCTGGTCCCTCGGCTGATGGGAGGACTTTACATCTGTATGCCTGCAATCGAGGTGATACGAGAGCTTCGGATGTGTGCTAGCCCAGATGTTTCAGAAGCACACCAAGGTAGCCAGTTCAGTCTTATCAAACCGTCGGTAGACGAAGTCATCGAGAGCTGGAAACGGTAGTTATCGGTAGCTGTTGACCGGTGGTAGAAATCGTCGTCGTCCGTGTACCTTGTTAGTTTGCGCCGGAGCGCGAAATACAGAATTTACATAGAAAGAATTAGCTACTGGTAGTTATTATCTATTTTGTATCGAGTTTGGTTGAAGTACCCCGCCAGAGACGCGTTGTCTGAATATTACCTTCGGTTTTATGCCCTTGTGACGAGCGGCTATAAAATGCAACGTTGTACAGTATAAACGACACTAGAAAACATGGAAAGTTGCGCGCTCGTATGAAATTAATGTAAACGCGGTTGCTAGCCAAAACTGAACAGCCCTGTTGCGAAGTTGATTGACCGCATTTAAATTCACTATGAATTCTCCTAGCTTGTCTCAGAGTCGCGATGGCGGTATAGCCCATGCTATTTACATGCGATACAAATCTTCCTGTAATATTTTTTCGTGTCTTCTCACAAGTAGTGTTTTTGCGAAAGTATGGCCGATATTGATTTCCAAAAGACAACCTCAAACAATGTGCTGAAACTTGATGTCAGTATAGTAGTGAAGTTTTCCAATAAAATCGAAGATTCCAACGAAGCTGAAGGTCGTGGTTGTAAGAGTCTGGACATCACACGTATACGTTCACACATATACGTGTGGTGTCGATCATCGTGAGGCTGCGAGTATAGTCAGTCGGTCAGTAATCGTCAAATCATCCACATCTATGTAATGTCCGTCTAAGACCCACGACCGAATTTTTAACTATTTATTTATTTGTTTTTTCTATTGTAACATTTTCGAACCCTGTTGGGAAAGTGACGAAGTTCAGAATCCGATGAGCAGATTGATTAAAATAAACAATATATAAGGACTGACGATTTAATAGAGCGGAAAAACATTTACTTTTATCGTACGACGCCTCCAAAAGATAAGCGTTATTTTTAAGTATTTATTATTATTTTATTTTATTTCATCCTCCACCACGATTCCTGACCAATTTTTATCTGTCTCACCATTCTTATTAATATAAAATGTCCTTCTCTATAATGCATTCATAGTACTTGGCTTGGCAAACAAGCAATTCGTTACATGGTGCAAAGCCGACAGGTAAGTCATATTATGTTGGTGGACTTACTATTTTAGATTCTCTTTCATACATGTGTGTCTCGGACACTACCGGGACATGACAGCCATTGACGCCTCGGCTTGTGAATCAGGTCACCAAGAACCTCTCACGACACCTACCGAACGGGTTCATAGTATAGAGGGCCATGGTTACATTCACAGATATCTTTCAATCTTGCCCAAATACTCTTTTACTCCAAAGTTATTAATTCTTTACAATCTGACGTACATACTGTAACCAAAATACTTTTTTATTTATGTATTTAAACTTTAACGTTGAGATAAAATGCGAGGGTTAAAGATCGGTTACCCTACGGCGCAGTTACTAACCTGAATAATTAGATAGTGAGAGATAATAAGAGAGAAAGATATGATTGTTGGGCGCTAGACGCACATGCGTCAGAAAATAGGTAATTAGAAGAAAAGATATAGATGAAGACAAAATCAGGTTCTATGACGGTTTTGCACAGCTTGCTCAGTATAGACAAGATAATGGTAGGGGGAGGGGTTGAATCCAATAGATGAAATACGAAGCAGGTGAAGCAGAAATAATATTAAATACATTTACCAAGAAGCGATAAATATTAATAACAAGCGGACAACTGAAAAGAGTTAGATACACTTAAGATATGTGAAATAATTAGTTTACAGCCAGAGAAAAGTTAAGCGAGAGATTTAACAAATAACAGAACGTTCTCAGAATAAACGAGGGATGTGCGTAGGCTCGCGATACTATTATTCGAGGTAATAATTAATACGGTGTTACCATAAGTCAGCAGAACAGAGAAAGATATAATCCACCATATAAGGTACTTAAATTAAGCATTAATCACGCAAGCCGTAAAATATGAGAAGCGATTATAAGAAACGTGCGAAATACAAAAATTGTAATAATTATCACATTACCAGAATTATCAGAGATATAACAGAGGCAGGGAATTATTATAGAATATAGAAACTAACAGATAATACGTAGGCTCTAGTTTGCGGTAAGTGCGAGACACAGAGAGATAATATTCAGAAAAGTAAAAGATAATTTCGTGATTAAGACAAATAATACTCAAGAGAATTAATACGCAACGTACGACAAACCAGAGAGACTACGGACAACTACGATCAGCGGTATTAGCGGAGAGCATAATGAAAAAGATGTTATTCGATGCGGCGCAATACTCCAAAGTCAAAAGAACGACGAGTGATGCCACGCAGCGATATAAGATCGCTCAGGCGGTACCCTTACTAAAATTAATTACTCAAAGATAATAGATACAGAAGCAGTTATTAGTTAATCAGAAAAGTATGAAGAAATAGTAATGATCAGCAGCTAAGGTAAGAATTGATAAATTAACAGATACCGGTGGTTCCAAAGACCAAGAAATAATTACATCTCAAAATAAGCTAAGCGGTATCAAGTGACCAAAGATGTTTCCTTTCAATTCGGTATAAGTGAAAGAATGTTACAGCGCTGCTATACAGAGATATTAGATATTTAGATATTCTAGAAGAGAGAGATGATAAGATAAGACAATAGTCACTAACAATGTTGAAGATATAAATTTGAAAAACTGGTAAATTCGAAAAAGTAACGACGGAGCCAGGAATCGAACCTGGTATCTAGCGATGCTTTACCGGAGCCTCACTCCACTCGACCACCTAGCCGCCCTGACTCTGATGTCGTAAATTCCTCTCATCACCAGTAAGTTCAAATTTGTTTTTCTTGTGCTGTTGTATGTGTGAATATAAAGTGTTCTTTCTCTTCGAGCACAACCGTAAGAATGTCTGTAAGTGTGTTACATTTGGAAACTTACGTTTGTGATGCGAAGCCCGTAAGAGAGTCAATGACCGTCTAATAATTGAAATGCGGATATGCATTGTCAATATTAACATTAATCAAAGAGAGAGAGAGAGAGAGGGAGAGAGAGAGGGAGGGAGGGAGGGAGGGAGGGAGGGAGGGAGGGAGGGAGGGAGGGAGGGAGGGAGGGAGGGAGGGAGGGAGGGAGGGAGGGAGGGAGGGAGGGAGGGAGGGAGGGAGGGAGGGACGGAGGGAGGGAGGGAGGGAGGGAGGGAGGGAGGGAGGGAGGGAGGGAGGGAGGGAGGAGGGAGGGAGGAGGGAGGGAGGGAGGGAGGGAGAGAGAGAGAGAGGAGAGAGAGAGAGAGAGAGAGAGAGAGAGAGAGAGAGAGAGAGAGAGAGAGAGAGAGAGAGAGAGAGAGAGAGAGAGAGAGAGAGAGAGAGAGAGAGAGAGAGAGAGAGAGAGAGATAGATAGATTATTATGCCCTAGAAAACTTTGGGGCAAGAGAAAAACTACAGTGTAGGAAAAGTATTATAAAAGTATACCTATAAGTATAAAAGCAAAATAAAATAAAATATCATATAATATACAATAAAATAAAATAAAATAAGATAAAAATAAAATAAAATGTAATACAAATATATAAAATGATAAAATTTAGATAGATTAAAGTAAAGTGAGTAGATTAAATGAAAAACTCAATCAAATAAGCAGGATAAAATATAACAAAAATAAACTAGCACTACGCAATACTATTACTTCAGGTAATTTAATGATAGATTGGCTTTCAGTGACTCATGAATATAACACACAACACCTCTGCATCCCTTTCCTGTTCTATCATGACGAATAATAAAATAGTTCGGAATCTTGACAAGATCATTAGAAATTTCAGGCTTGAGCCATGCTTCAGATATGGAAATAAAATAATAAAAATGTTCGCTAAGATATGATTTGATATAATCTATATGGACCAATAACAAGTTTGCATTAAATTGACAGATTTTAAAGTACATAGAACTATCGTGCAATGTCACTGCTTTTCGAGAGTTCTGTACATGATTTAATCAACCTAACTTGTCAAGATCAGCCTCCGAGGTAATACGAATAAGCTGAGATCCGTCTTGCTTCCGTGCGTAGATTTGACCCTCCCTAGACCATACATATTTGCAATTTTTGTCAGACGCGATCTTCTTAGTTTTGCGCAACAAATTATACGTGTTAGGGTGCAGAAACTCGTTGACAAAAATATTACTGAGTTTATCACACGCAAAAACATCTCTAACCGCTAATGTGCCGTGCGAACGCTTTTTCCTTATAATATGGCTGCTAATCTGAGAGGATTTAAAGAAAACGATAAATGATTTTGATGCCTCTCTGGTGTTATCCTGCTCAGGATTTTGGCTCGACGGAGATCTGCGGGTGATTAAGCGAATGTCGAGTATGTCAGAAGCAAGTTCAGGGACACCGAGTACAGTCAGAACCTTAGTAACAACTTCTAACGGATTATCAGTAACCGTAAATGGTATACCAGCAATGGTGATCTGGGCAGAGGAGTTGACAGGTGTATTGGCTAATGAATCTCGTAAAGAATCAATTTCCCTAGTTAGTAACACGTTGCTGGCCTCTAATTGTGCTATTCTTTCACCTTGATCACTCACTGTTTTGACAATATTTTCAATGGTATTAAGTTTAGATGCCATATTAGAATTAAATGTATTCTGACAGTTAATGAAAGCATTAAGTGTTTCAACATTTTTATTTAGAAGGGCTGCTATCGAGTCTAGAGTTTTGCCCGATTGAGACATGACAGGTGTATCAACAATACAAGTCAACTGCTCTCTGATATTTTGAGAACTACTCGATGGCGTGTTACCAAGATTTTTATAGCAAAAAGGACTAGAGTTTCTACTACTCGTATAGTATCTGTAACACCCTGGATGAAAACTTTTTGAGCAGTCTACACACTTGAGTTTTTCACCGGCTACAAGCCGTTTGCACTTAAAGCAAGTATCAGACATGCAACCGATTTGGTGTAATGAGAGTAACAAAAATACCAGCTGAGAGAAATGTCACAGAGACGTGGTAGAAGGTCGTGAAGATACTAATACACCGCATAAATCGCACTCACAATAGACACGCACACGCTGAAGCACACAGGAACCAAACATTCACGTAAACAGGTACTTAAAGATTAATTCCAGCTTCGGTGTAATATTTCAGAGAAATTCCCTAGCGGTCGTCCAATGGGAAGAGGAAAGGTAGCGTAGGAGTTGTAAACAGCAAAATCGTCCGTCAACTGCCAAGTCGTTCCAGTCAAGAATTATAGGTTATGGAATACCAGTCTTCAGTTAATTGCCTCGTCCCGTAGCTCAAAAGAGAGAGCAACGACGATTTTTAGCTCAAATTTTTGCGAGAGCGACGGGGGAGAAAAAAAACCTGGAAGCAGAGCCCGAAAACGGCCAGGAAACAGCAGAAAATGGCCAGAACAGGAGGGTAACAGAAAGTGGACTAGACAGGTACTCACCAATCCAAGAGAGAGAGAGAGAGATAGAGAGAGAGAGAGAGAGAGGGAGGGAGGGAGGGAGGGAGGGAGGGGGAGAGAGAGAGAGAGGGGGGGGGGGGGGGGGGGGGAGAAATTAGTAAAAGTACCTCGTGGCTTCAAAAGGAACCTCACCTACGTGAAAATGAGATCCTGATTTTCGTCGTGCTGCTGTCACGTGATTCTTCCTCAAATTTGTTTTATTCTGATTGGGCCAGCAGGTCGCGTAAGTCTGGTCTACGGGTAGGCGGCGATAATCCCTCGTTCTTTGTTTTCTTCTTCTTCGCTGACAGGTATCGAAGTATCGGGACGTCGGACGGTGGTCGGAGATGTTTTCCTCAGCTGTGCAGTATCGTTGGTGAGAGGAAAAGTCGTACCACTCATGTGTTGCGATATTGAGGTGTGCGAGAATATTGCGTTACCGATGTCTTGGACTTGCGACCGATTGTACTTTACTCCTTGCTTTACTGGTACTCCCCGTTGTGGCTATTTCATTGGCGCTGCATCCCGGCACTCGCTCATCGAAGCCCTCGTGCCGCAACAATCTGGTGGTGATGGCTCTCAAGCCCGATCCCCACACCGTATCCACCAGATCTACGTGGTCCGCATAGTCGAGCGTAACCCACGCCATACCCCTTCGATAAGACGGTTCATTCAGAGTCAACCGTCCTTTCTTTTATAGACGAGTTAGTAGGTGTCGTGGTCGGTTCAGCTCCAGGCTGATAAGTATCGTCGACGGGAGGCTTCATTGTGTTTTTGACGCACAGCCCTGTACGCCACCGGCGATGCATCCGAGCGGTAGAAGCGTTGATTCGTGGTTCGGCTTCTGGCCGATAAGTCGAAATAGTTGGAGGTACTGTTTGTGCATCACGCACGACCGTGTTTACAACTTAGGCCTGGCATCCATCGGGAGTGGCTTCAACGGTATTCGTTAGTCCATAGTCAGTGGTGGTCGGTGTTGAGCTGGTACGTGACCCCTGTCAGACAGTGTACTGGTATCTCGAAGCGGAAGTCTCGTAGTCGGTTCTCGTAGAGCGTTACAAAATTAGAAAATATCATGGAATTAGCTTAATGAAGAGAATTTTACTTAAAGATAACTAGTTGTTCTTTTTGTAGTATTGGCCTCAGACGTGCTTTCGGTATTTTTAGCGATATTCTGTACGTAGGGAAGTGCGATAGTTAACACATGTGACGGGCTATGAAATACCACGTCACAACACATATCACACACTATCGTCATAATACACCACCATGCCTCGAAATACCTCGATTCTTGATCAAGGAGCTACAAATTCGAAATGTACCGCATGTACTTACTGTGCCCCACGCTGGAGTCCCAACCCGGTCGTATGAACATTTTTAAGTCCATGCCGCCACCACTAACTTGTCAATCGTGGCGTCAGGGGCTTCAGCACGCACATGTATACCCACCTCTAACCAAAAAGTCCTCAATATTGATTTGCGGGAGCCGTTTATGCTTTCTTTCAAAGATTACAACAATCCGGAACAATGATCGATTCGTTACGTGCAATCTGCTCATAATCAGATGCCGGGATCTCTACGTGGTTGCATGAACACCTCGGTGTCCACTCCGCAGAAAACCAGGCGCCTGTAATATGTATCCGCGCAGACTCGTATTCAATTGGAAACGATGGACTCTTCCCTCGTATCGCTATTGCTTGGATACCGATATCTATTTAACTGTCTCGAGCACTTCTGGTCGTCACCATGTCTAAACTGTAAAAATATCCTGAAATTTAAGATACAAAAATTATGAAATCTACAAACCATGGTAACGAAATTGAAATTAATGTAGAATTACTTTGAATTTCATATGTGGCTCTCAAAAACAAAAATAGTACTGAATTTTCAATAACTATCACTCTATATTAATATTTTTGTATCAAATTTGTAGGACCATCATGAAACTTCAAAACAAATTGTGAGTTTTTTGAGGTTTCAGTGACTGTGTTTCAAATTTCATTACCGTAATTTTAAATTACAACACGATGTATGAAGTTTACAAGAATGTGTTATGAAATTAAAAATATTTTGAGTTGAAATTGTACAATTATGTTAAAGTTCAAATGAACGTGTACAAAATCTGAAACCCGTCTAATTATTCGTATAATAATGTGCCAAGTTGCAAATAAGTTCGAAAATTCAACAGACCGGTTTCACGATTCAACTAATAATGTGCTAAATTTCAAAACCACTTTCAAACTTTACATAACATTATACCAAGTTTCAAAGAAACTCGAAAACTCATCGACGTTGTTTAAAGATACAGATAATAATGTGTCACGTTTCAAATCAGTTTAAAAATCTAAACGATAATGTATTAACCTTCAAACAAATTATAGCTAATAATATGTATTCCATCGAATTTAAATCCGGTTTGAAAATTCAATGAACCAGTTTAAAGATTCAAATAATATTGTATTAAGTTTTAATCGAGTTTGAAAATTCAACAAACGCAGTTTGAAGATTTAAATAATTACATGTGGTCGGTTGGGCAGTAATCTCTGCGCATCCACGCTCATCCGCGTCACTTTTGCACTTCCAGTCGGCTTGCGTATAACGATGTGATGTGAATCTTTCACTTTGTGAAAATTCGCATGAATATATATTTACGTGAATTTGCATAATATCGTATCAAGTTTGAAAATACAACAAATCGAGCTTGAAGATCCAAATAATTACACGTGATCAGTTGGGCTGTAATCTCTGCGCGCATGCGCGCTTCATCCGCGTCACTTTCGCACTTCGTATTCCGGTCCGCTTGCGTTTGAGTATGTCATAAACATAATTCCCATTTTAAAAATTCGTAGAGCGATAACGATAGTTGATAATGTGTTTGATTTTGATATGTTTGACATCCAACGAAATTAATTATAACATAATATCGAATTAACGGTAAGTACACGATACTTTATAAATTATCCGCTTTCGCGAAGGCTAAAAGGCCACACGGTCTGTGTGCACCGGCCATCGACACGTGGGATTTTGACAAATTGTTACTAGTATTCGATAGCTTGAACTTCAGCTCAAATTCAATGAAAAATGTTTGATTGAAACTCCCTTATGTATTTTCACAGTATTGATAATAAATACTAAATTTTCTTGGGAACTTGGACAGAATTGATAAGATTCAACTTATCAAAATTTGCAACGTTTCGTTGGTTTCATTTATTTTCCAACTTCATCAGGCAAGCTGTAACAGATGTACATAAACTTTAAAATTAAGTTGCATAAAACAATAGACATGATACATGTAAGTTACAAATTCAGAAATAATAAACTAAACAAAATTACAAAATATTTACTTTTGAGGTTAAATCCTCGTTCAAATCCTTTGGTCCATAACATCAAGTCAAAAATATGTTTAAATAAGACTAGACAGATATATACATTTTTTATAAAATTATAAATTCATTCTGCCAATAAATCAATTTAAATAAAATAAAATGGACAATAGACATGATACATATAAGTTACAAATTCAGAAATAATAAACTAAACAAAATTACAAAATATTTACTTTTGAGGTTAAATCCTCGTTCAAATCCTTTGGTCCATAACATCAAGTCAAAAATATGTTTAAATAAGACTAGACAGATATATACATTTTTTAATAAAATTATAAATTCATTCTGCCAATAAATCAATTTAAATAAAATAAAATGGACAAATATAAACAATGATGGACAAATACACATGTCAAACGTAGTGACTCTTAAATCACAGACTGTACTACTCTCACACAGTGTGATAGTACGTGTGGAGCTCGCATTATCTATATTGTCAACATGACTCTGTTGTCCCTGACCAGTGCTATTCATATTGCGCGAAAGTTCAAACTCTAAGTAAAATAAAAATAAAAATAATTACTATGACTTCACTAAATCCTTAACATCATTTATCAGGTCACTGTAAATTGTACTGAGGTTTTGCGTGTCGGATCTAAAATTGACACAATTCATCGCCTTAATAAAAATCATTTCACTTAGATTTCTCTTCGTGTAATTTTTCTCCAGATCTAAAATCTCAACATCCTCGAACTGAAAGTTATGACCATCCTCAACAAAGTGATGTTCCGCTAATGCTGTTTTGTTGTTTTTTATGGACTTCTCAGGTCTGCAGTCAAGTTTATGTTGTCTCACTCTGGCTTTTAATTTTTGCCTGGTCTGTCCAACGTACCATTTCCCACACGAGCACGGAATCCTGTATACCAGGCCAGATCTATCTTCTTTCTCTACTTTGTCTTTTAGCCGGGAAAATAGATCCTTAACCTTGAATACATTATAGAATACCAACTTGCAGTTGGTGTGCCTGAATAAAGATCCCAGTCTTGGTGACAAGCCTTTTATGTAAGGAATTTTGTAATTTTGTTTAGTTTATTATTTCTGAATTTGTAACTTACATGTATCATGTCTATTGTTTTATGCAACTTAATTTTAAAGTTTATGTACATCTGTTACAGCTTGCCTGATGAAGTTGGAAAATAAATGAAACCAACGAAACGTTGCAAATTTTGATAAGTTGAATCTTATCAATTCTGTCCAAGTTCCCAAGAAAATTTAGTATTTATTACATTTAACATGGATGAGAACCAAGATTTGAGTATTGATAATTTGATCCCGAAACTGTGGCCTTAAGATACGTACAAGATTACGCGGCAGAAGATCGTTACCGTAATCTCGTCTCAACCCTCGGGTACTTCATTGTATCCTTTAGTTCATTTTTTTTATTTTGAGGACCGAGTTTAGATCCAAACTAAAGATGACTACTATAATTTATTTAATTTAGTCACGTAATGAAAATTCATCAACAATAACATATAAAAACATAATGCAATTTGCTAGTAATAATTGGATGCAGAAATAATTCAATCTTATCTGTTGACAATTTCATTACTGTGATAACTCATTAGGTGTTTCTTTTCTTAACAAAATTTCGCATATGTTTTTGGGCCGACTTTGTACCTATTGTATAAATGAATTTCCATAGCACCTGAGTCATCACAAATACCATGACAGCCTCAGTAAAGATTATCATTGCGGCTATAATGGTTGTAAATTACTTCTTTTGTCGGAAATTGACCACCAGGATTAATTCCCGTACTTCCCTTTCATCTTGAAATTAATACTTATAACAATTATTAATATGGGCAAGGTTAGGTATTTTAAATAAATCCACTCGGTTTGGGGGTCAATCAAAGATGGTTTATTACCCCAGAGGAGGAAAACCTCAGCAGGAACTAAGTAAAAACCTCCTCGAAATCGTGTACAATGTATGTAAATGAATGTTAGATTTATGAGTGGATGTGTGCACTGGATGTATCTAGAGAGAGAATTGTGACGCTTCGAGTGAAGACACAATAGGGGTGAGCTCAACCGCCTTACAAGATGCTAGCGTGGAAGCTAGTTACACGATAATTATCAAGGCGATAATTAATTCCCCAGTGGGAATACAAGAGAGAGATGGAACGGCCGAGAGGCGCTCCTTTAATGGCCGAGAGGCGCTATTTTTATGGCCGAGAGGCGCTATTTGAATGGCCGAGAGGCGCTATGTCATGGAGTGACGACAAGTGTCGACCCTCTTATGCCGCAGTGGCATTGTCTCAGTTATGTAACAACACAACCATCGTGACAAATACTACTTAGCGTCAGTTCAAATCAGAGATTCGAATTATAGGCTCACCAAATTGGAGAGGAGCTTGAGTGCTGTCTGGCTCACGCGTATCAAGCAACTGCCCGTGCCAGCACGTGTTGACCCGGCGTTTCTCCGACTTACCGTACTGCGCATGTCAGGTAGCCATTGTTTTCGAGTTCTGCACAGATTTGAAGGTGTGTGTCACACGTAATCACATACGCGTATCCCAATACAAGTAACTCTGCCGTGTAGGCACGATACACACCCAATACAAGTAACTCTGCCGTGTAGGCACGATACACACTCCCCCCGTTGCGAATGAATGAGCAATGTAATGTGTGATCATGGTATTGTACGATTTAATGTGAGATACAGTTTATCAAATTCACAGATATTTGTCAAGAATTAATTGGTAAAGGACACAACATAGTGACGTTTCGTTTGAACAACCCTTGTGCTGTTTTGACAGTGGCGACTCGTGCCACTCCATCATCCCCTGGATGGGTTTCGACCACCACCCCCAATTGCCACTGCATACATGGTTGGTTTTTGTCCATGAGTAGTACTATCTGGTTGGTTGTGAGTTCACCCTGGGAAGAATGCCATTTCTGGCGGATTTGGAGCTCGTGGAGATACTCCAAGTACCAGCGCTTCCAAAAGTCCTGTCTGGCCTTGGTAATGAATTGCCACACGCTGAGTCGGTTATCTGGGACATCAGAAAAATCATCTTCAGGTAGCATGGTGAGAGGACGCCCTATTAAGATATGGGCAGGTGTCAGAGCAATAGGATCGTTAGGATCACTAGATAATGAGCATAGAGGTCGAGAATTAAGTACGGATTCAATTTGTATGGCTAAGGAATTTAATTCCTCAAAGGTAAGAAGTTGTTCTTTCACCACTCGTTTGAAGTGATGCTTAAATGACTTCACAGCCGCCTCCCAAATGCCCCCAAAGTGAGGGGAAAGTGGAGGGTTGAAGTGCCAAGTAATGTTTTTCCTCACAGCATACTCGTTTACTTGGTCATGATGCGATTGGGAGGTGAATAAGGAGTAAAGTTCTCGTAGTTGGTTATTCGCGCCCACAAAATTGGTACCGTTGTCCGAATAAACATGAGACGGGACACCTCCACGTCCAGTGAACCGTCCGAAGGCACCCAGGAACCCGTCGGTGGTCAGATCGCTTACGATTTCGAGATGTACGGCCTTTGTCGCCATGCAAACGAATACACACCCGTATACCTTGATCTTGGTTCGATTTCTGAATTTTCGTTCTTTGATGAATAAGGGTCCGAAACAATCTACACCCGCATGTGAGAATGCGGCTGAATTCGTGACTCGTGCACTGGGCAGGTCTGCCATCTTTCCGTGCAGTAACACGGGACGATGTCGAACACATTCGACACATCGTCGGACAATTCGTCGTACTTGCCCCTTTCCATCTAGCAGCCAGAATCGGTGACGAAGATTTGAGAGTGTGCTCTGGATACCGGAATGGAATGCATTCTTATGAGTCTCACGAATGATTAGATCAGTGACATGATGATGAGAAGGCAACAGAATCGGGTGTTTTTTGGTGAAAGAGATGGGTGCGTGTTTCAGACGTCCGCCAACTCGAAGCAGACCCTGTTGGTCGAGAAATGGATTGAGACATCGAAGTCGTAGGTTTTTCGTCTCGCCAGTTTCCTTGATCTGTTCAATTTCGTCGTGGAATTGTTCATTTTGAATCAGAGTTAGGATTCTCAGTTCAGTCAACGCTCTCTCCTCCACGCTCAAGAGTTTGTGTTTAAATTCACTGGAGTTGCGCATGCGCAGACAATAAGCGAGAGAATTCACGAGAGTGGAGTAAGAAGAAAAACGTTGAAAGATATCCGAGGTGGTGGATGACAAACAGGTGTTTTTCCTAACACCGGGAAGTTCCGATAGGGTCAATTGAATGGGAGTGGGCCACTTATCATGGTTTTGTGTGAGCCATGAAGGGCCCTCGAACCACATTTGATTGGTCACGAACTCAGAGGGTAGTTGACCTCTGGATAAGCAATCAGCCGGATTGTCCTTGGTACGGACATGTCTCCATTCGATTTTGTCCCCAAGAGACTGGATTTCTGTGACGCGATTGGCTTCAAAGACCTTGAGAGACTCGGGCGATCTTTTGAGCCATTGGAGGACAATAGTAGAGTCAGACCAGAAGATAGTTTGCGATATGGGGAAATCAACGGCCGGTAGTGCGTCTCAATACAAGCGTGAGAGTAGCTGTGCACCACACAGTTCTAGCTTCGGAATAGTCATATCCTTGATTGGGGCGACTCTCGTTTTTGAGCACGCCAACCGGACAATCATTTGTCCCTGTTAGTCCGTTGATCTTACATATAGACAAGCACCATAGCCAACCTGGCTTGCGTCACAGAAGCCGTGTAGCTCAATCTCAGTTGGATTAGGAAGTATGAGATTGCGCTCGATAGAAAAGTCCCTGATGGATGGTAGCTGTTCCGCGAATTTGAGCCAGCGAGTGTGCAGTTCTTGTGGCACTGCCTCGTCCCAATGGACCTTAGATTTCCAACACTGTTGGATGATGGTTTTTGCAGCTAGTACCACCGGACCCAGCAGACCAATGGGATCGAAGATTTTCGCGATATCGGAGAGAATTGTTCGTTTAGTTATTTTTCGAGAGGCATCGATTGGACTGACAGTGTAGATGAAGCTATCGGTGAGTGAATTCCACGCAATGCCAAGAGTTTTCGAGATTGGATCGTTATTGATTGCACCATCCAAGTCCAGGGTTCTTTCGTCAAGGTTGTCAAGGGCATGTTGATGATTGGACGCCCATTGTCTAAGCTCGAAACCTCCCTTTCTTACGAGTTGAATGATCTCATCACGCAATTGGAGGATTTCAGTCAGGGATTTGGCTCCAGTTAAGAGATTGTCGACATAAAAGTCTCGTTTCAAGACTTGAGAAGCCTTCGGAAAATTGTGAGCTTCATCGTCAGCAAGTCGATTCAATGTACGTGTCGCTAGAAATGGTGCAGCAGAGACACCGAAGGTAACTCGACGGAGTTCGTAAGTGCTGATAGTGTTGTTATGATAGTAGAGGATTCGTTGGAATTTGTGATGATCAGAGTGAACACAGATTTGGCGATACATCTGCGCAATATCTGAGGTCATAGCATAGACGTAAACACGGAAACGTAGGAGAATAGTGAAGAGGTTGTCTTGGATAGTGGGTCCGGTCAACAAGACGTCGTTCAGGGAGATACCCTTCTCTGATTTGGCAGAAGCGTCAAACACGACGCGCACCTTGGTAGTGGTGCTGGAAGCCTTAATCACTGGATGGTGAGGCATGTAATACCCGGGTTCATGGTCATCTAGGACGTGCACCATGTGACCAAGGTCAATATATTCCTGCATGACCTTGTAGTATTCAGCCTTGAGCTGCGCGTCAGCATTTAGCCTTCTTTGCAAGGACAGAAATCGTCGATAAGCTTGATTCTTCGAGTTTCCAAAATCTACATCTTCAATGCGGAAAGGCAGTTGAACAACGTAACGTCCTTCTGCGTTACGAGTCGTGTATTGTTGGTAATGTTGTTCACATAGGGAATTGTCTAGGGATCTGGAACCCCGTGGGCCCGCGTCTTCAATCGTCCAGAACCTAGTTAATTGACTCGACAAATCTGTCAGTTGACAGGATACAGGTTGCAAGTTATTGTCGTCGTTAATTCCCCCAGCAACGACCCAGCCTAGTTGTGTTTTTTGTATGATTAGGTCGCAATCGTTTCGTGAAAGGTTGATTTGTCCAATGGACAGGAGAGATAGAGTGATTCCCGATCCAATGAGGACGTCTACTGTTTGTGGTATGTGAAATTGAGGATCAGCCAATTTAATGTTTTTAGGTAAGTGAATTTTGTCGCGCGGGAAGGTCTCACTTGGACTTATGTCCGCGATTTGGTTAACTGTTAAGAATGTTATTGGTCTTTTGAATTTATTATCGAGAGATTTACAAGTTACTTGAACAAGGTGTTTAGAGAAAGTTTGCATTCCATTAACTGCTCCGATGGGAAGTGAGCAAGTCTGCATTGGAAGTTTTAATTTCAGTGTTAGATTTTCCGTAATGAAATTGGCTGTTGCCCAAGTGTCAAGTAAAGCACGAGCTTGTATGAATTTACCAGATGAGTCGCGCAGCTGTATGAGCGCGCTCATCATGAGTTGGAATCGCGGTGTTCGTAGGATCGTTGCGAGAGTGTGTGCGGCTAGTCAGGTTGTCGCGCTCTTGTCGGCGGCTGCAGTAGCAGGTGTTTGGATTCTTTGTGTATTGGTACCAGTGTGTTCATTAATTGTGTTTCGTGGATAATGTAACATGGTGTGATGGAATTTGTTACAGGTCTTGCATCTAATAGAGGTACAGGCCCCCTTGTGGTTCCGCATGCAGTTTTGGCAGAGTCGAGCTGATTTGACGAATTTAACTAAGTTGAGCGACGCTTGAATGATTGTTTTTTTTTTTTGTACTTTTTTTCTTATTTGTATTATCGTTGGAAGACAATGTATTAGTTGATTTTATCATTGCCTCGTAAAATAACGTGTTGGCGTACGTATTTCGTACCTCTCTTTGTACCCAAAAATTACCCCTCCCCTCTCCGCGGTACTGAGCTATCGAGTATATGGTCGCGACATAACGCATCGACGATTTCGAGACGTGATGATCACGCCAGGCGCCCAACAAAACTTTACGATCTTGTTTTTAAGTCTCGGATACCTCGCGGATGCCGAATTATTGTGCACACGGTAGGTTCTCGGTCATTTGCTCCGAGTGACCGAGGTGCAGGGAAATCCACGTCACAATATGTACCATATATATGTACTGTGACGTGGACTTTTCCCGCTCCTCGGTCACTCGGAGAAAATGACCGAGAACTTACCGCGTGCACAATAATTGGGCGTCCACGATGTCCCCTGAACCTGCAATAATACCGCGAAATTTGTTGGGCGCCTGGCGTGGTCAACACGCCTCGAAATCGATAATACGATATACCGCGACCATATGCTCGGTAGCTCAGTACCGCGGAGAGGGGAGGGGTAATTTTTGGGTAGAGAGAGATACGCCACACGTACGCCGACAAGTTATTTCACAAAGCAGTAAGAAAATTAAACAATATATTTCAAAATAGCGATAATACAAAAAAAAATTAAAAATAATAACAATACTGCGGAAGCTTGTCCTCGCGATCCCAAACGCTAGCGCTTAGCTTACAAAAAAAAAGAAGAACGAGCAAACAAAATGATCAATCAAGAAAAAAAAAGAAAAAAAAATATGAAGGGATCCCGAAGACCTCTGCGGCCTACGTGCGCTAGTCACTATACTACTCGTGACCGCTAATTTACACACTAAAAGAAGCCAAAAGCAAAATCGGACGCGACGCGCTGATCGCGATCGTCCTCTACAGAACGGCGCTAATCGCCAACTTGATACTAACTGATTATGCCAAAACAAAAAAAAACTAAACTGAAACGAGGCTCGTCGCGGCACCCGCGACCCTCCTCTAGGAACGAATATTTTTACTAGCGCGCACCCGAGCTTCACTTTCTCTGCGACGGCGGGACGCGGTCGCGAATTCGAATGCTCCCCGTGAGACTGCTCGCGACCTACACGAGAACGGAGGGTGTACCGGATGAAGTAAAATGACCCCGTGTAACGGATTTCAGTTACACTCAAACTCGAGGCAATAATGTCTCGACTCAACGCGTGACTCGACTCGATCTCCTGGATACCCCGAAATTAACGCTACTCCCTTACGCGCAACTCAGGCTACGGTCACCAAGCAAATGTATCGGCTAAAGAATCTCGAGTACAGTCGCTAACGCCAATCCTCACTGGCTATCCGTCCTCGACAAGCCTTTACTAATAATCTCTCGAGATTCTCTCGCAAGAAGGTTAACAGCGCTTACCGCTCCACATCCACGAGACAAACGAGCCAACTCCCTCGTGGTTTCTTCTGGCCATTTTCCTCGCAATAACTCAAAACCCAAAACAACAAAAAAACGCACAATCGCTACGTTCACTAATTCTCGTGAACCGCCACAACTAGAGTGATCTCGGATGGTCGCAACGCCGATCTCGTCACGCTAATCCTCCGTGACGTCATCACCCTAAGAATGCGCAACAATCGATCTGTCATCGATTTTGGGGATTGCGCAACTTGCCGCGCACCTGTCGTCGCGACGCGGCGCAGAACTTAAGGCTAGATCGCGATGTCGTCACCCGCGCAGCTCTACGGGGTCCTGGGGTTGGGCGGGGTGGTGCTCCCTCGTCGCTCGCTGGTCTCTTGCGGTTGCCTCGGTTGGGCGTAGGCGGGGAGAGCGGGGAGGCTGCGGCGCGCCGGCCGCCAGCGGGAATCGCGTCCGCCTTGGATTCCCGCGCTGCAGGGATCTGCGTTGCCTCTCCCTCCGCAGCCTCGGTGTCCTTCCCGCGAGATCTCCGTGGTTTCGCCTTACCTCGAAAGATGTTCGGCGTCGGAGTTGGTCGCTGGAGGGTAGCCGGTGCACTCAAAAAAAAATAAAAAAAAATAAAAGCCTGAAATATCTTGGTCGCAATGCGCTATTTCGTCCCTGTCGAAACTCGGGTGCGTGACTCCAGTTCTGGCGCTCTCTAGGATTATTTCGCGACTCGATTTTCTAAACCCTGATTCTGGGATCTCGCCCAAGGTTCAGGGAGTCTCTTGCAACGGGCAGGCCTAACCGAACTGCCACGTTACAATACATATTAGAAATTCGTCACGAAGAGGCACATTTGAAACTTGTATATGTGGCTTGTTGACGTGTTGTAACATTTATCTTCAGTCTAACAAATACAAAATTGATATCAACTATTATTGATCCAACATTTATCTATATCACACGAATTTGATGAAGAATCACACGTCGTTAAAACCAAAAGGACACATTCCTATTTTATAAAATGAATAAATGAGAAGGGTGTAAATGTATGAATAAAATCGTCAATGTTAATAATTAAAAATCACTCATCCATCCATCCATCCAGTCATACAGTTTAAAATACGATCAACACAGTTTGAAATACGCCTTTTGATACGCCAAACATGTTCACTCCACAACACTTTGCTTCTCGTCGTTTCCAGATTCGTCCATAGTCAATATGTATTGATGCTGCTTCCATGAACCATCGTTGATTTGTTATTGCTTCTATTTGTTCCACTAGGCCTTGGCTCGGTTCATTTGTTGAAGTCAGTTTTATAATTTTCGAACCTCGGAGATGTTGTTCTCCTTTTTTGTTATAGGTATGGCACAATTGATACGAAACAGAAATGCAGACTACAAGGTATAATGTGGTGCTGTTGGCGTCTTCTCGTAGACTCTGTGTGATTCCGTGTTCCTCCCAAGCTGCGGAACCTTTTTTTGTTCTGGCCCGTGGTCAAGGATTATCCAGAACAACAGTCCAGTTAAACTCTCGTGTATATTTTCATAGGCTTGTCATGTCACAATGTGCACATTAAAAACTTCAGTATGCGGTTGTTCATGTGTGTATCTCAGTACACCATATTATTTGAACCAATTAGGCCAGACCCAGCCGACCGTTTGAACGATATGAAAGACTCATATTAATTATTAGCGAGAAAAATTTGCTATATATACATATATACACATACACACTCAACACCGTGTATCTCGATAATGCACAGTTTGAATTCAATTAGGTATGCAAATCGACAAAATTGGGGAATTCTGTCCAGAAGAAACATTTAGTGACTGAAATAAAATGACGAGGTAGCAATATGACAAGTTTTTAATTTGCATGCGTTTGTTTTGCACGAATCGTTATGCGAGTACGGCAATTTTTCCATTTGTAATGGAATACTCTCCGTTATAAATTACTTTTTTTGCATTTGTAATTTGTAATGGATCATTTATGCATTACACATTACTTTTTTTAATTTTTAATGGAACACTCATCCATTACACATTACTTTTGTAATTTGTAATGGAGAACTTATCCAATACACATTCTTCAAAGTAATGAGTATTGCATTACTTTTACATTACTATTTTTACAACTCTGCATATAATAACAGGTCTATCTATCTATTTGTGTGCCGATCGTTAATCAAACGATAGCAAATATTGGTAGAATAAGCCCCTCTCCTTATTTCTAAAATTTCTACGATTCCTTATTTTTTCATAATCGGTGTCGTTATTTTTTTTTTCAACATGTTGACGTGAAAATTTTTTTGCATCATCGTAACAACGATTTATACGTTAAAATTTTATTCACTTTGCCGATTTCCTACTATTGATGCATAAATAAATAAAGGCATCAACATTTTACTTGATGAAAATAAACAAAAAGGTATTTTTATTAAGAATAATTTACGTACTCTCCACGTTTTTTTCATTTGTTATTTTGAATTTGGCGGTCGATCATAAAAAGCGAATGATAGTCCCGTCATAGTGACACATGCCGCCAAGAGGTGGCGCCACAAAAGCAAAGAAAAAGATATTGTGTCGTGCTGGATTATTGGGACACTATAATTTTCAAAGTTATACGGAGCGGGAAAACAGTGTACGTGTAATGTCTTGTGACAAATCTTATCGATTACTGTATTTTATTTTTGTACGAAGTTAAAGGCAATTGAATCATGGCATCAACACGTACTCTCTGTCAGGATATTTGTTTGATCGGCAACGTCGATGCGCAAATTTACGGCAATAAGCTACCGTCTCGATTACAAGTTCTTAAAGATTTGTTCTTCAATCTGCGAGAATTAAAATTAACTTTAAGTGAAAGTTCAACATTGACGGTAAACGAAGCAACGATTTTTTGACCAAAAGCTCGTTTGCCAACAGGAAAGTTGGATCGGTGTGTACAAAAATTGGAAAACTTATACGAAGACTGGCGAAAGATACAAAAAAATCATGGACAGAGTTTTAACGAAAAACGAGAAATAGATTTCACCTCACAGTTCAATAACCTGTTCGATATTGCCCACGGAAATGTGCTCGAAATGATTGATGAGAGAGGAAAAGATTTTTTAAAAAATCAGAGAAAAGATAGGCGAATCGGATTCATTGGAGAAATCGAGACCATCTATGATACAAAAGGAAAAGCTAAATTGCAGAGACAGGTAATTAAAGCACGAAGATTAAAAAGAAGCATCGCTGAAAAAGAATTATTGAGTAAGTTTTCTCAAAATTATTAGTGACAGTTTCATATCTCGTTCGAATAATAATAGTGTAAAGAATTACCATCCGCTCATTTTTCATTTTATTTTCAAGATCGATTTGCGGAATTAGAGACAAGCTCGGAAAGCGTTTCTCTTCAAAGTCTCAGCGAAACAAGCGTTGGAACTTATTCAAACATTTCCATAGAGGATACAGATGACTCTTCTTCTATCGAGGTTGAGGATGATGCTGGGCCATCCATCCCCAAAAAACCGCGTGGAATGATCCGTTTCATTGACGAAAAATTAGTTGCGGCATTGGACAAATGTAAATTGAGCGACAGAGATTCTGTACATCTGATTGCTGCTATAGCTCGATCATTAGGTCATGATTTGGATTCTTCAATAATCAATAGAACATCGATTCAGCGTTATACGCAAAAATTCCGGGAAAAAAAAGAAAAAAATATTAGGACATTATTTAAAAATGTCGACGTAAATTCAGTCGTTCTACATTTGGGTAGAAAAATGCTTCCTAATTCGTTGAAGCGTGACGTATTGGATAGGCTACCCATTGTCATCACCAATGGCGATGTTGACCAACTGTTAGGAATACCCGAGCTAGTTAATGGAACGGGAGTAGCTCAAGCAAAAGCCATTTATGAAGTTCTTGGGGATTGGGGGCTTTGCGATGCAGTAAAGGCCTTCTGATGTGATACGATGGCGGCCAATCTTGGTGGGGTAAAGGGCGCAGCAGTTCTTTTAGAGCAAATGTTGGAACGAGATCATTTATTGTTACCTTGCCGACACCAAATTTTTGAAATAATTCTTAGAAGTGTCTTCGAGGGAAAAATTCCCGGAACTTCTGGTCCGAGTGTTCTCATATTCAAGAGGTTCCAAGAAACTTGGCCTCAGCTGGATAAGAGTAAATATGAGAGCGGAATAGAGAGTGGAAATGTACAGAAAGTATTGATTGACAATGTTGAAAGTATTAATTATTTCGTTGAAGATACTTTGACAAATATGCAACCAAGAGACGATTATAAGGAACTTCTAGAATTGACGCAAATATTCCTCAGTGTTATTCCATCTCGCGGTGTTAGATTCAGATTTCCAGGCCCATATCATCATGCACGATGGATGTCCAAAGCGAGATATTGTATAAAAATCTATTTATTTCGCGAGGTATTCAAACTGACAAAAAAAGAAGAGAAGGCACTTTGGGATGTATGTATTTTCATCATGATAATCTATGTGAGGGCTTGGTTCACGGCTCCACTTACACCTCAGGCTCCTAACCACGATTTGCAATTTTTGAAAAAGCTTCATAATTATAAATCAGTTGACGCTGATGTATCTCGGGTAACATTGCTCAAGTTACAAAATCATTTATGGTACCTTAGTCCAGAATCAGCTGCGATTGCATTTTTCGATGAAAAATTATCATCAGATGTGAAGCACGAAATGTTGTTTGAAATAAATTCGAGTGAAGGAAGATCATATGAGAACAGCTCGACACGATTCCAAATTAATCCGAAAAACATCGATCACTTATTAGACAAAGAGATGGACTACTTTGTAACTTCGCAATCCCTGAATTTTTTTCGATAGATTCAATATCAATTGAGGATTTTTAACAATAGATCCGTCCTTGTGGTTTCAGGATAAACATTTTACAGAGGGTTTAAAAATAGTAAAGAATTTAAAAGATGCCAACGATGTAGCAGAGAGGGCAGTTTGTTTAATCGAAAGTGATAATAATATTTTGACAAAAAACGAAACTCAAAAGCAATACATACTGCAGATTATAAGCGAGTACCGAAAAAAATTCCCCGATGCAAAAAAAGAGACGGTTATGCGAAACTTTTAGTCGGATCGATATAAGTAAAATTCTTGTAATATGCAATCTTTTGAGATATTTCTGTGTTTTAAATAAATAAATTCGTACTGAACGAACTGGTATCGATATCTTATGTGTACATTTTTTTGAATATTACGTTTTGATTGATTATGTCCGATTTTGATGTGATTAAAAACGTTCAACAGCAGCTAAATCGACTTATTGTTTCAAAATAATAGGATGGTAGAACTGAACTCTCATCAAATCTAGTATGGAGGACCTTATTATTTCATCTGTATATTGAATACCAATATACAATAGTCTCAGAACGTTAAAAAAAATTGACTAATAAACTAGATTTGAAAATTCAAAATTTCTCCAAACATGAAAAAAAATTGATAATTAAATTCAAGTTAATGCTTACAGCCACGTCTTCCTCTTCACGGGCATAGCTGGGACTTCGCGTATATTTTCTTTCATCATTCGGATCCGTTTTAGAGGGCGGCGCGATCAATTTTTTTTTTTTTTACCCACTAGGGGCTTCGCTGCTGCGCGCTTCGCGCGCCAACTCCACCTCGGCGTTGCGCGCCTCACTATTTCCTTATGCATTGTCTATTAGACAGGTGAATTCATTTATGCTGATTTGATGACAGGTCTGCAACTGTTGATCGGTTGTTTCCGATCAACCGGACATTGCTATTGGCTCCCTATGCAGGTCTGATTAGATTGTTTTCGTAAACGAATCCACTCACATGTACAAAACCCCCGATGCCATGCATCCCCAATTGCATTTGGCGACTTATTTTGCTATAGTTATTATTTTCCCCATAGTAGAAGAAATTCATAGCTTTGCTATAAATAGAATTTCTATGGCTTCAGACAAATTAAAAACTCGGTATGATATTCGAGCCAGGGATATAAAATTTAATCCCGGAGATTCTGTCTGACTCTTTCAACCTCGAAGACAGAAAGGACGATGTCCGAAACTACAAAGAAACTGGGAAGGCCGTTACTTAGTGGTTAACCGGATCAAGGATTTACAGGATCCGAGAAAATCTACTTCTTCTCTGATATAACTCTCCTCGAGTTCTGTTTCATGACTTTTGCTGACATGTTTGCCAGTATGATATATTTGAAATGATACTCAGTCTCACCTCTGCGTGTCGATCTTGAGTGCCGTATACACAATACGCCGGCGCGCGAAAAAGCAATTCCGGTCGGGAATCATCTTGATAATTCTCGTTTGCATGTTTTTTTTGCGTGTCAGAAACAAATACCTATAAAGATATTTGTGAAAGACTGTCATAAACAGCTGATGACAGCTGTCAGAGGAAGTTTTTTTTGCTAGATGCTTTTTGTTTTGTTTTCGGCATCTCACTACACTGTCAACTTCATGCGTATACTATTGTTATCATAACATTTGTTATACTATTGTTATTATCATCTTTTCCATCGGTTGCTACTTCTTTTTCATTTGTTCAGAACTTTTTTATTAGATAGAAAGATTACAGACTATTGCTAGCGTACTTCATATATTCGAGCAGTTCTTTTTTTGTGTGTTCCAAGGAATTGTGTTTACGTGAGAAAATACTGCAACCTAATTTATACATCTATGTATATACAAGAAAAAAAATATCAGTTATTCGAACGAACATTAAAAAATTTTTTGTAAAGCTAAAAATTTTGGAGATAATAAAAAAAATTACCGACGAATTCAAATTTACTTTTGTTTTCCTCACCTTTCAAATATAAGATTATTTATAGGCCTCCCAACATCAACATTAAATTTAAAAACTAGTTATTTCGGTACGTATTGAAAAATATTGATTTTAACGAACATTTTTGAATTCGTGAGAAAAAACTGCGTGAAATTAGAAAAAAAAATTTATTTACGACAATTTATAAGGGAGATATGGAAATAGTTAACTAAGCTGCGTGAGAGGAGCCGCGGGGCAAAACGCAGGCCCCCACCACGCCACCCGGCGGCACCGACGTCGCCATCCGTATATTCCGCGCGCGAGCGACCGAATGCAATCATGATCTGCCATGAGAATAATGCTCAAAACGGTTTCTATAATATCAAATATTACTTCTAACACTATTACAAATGCCCGCGAACTTGAATTTCGAGAAAATGTTGATTTAAACAGTAACAAATTAAACAAACGTAAAAATGATTGTATCCTCGGCTTGTAATAAAGATATTGAGACTTTTTTTTTAAATTACGCGTCTCGCTAAGACCTATGAGAATCTTGAAGAACATTTTGAATAACTTAAATATTTAAGGCTTAACTTCTATTTGTTTATAAGCTAAAATTTTATATCCTCGAAAAACATGGATTTTTTTTAAAAAACCTATTCTTTTCAGTTAAATCCTGAATGTGCATGCTGAAAAGAATCACCCTGATTTTTTTGGACCTTCTCGGTCTTGTGGAACAAGTGTTATATCGACACGCCGGATTTACGAAAATCGGTCATTATCGCTAAACTATATAACATGGCTGGATAAAACTTGACAATATCTCTTCAGGACAGTTTCTTTTAGGTGGTGGATGAGTTTCAGAACAGTACTTTATAAATAAACCACGTAAATACAATAAGAAATTTTTCGAAAAATTGTTGTTTAACAGTGATTTACCGCCAAACTAATAATTCTACGTGATTTTTGCATAGGACTTATTTTGTAGATTTTCTTATGGCGCACATTTTTTGTAGGAAACATTCTTCGATAAATCTCATTCCAGAGATAATAATATCAAAATAGTGACATTTGTTTATTTAAATAATTTTTTCGGCCAAAAGTCGTCATTTTGCGATCCCACAAATTTCACACTATATTCTTTGAGGTCCAAACTATTTAAAAAAAAATTTACGATTTGGCACGGCTGTTGCATAGAAGTCGTCCAAATTCATGTACATTCCGACTGGACTAATAGGAATCTGATGTCACCGCAAAATATAACTGCCATGCGCTGGATGCAAAAAATAAGAACATAAATGATACATATCGGAGTTGCAAGGATGTGAATCTCATCCACATCTGTGATATCATTGATACGTATCTCTGTTCTGTGTCTGTTATATAGCTACCATAATGTTTTGTGGCGGACATACTAGACTAAATGTACGGTACATATAGAGCACATGTAATGTAGCTGTAATGTCGGAAGGAACAAGGTTCAAGTATTTGTTACGTTACTGGGATATGAATGTGCTGCCTGGGATATATATGCATCAATTAAGAGCTTTTCAAATGAGCTTGCAGAAATATTGGGCGATCAGATATACCTACCTACAGTTTATCCATGAGTATGATGCACGTCATATTTAATCGTATAATATTATAATTAATGCTTTCTTGTCCAAATCAGATGCATTCATTGTTTTGTGTTATTTGTGTGCATTGTTTAACACACAAAATACGTAACATATTTAAAAAGATATTATGTCACCTGTATGTCTCCTGTGCTATATTACTTCGTTCCTGGGATGTGCCTTCAATATTAGGTATCGTTTATAGACGTTATGTTACGTGAAGAATACATCACTCATTTCAAAATAGATATGTGTACGCTATGTTTATTACTTTGTTCTCTGGCGGTGCTTGCATACGTGAAGATTTGGGGTCTACCCACGGTCTTACATACAGGTCTGGTAACTCCGGCACTTTTGAGTGGTAGGGGGTGTCACCGTTAGTGAGGCACACGGTCTTGTTTCCTATCTATCCGCTAGGGGCGCCATTGGCCCGGGGTATGATAGATACAGATATATACCGCTAAGATAACCTGCTCATCGAAGTTTTTGACAGTCCATAACTCAGTGTAAAGTGTGTGTCAAACTGTCTCAAAAGTTGTGAGACCTCGCTTGATGTTTATGGATTTTATTGAGTTAAACATTTGAGGGTTCCGTTAAAATAAAACAATTATCACACCCGCCATGGAATGCTAGTAAACTTCTCAATCATTTTTTATTCGCATCTTTCTTCATTTTTGAGTGTTATCCAGGATTGTTGATTCCGAAAAATCAGCTGTTCGGATCTGATTTATGATTGGCTCACCCCGAGGGGGCAGCGCTGCAGACGGCGAAGACGACAACCACGGTTTTACCTCATTATCTGAGTCATTCCCCACCCTACTAGTTTCCGGACCTGTATGTAATACCGTGGGTATACCATATACATTATTATATCATATCACTCTAATACCTGCAAGTGCTCTTACGCATATGTATTAGTTACATATTGGTTTGCTGAAAAGATGGAGCCGTTAAATCTTACATGACATATCTCGAGAGCGTCTAGATCGCAGAATGATCTCCGATCGATTTCGATGCTATAATTTAAGTCTATGATCAGATCTGGCAGTTTTGGATACAAAAGAGTGGTTTTTACGAAACAAGGGTGGAGCCGTCAAATCGCACCTTATGTATCAGAAAAGCCTATAAGTCAGAGAGTCATCCTGAGCTACTTACCAATAAATTTCACACTTTCCGAGACAAACAATCGAAACATCCTTCATCAGGGGTGTTTTTTGGGACAAGTGGTGGAGCGAGAGCCTTTGAATAGCCGTTAATTCCTACACAATCGGAAAAATTTTTTACACGTTTTTTTTTGGTGGCGCAAGTTGTGGAGCCGCAAAATCGACGATGAGCACTTAAATAGCCTTTAAAGAACCTTTAAGGACGTTGCCTACCGAGCTCGCGCGGCAAGTTTGGCTTCCCGCGCGATTCAAGCCAGGCGGCCAAGGGGAAAAGTAGGCAGGACTTAAGTCTGTGCCCCTCGCGTGCTATGGCCCCCCACTTTGCGCTCCGTTAGGACCAGGCCGCTTGCACTTGAACGTTCTGAAGTTCTGACGTGCGAGGAATATAACTGGAAGCCCGTATGAGTTTCGCGTTGTTAATGAGATTAGGATATGTTGATCCAAGGAGAGGTTGGCACGTATCCATATTATTTCAAATATTTATTGCTTATGCAAATAATAATAAGTTACAGAAATCATTGAATAATCTTCGAGTTTTCAAGAGATCTATCGCATAACTCGTTACAGTAAAGTGAAAAATATTACAAGAGAAATTACCCGAAACAGCAGTTAGCTAATTCATGACTAAATACTAGGGATGGGCGATCTCAAGCAAAATATCGATTCTGAGAATCGATTCGAATTGATTTTGGAAAAATTGATTCATCCAAAAAATCGGATACAAAAGACTGATCTTCAGAAGATCCATCGTTATTTTTACTTTTTAGTTTAAATGGAAACCGGTGTCTATATTGGAGATTAAAAATCGTGTCACACAAATGTAGTACTTATTCAACAGTTTTGATATTTAACAATAGTTTGCTTTGGGTCATATTTGTTTATCACAGCAGTAGTTCTTATACACATATTACACAAACCCAGCCGACTAGGTGGGAAGCTTTTTTTATTAGTTGTGATATTAGATTTACTAAGCGCTAGAAATTGGTCGATTCTTTTGTATTCTCAAACCTATATTATTCATAAGATACAGAATGCCAAAATAGACTTTCAAAACTTTTTTTAATTAAAGATTTAAGAACCTAATCCGATCCTTGCAAACTTGGAATCGATTCTAGAAAAAATCGATTAGTAAAGTATCAATACAAAAGATCTATTTTCTCGACCCAAAAGTTCGATTCTTGAGTTGATCGATCTAGAATCGCGCATACCTACTAAATACATTGTTATCAATGACCCAGGTCTCACCACGTGGGAGTTGCTGCGACGAAGAGACCCACTCTATCCCGTCCCGACCTCTCAACCATGCCAGGAAAAATTACAAGTGTTACATACATCGATAGATATTCAAAAGAAAATTAGTAAATCAAAAAAATTGACTTATACATGCAGGAGTATATTAGAAATTGATAGATAAGGCGTATTTAAAAATCAGCAAACTCTACGGTACAAAACATAATCAAAAGTAATGGCGCGTCAATAAATAAAATATATACATTCGATCGCGTTGAATACCATACTTTTCGCTTTCAGTTATGACGCTTCATTGGTATAACAAATAATTATTATAGAAATAGAACGAATCTTCAAAATAAACTGTTTCAATGAATATTATGGAATGAAAAATGCAAACATTCAGCAAGCGAATATGAAAGATCATTATTCAGAAATTCATTAATTTCTGAACTTGAAAACATAATGTGAAAGCACGTTGTATCCGTGCAAACTTTCGAATGGGCTGTAACTGAAAAATGAAAATTTAACAAGCAGGATATACATGCGAGGGTTGATTTGTAATACAAAAAATAAAAAAATGGCCTGCACACAAAGAAAACAATCCTTGAATCAAGAATTAAAATATTCTTGAATCAAGTGCTGAGTATTCTTCATTCAAGAATATGTGATATTTTTATTAAAAAAATAGCATACTCTTGATCTAAGAAATAAAATATTCTTGAATCAAGAATAGTTTTCTGTGTGTGACATTATTGTGAAATGGTTATGTATAAATGAAAGGAAAAATATACAAATATGTAAAAACTTCTGTATAGTTACTCGTTAGTACTGTCGGTTGTCATTTTCTTTTTCTTACGGATGGAAACATCAGTCGTTGAGTTTTTTGATTTGACCGCAGAATTTCTAGCTTCAATTATTTGGGGAGGGTCGCCAATCGGAAGTTTTCAAGCACGTCTGGAGTCTACTATTGCTGGCAAAAGGCAGAAATGAAAAACGTCCGCTAATTTATTTTCCATTTTTAATTTCCAAAAATTGTCGTCGCGAATAATTTTGTCAAAGATCAGTCCTTTCGGCGTCCAAACTACGAAATAGCACCACTTCCTTTTCGTAATTTGGAGAAGACCCGAACATAACTGATGAAGCTGAATCAGTGCTGGAGTCAAGTCTCAGGTCTCATCGAGCTGAATAATTGGCTCATTTCGAAACGTGAATGTAGCGTACCGAACGTGGCTGGCACTGAAACTTCAAGCTGCAACAATGTCTTCGATAGTACGTCATGTTTTCAATTCATTAGTGTATTGTGCATTGACCTTGGCCAGTAGAAGTCAAATATCACAATCAAATAGTCAGTTAGGTAGATCAGTGTGCGGTAAAAATCATTGGTAAGTTTGTAATCGTGAGTGGACGAAAGATGGAAAACGATTTTCCGAAGAATAGGTTTACAAAACACACATTGAGAAAGGGACGGTAAATAATAATTCGAAGAAATTGTTAGAAAAATATGGTGTTCTGAATTAATAAAACGTGCATGGTAGTTAGTTCGTCTGAAAATGAAAACAATCAAGTCTATGTAAGCAAACTTGATGCCATTCTATTTACCTCAACCTCTCCCGCTGATAAGCCGCTAAATTTTTCCAGCCCTGGCCCTTTTTCTTACTTTTCCGTAACACTTTCCTTATCTTAGTCATAGCGAATGACTGATGAACACTTATCAAAGAGTTTTAGATACTTTACTAATATTTAATCACGAAGAATACACCGAATAACGCTCGCGTCTCGCGGTTTGAATTACGGGTTTGCACGCGTTAAATGCAGACTGCTGCTACGGCCGTTAGTTCGTACGACTGGCGGCTTAAGCCAGAGATGGCGCTAGCAAGCAATCGCTTTTCGCGGCGAAAATCCGCTGTTTCATGCTTCAGCTCATGCAAGTTTCCTCGCAAATCTTGAGTTCGATTTTATTGCTCTTAGTCCTAAATCAAAGGTGAAGGATCTATCTGTATCGTGTATTTCGTAAAATTGTGAAAAAAAATTCGTTCTTGTTTTATTACAACGGGAACTTTGCTGACTTTCAGTGCTGTTTTTTACGGCTTCGAAAAAAAATTTGAAATTCGGAAAAATACACGACACAGATTGCTCCTTTGCCTTCAAAATGCTTTTAATAGAAGTTCGATATCTTTATAAATGACGGAGAAAACTTGCATCGCGTGAACGTCTGCAAGCAGCAGTTCCGCCAGGAGTAGGCAACGTCCTTAACAACAAAATTGGTGTTACTGTGAAATTCCGTTGTGGCGGTCCTAGCTTTATAGACATTGCATTGTCGTACATCCTTTTCTCTACGTGGCAGCTGTGACTTCTGTTGCGGGGTACGAGGTGCAGATCTCAACTGGCGTCAAACTGGCTTTTCATGATTTTTTATAAAAACATCATATAGCGCGTACCCGTAGGCTATTTTTGATTGGAACAATGATCCCAATACTTGCTTAAAAATACTGACTTTACGGCCATGCTACATGAAGTACTATTCAAGTTTCGTCGAACAATAATAAATTCATGTTTGAGACACTATTTCACGAATTGTATTGTAAAACCAATAATATCCTTGATTCCAGGGGGAGATTCTGAAGTTTCTATACTGACGGTTGTCAACGTAGACCAATGTGTGCTGAAAAATGCGGAGGCCCATAGAACGTCAAGGTTTGAATTATCAAGACGTAAGAATGATACTGCCAGATTGATCATTCGCAGAGGAGAACCGTTCTACATCAAACTTATTCTGTCACGCGCATACAATCCGAATACCGATGCAATTTCATTGGTATTCACTCTGGATGGCGTTGAAAAACCACAATACGGACATGGAACCCTAGTCGCAGCACCAGTTCTGAAAACTGAAAGTGACAGTGAAGGCCCATGGCATGCAGTTGAAGATTATTTTGACGGTAACACGTTGAAATTGAAAGTGAGTGTTCTATTTATTCGAAACCAGATTATACAATATCTAGTTTGTGGCATGCTTCAGGACTGAAATGAAATTGTTAAATTTCCATATCGTTCCACATGGTGCAGTCATTCTGTGAATGCATTTTTGCCAAGATAATTATTACTGTTGCAAGGAGTTTACTGGATGCTTAAGTTAACATCACCCATAGCAGGCTAGGTCTATTTTTGATTGCGAACACTCCAGAATAGCTCTGCTTTTCTTTTACCAAGTGAAATCATTTTGGCGATGCTTCAATACTTTAACCGTCTGAGCAAACGGCAAACTTCTTGTTCGCATGCCTTACCTAGGTCTTCAGTACGTAGTCTAATATGGTGTGACGCTGCACCTAGAGTGCAAGTCACAACAAACCCCAAACCCGCGGGGAAGAGCCGAACGGGTGAGCCCTGTCCCGTCGGGAAAGACCCGAACATCACCGAAGCCCCCCGACGCTCGGCAGAGCCGAGCGCGAGATTCAGTACGAGCACGGCAGTAGCAGCAGCCACACCGGCGTAGAGCACCCAAGAGCGAAAGAGAGAGAGAGAGAGAGAAAGAAAGAGAAAAAGTCACAGACACGCACACCGATACACCCAGCTACCCTCCACCACACCTCGAGACACACCCACACACACGCCGACGACACCAGGTTAGCCTGCACTCTACAGCCGATCTGCTCCTCCCCTCGCAATACCAACCCTTTCTACCTTACACTCCCCATCACACGACATCCCCCGTCCCCTGGCAATATCAACCCTCACCACCTCACATTCCCCGGCACCTCACACTCCCCCCCCCCGCGCGCGTAGCTGTAAGTTAGTATTAAGGAACGCTAAGGGCTGAGGCGTGATCAGCCACCGCTCGAGTCTACAACCCCTTTGTATCTAGTATTTTAAGTCAACCCCCGGTGCAAAAATACACTCACTAAGTTTTACCGATTACATCCGCCCCGTCTCTAATTGTCGTCCCCACCCATATTATTCGTGCGGACTCAAAACCCGTCACAATGGTTATAACCTATATCTATAAGAGTACAGTTAGTCCGGGAGGTAGCGTTGCATTTTAGGTAGTGTTTTTACGCCGATCGATTACCATCTTTTTCAATAGATCTCGAATCACTAATAAGTGAACCCACCGTCAGCTGACGCGCCCGCGGTGGGTGTGGGTGTGGGAGATCGCGAAAATAGTGAAAAAAAAATCAAGCAATAGCACGCCGGCTGAAACTGTTTTCAGAAATAGTTGACATTATGCTGAGCTGAAGAAAAATAGTCAGCTGCATCGTGGAGGGGGGGACTATACGTCAGCTGCTCGCATGAACTTGTAAAAAAACGCATAAAATAAAGTTATAGTACGCCGGATGAAATTTAACTGGGTGATTGTTTAAATAATTACAAGTAGAAAAACAATAATCAGCTGCGTGTTTAGCGGTGGTTTAGCTGACGCAGTAAAATTTAAAAATATTGGAGCATTGCTACTACGCTGTTTCCTTATAACACATATTTAGAGATAGTTTCTGGAGCCGGTTGAGTCCATAACACAATCTTCGGGCTATCTGAACCTTTCCTCCTAAAATTTCGCACATTTGCGCGTACGTGTCTCTCTGTTGAATCGAGTAGATAATACCACACAGGACGAAGAGTACGATCTAATCCAGGAGAGTCCCGATGACGATTCATGGGATAATGAATACGACATCGATACAACAGACATCGACTAATTTCTATCAAGTTTCCAATTTCAATACTTATATCTCGTCGTTTTTAAATTATTTTTATTTTAGTTAATATTATTTCCATTTCACACGCTATTTTATTTCATATGACGCATTTCGTTCATGTATAACAATAAAAAAGGGAAAAACAAAATTTTTTCGTACGATATTGGTGTACACATATAATTTCCAAAATTATCATTGAATCGTCACTATGCCGGTTGAAATTTCACAATACGATAGGGGAATAGGTAATAATATTACGATTGCGGAAAATATCAGTCAGCAGGGTGCGGGGAGGGAAGTTCTGTCAGCTGGACTCTGAAAGATACTGTGCATTGCTCAAATAATCTGTATCTTTACTGCGTCAGCTGACGGTCTTTCCACCGCTAAACACGCAGCTGATTATTGTTTTTGTACTTGTAATTATTTAAACAATCACCCAGTTAAATTTCATCCGGCTTACTATAACTTAATTTTGAGTTGTTTTTACAAGTTCATGCGAGCAGCTGACGCATAGTCCCCCCTCCACGATGCAACTGACTATTTTTTTTCAGCTTAGTATAATGTCAACTATTTCTACAAAAAGTTTCAGCCGGCGTACTATTACCTGATTTTATTTATTTTTTTACCAATTTCGCGACCTCCCACACCAACACCGACCGCTACTTGTACAGCTGACGGTCGGTTCACTCATTAGTGATATGAGATCAACTACCGATGTTAATATCAGCCGGCGTACTATGACTTTTATATTTGCAACGCTACCTTCCGGACTAAATGTACTTCTGGAGTGATGAGATTTGTTTGGCTGATCCTGAAAGGTGGACCCCCATTTTAAAGGTCGTCTGCGTCGTCAAACCATGCATGTATCATACAGGGAATTATTCTGGTTTACTTCACCGTGTATTTTCGTGAACAAGGGTGGGCTTAACGCACACGTGCCAATACACTCATACATTTTACGCAATCAGCCAGACTGCTTATAAGCGTACAACAACGCTTCATCATCGAATTGGACATTAGATCAAGTGACTTCTACTCTGGCGTAATTAGGGTTGGCCAATATATTAATAGGTAGAATCGACCCCTACAAATATATCCTCAAAGGTCCCATAGAAGTGAGGTGCAGGTTTGGCCGCAAAAAATGTTTAAACGATTTAAAATTCATCTTTTGTGGATAAACTATTTTTGTATGGGTTACACATATAAACTGTGAATACGAAAGTTTTTCGTCTCATCATTTACTAAGAAACAAGCCTTTGCGCAGTGAATTATCGTTATTTGTTCAGCCGCAAAATGAGAAAAACCATATAGAATGAATTCTTTAATTTTTTGTTATAAATAGATGAGTAATTAACGTATGGCCTTAAAACTCATGGTACAGATAATAGAATGTGGTCTCTAGAGAACAGTGCAACGATTTCTTACCTATGTCGTACAGTTAAACAACTATACGCGACAAGCCAAAATCCGTACAACAGCTGTCATTCCCGGTCATGTTGGCCTATGAGGTTAGAAAAAATCATTGTGTCAGTACGTAGAAACTACGTTTCGTAAATTGAAAATAAGATTTCATACTCAAAATTGGCAACTTTTGGTGATTTAGAAAATTTTTGCTTCTAAACCAATATATTTCCGACAATACATACATTACCGTTAATATTATTATTGATTCTTCTTCCCATACCTTGGACGAGTAATATGTAAAAAAAAATAATAGAAATCTCTTGATTATAACCGGAGATAACAGTGTTTTAGCATGATTTTGTTTATTATTATCTCAATTGATTTTCGGAAACAAAAAAAAATATCGAAGTATATTGAAAATATTGAAGTTCGTCGAGTGCTGGTAGTCGGGAAAATGATGCCGGGCAGCGCAGTAGGGGGCTTGAGGCTCGGCGGGCGGAGCCGTACGCGCCGCTTATGTAACAAATAAATAATTCCGTTGAGAGTCATCGTGGGATTCTTTTAACTATACTATATTTCTTTCACAATAATATTCACAAAATGCTATTGAATTTTCAATTTTTATGATAATTCATGTTTTTTTTCACACTTCTCTCTCTCTGTCTCTCTCTCTCTCTCTCTCTCTCTCTCTCTCTCTCTCTCTCTCTGTGCTTGTACGTGAATTGATAGGGTTTCTGATCTGCTCCTGCTTTTATGCTTGTTATCCGGTCCATCTGCAATACCCCATTTTCTACCTGGTATCAATGGATAGCGCTTCTTTCACTGTTAAAATGAATTTCATTAGTATTTTGCTATCTGCCTTTATTTGAACTCTATGTACAAGTGAAAACTTTCTCTCAGCAGTACTAGGTCTTCAAGTATCTAATGTGCCTCGAAATTTCGTGACAATCCCTGTGCATATGTTCCATGGGTATATGGGCCATGTGTATGATTAAGCTGTGTGCTGTTTATAGCAAGTGATTAGCACGGTGATCAAACACTGACACTAACTCTTGATTGTACCCTGTCAATTCTCCCACGCCTAAGTTCATATACATGACGCTAAACTGTGGTAAATGTGGGTGATCCGTGTGTAGCAGCGAAATTCATTGCCAAGGTGGATGTGCACGCGTTTTTCATTATATATAGATGCGTAAAAAATCATCTGTCTCTCCCGTTTAAAGTCATACGGTCCGTAAACTTTCGATATGCCTGCCACAGATGCGTTATTGACACTCCACTTTCGAGCTTATCTATCGCGTCTTCCACATTTGGAGTAGATCAGCAGCGCCAACCTAATCCTTTCAACATGGCGACTGAAAATACCAATCAGGGTCAACCTACTTTGTCTCGCACCGAATTAGATACGATTTCCTGAGCGTCTCTCTCCAGGGATATCCTCAACGTCACTAGGGCCGTCAGCAAAATGAACTCTAAGCTGTCTTCCATAAATAATATGAAATCCTGTCTTGACCATGTTTCTGTTAAAATTGACAGGATTGCCGTAACCACACAAGATGCGGTTACTAAAATCGACAAACTCGCCCTTGCGAATGAGGCATTCAATGCTCGCTGTCTTTCTCTCGAAAAACGTGACGGCGCTGCGGATGATCGTGCTCAGAAGCTTGTTGACGAGTGCAGTGCCTTACGAGCTGAAACTTCGAATTATCGGAACACATCTAAGTCATGTGAGAAATGATCAGCTCGATTTAATTCCTTCTAGAAACAACGACGTGATTTTGAAATATTTATAACAGGTCTTCCTGATATTGCTGACACTTCAGCACTCGGTGAGGTGTCTCGTATCGCTGCGGCACTTCGGATCTCTGACACAGCTTATGACGTAACTGCAGCCTTTCACATTCCTGATCCTGAGGGTAAACCTCAGCCACTCATTGTTAAGTTTGCTTCCTCTATAAAGTGTAAGATGTGGATCGACAAGAAACGCATTTTAAAGGACTTGTCAGCAAAAAACATCGACTCCAACTTGCCTAACAGTCGTGTATATATCACTGTACCACTTACGTCATCTGAACTGTAACTCTACAATGCTAGCCGTCTGTTTGCCCGTCAACATAGATACAAACACATCTGGGTCAGGAATGGAGCAGTTCACCTAAGAAAAGATAATGACGATTCGACCCATTGCGTCCGCAAACTTAGCGACCTTCCTTGACCTCGTAGCTGACTATCTGGTACTACTACTGAAACCCCTCTAGACTCAGTTGCCCTATCCAGTGGGGTCGTTCTGCCTGAGCGTGATTTCGAACCACTTATCGTGGGATTTGAGAATAAACATGGATCTATAACTTGCCCCCATTATCCTAAGTCAAGCAATACTCTACCCTGTATTGCATTGCCTAAATCTGATAAATCACTTATATGTCACAGCAACGCACAATCACTGGTAACTCAAATCGATGAATTTCGAGACTCTAGATAAGGTATGTGTAATGTATTGAAGGAAGAATGAACAGAGAAGTGTTTACCTGAGAGAGGCTTTATTAAGAGTGATTAGACGTCGAAGTTAGGGGGTCTATCCCCACTCCTTATCTGCTTATATATATATAGATACTGTATTACTACATTACATGTATTGTATACAAACACTACACTCTTCCCCACTAATTTGTGACGAAGACGTAGTTACAAATAGAATTATTTATTTAATCTGGGAGACCTTCTTGGCGCTATTTTCGTGGCGTCATTTTGTGTTATATTCGAGTGCGAGGATTTCCAACAAGTTTTTTGTAATTGATCCGCATGTCGCTTAACGATAAGTCCCGATTCAAGTTTTACTCTATATGTTACTGGCCCTAGCTTTTTATACACTGTAGCTGGGACCCATTAAGGTGAGTTTATACTAAAGTCTTTTGGCCATACTTTTTCATACGGTTGAAATATTATTTTTCTCTTCGCTCTTGAGTTCCGAGCTTGCCTATCTAATTCAAAATTATTTTCGATTTGTATATTGAGACGTATCAAATCAAATTCGGTGCGTAGTTGTCTACCTAGCATTAATTTAGCTGGCGTTTCGCCTGTTGTACAGTGTTTTGAGGTTCTGTAGTCGAATAATATGTTATCAATAGCGATCTGTACATTTTGTCCCTTATTTAATAGAATTTTCAGTTTTCTTTTGAATGTTTTGACAACGTTTTTAGCTGCCCCATTGGATGTTGGATATTTTACTGCTGAAAATATGTTTGATTCCTAGTTTTTTTACGAACTCTGAAAATTCTTTACATGTATATTGTGGGCCATTGTCGCTTACTATATTTGAAGTGGGACACCAAAACGTGAGAAAACTTTTCGAAACATTTCTATGCATTTAGATGCATTTGTTGATTTCATTTGAAACACTTCTGGCCACTTTGTTTTCGCGTCAATCAATAAGAGAAAAGTGTACCCTTTGTATGATCCTATGAAGTCTGTGTGAACTCTTAGCCATGTTATGTCTGGCCATTTCCATGAGTTTAATTCGCTTTTAACTGGGTTGTCACCCACTTCAATACAGTCACTACAAGAACGGGCTATGTCTTCTATGTCTTTGTCGGTGTTGGGCCACCACAAAAATGATCTTGCTGTAGATTTCATTTTTACAATGCCGGTATGTGAGGCATGTAATTTGGCTAATATTGTCTTCTCAATTTTGACAGTACTATAACCCGATATCCCCACATGAAGCAGTCTTGTTCGACCATTAATTCGTCTTTTTTTATGTGGTAAGTTTTTAGTTCACTTGAGATCAGTTTTTTGTTGGGCCAACCATTTTTTAGAAATAAAATTATTTTGAATAATTGTTTATCTTTTCTTGTTTCTTTAGCAATTAATTTACTATCTAAGCAGGTGTATGATTCTTGTTCTACATAATTGAGATATGTGTACTCTACCGATTCATTAACACTGTTATTTTTGTTGTCTAGAGATATCGGTGAACGCGATAAGCCGTCTGCACTATTATCTTTTGATTTTACGTGTTTTATTTCGTACTGGAAGGCCTTTAGAAAATCTGCATATCTCTGTAATCTGCGTGTAGCCATAATAGGTATGCCTTTCTTTTCTCCGAAAATTCTGACGAGCGGTTGGTAGTCCGTACGCAATTCAAACTTCCTTCTATACAGATCATCATAAAATTTGGTGACCTCGAAAATTATTGCTTTGGCTTCTTTGTCTATTGTTGCATAATTTCTTTCGCCATGAATTAGGGATTTAGATGCGTAAGCAATCGGACGATCACCTTCTGGAGTGTTATGCGAAATTATAGCTGAAAGCCTGTAATCTGAGGCGTCACACGTTAATATTACTTTTTTATTTAGGTCAAAATTAATAAGTACTTTTGCTGATTTTAAATCTTCTTTGGCTTTTTTGAACGCAATTTGGCCTGCCTCCGTCCATCGAAACTGGTCTTTGTTCGAGCACTCATATAGCGGTTGAAATTTTGTTGCTCGATTTTCAATGAATTTGTCATAGTGGTTTATCATGCCCAAGAAGGCTTGCAATTTTTTGACATTCGTAGGTGTGGGTCCTTGGTCAATTGCTTCTACTTTATCTTTCAAGGTGTGTACTCCAAATTCATCAATGCTATACCCTAGGTACTTTATTTTTCTACAAAATAATTCACATTTTGATTTTTTTAATTTCAATCCGCATTCTAACAACTTGTCTAATACGGCCGTTGTATTTTTAATACATTCTTCTAGCGTACTAGCTTCAACTACTATGTCATCTTGAAAAACTGTTACGGAGGTCATATTAGAAAATATTTGTTTCATTTAACTTTAATAAAATCCGGGAGACGAGGGAATTCGGTACGGTAACACATTTTGCATAAAAAGACCTCTATGGGTGTTTAGTACTAGATATTTTTTGGAGTCATCGCTTAATAAAATTTGTGCATAAGCTTCTTTTAAATCAATTTTTGAGAAGAAAACACCACCCTGTAGGTTGGCGATTAAGTGTTCAATTCGAGGTAGTGGGTGTCTAGCTGTCATAATACTTTTATTAACTGTGACTTTATAGTCGCCGCAGATTCTTACGGACCCGTCGGGTTTAATGATTGGAACTATTAGTGTGCCCCATTCACTTACCTCAACTGGTGTTAATTTTTTTTCCTTGACTAATCCATCTATTCTAGACATATATCTATGGCATAGTTCGTGCTTTGTAAAATATAGGAGCTGTCTGTGTAAGCATTCTAATCGCAAATTTAGCTTTATTGTACACACCAGTGCCGGGGGAAAACAATTTATCGTATTTTTTGAAAATTTCTTCTCTTTTGACTTGCAACAGTTTCTCTTCGCGGTTAACCTTAACATTTTCTGTTTCCTTTTGTGCGGCTTTATTTTTATTTGTTGAGTTTTTGCTGTTATTGCTTTGTTTTTCTATTAGATTGATTTCTTCTATCGACTGTTCAATTCCTAATGGCCACAGTCCTAGTTTGTTTAACCAATCACGTCCCATGAGTGGTTTTCCCTTTTTTCCGACAACATATAAGTTTGCTCGGGCTATTATGGTACCATACCTAATTTCAATGTTACATAGCATTCCTATGGGCTTACACTTTTCACCGCTGTAATAGTTTAATACGATTTCGGTAGGGTTTATTTTATTTTTAGTAAATTTTTTTTTGTAATCAACTTCGCTTATTAGAGAAATTGGTGATCTCCCATCTACTTTCACAATAATCAATTTGTTTTCAATTTTAACATCTAGTCATTTTGGTCTAATTTTAATTGAATTACAGTTTATTGAAAATAAATCTTCAAAGTTCTCCTCATTGTCGCTACCAAAATCAAATTCACTATGATGACAATCATCGTTTTATTCGACATTATGTACCTTTTTCGGTTTACTTTTTGTTGGCGCCTTGCATACAGTTTGCATGTGACCGATTTTACCGCAATTGTTGCATGTTTTCGCTTTATGCCAGCAGTTCTGCGTTTCATTACAAACACTACAGTACACGGAGAGAAAAATCTCAGAAAAATTACCCTGTTGTTACTAATCGTGATGTAAAAGACACCTAATGCAGTTTTTATTGATGCATGTTACAAAAATTATGGATTTTTATGAAAAAAATTACTACCTTGCTTAGAAACTATGTATTTCGGCAGCACAAAATTAAAAATGTGACGACGCATTTTTCTGATGCAGCACGGTAAAAACTGCATTAGGTGTCTTTTACATCACGATTATAGTAACAGCAGGGTAATTTTTCTCAGATTTTTCTGTCCGTGTATGTATATGAATTCGAAGATATTTTCCTTATCCACTCACATGCCTATAAGAACCTAGTCATCGTAGGCGACTTCAATTCAGATCTTCTGGTAAAATCCTTCGATTTTAAGCATTGTGACGTGGATTTTTTCCGCACCTCGGCCACTCGGAGAAAATGACCGAGAACTTATCGTTAATGCGCTCTACCTCGGAATTATGCTCGGTAGCTCAGTACCGCGGAGAGGGGAGAGGTAATTTTTAGAGAGAGAGAGACACTCGAATATCACATACTACTTATCAAAAGAAGTAAAGTAAAATCTTCACAATAGTGGTGATTCAAAAACAAAAAATAATTCAAAAGTCGCTCATCGCGATTCTAAAAATCGACAGAAAATTACACTTAACCTATGATATTCCTTACTCTACTGAGCTCGCGGCTCCCTAACTAAAATTTCACTCAACAATCACAAGATCTCCCTGCGCTACTCTCAATTCGCAAATTCGCAATTTTGCTTCAATAGCATGTGACAGGAAAATAAAACTCTTCCTCGACGTCAAAACTCGAATTGACTCCTCGAGAACTCAATCAACCCCCGAAACCTGATAATCAACACTAACCTGTAGGTAGAAAATTAGTAAAAACATAATCGTCAACTGTACTGTCAACCTATAGATTAGACCAAGTATCACGCTCCACGAGGAGAGACTCACACTGTGTTTGACCGCGAAATAAGCACCCCTGCCTGCATATGTTGTAACAGGTCGGCAGCAAAGCGAAGACGCGAGATCGGCGCAGACTAGCTGCGAAGAATAAACACACTTCAGTTGTGAGTGGTCCTCGAGGAGTCTCGGCCGTATAAGGTTCGATTTCGTCAAATTTAATATCATACATACTGTTTTATGAATAGTTACTTCAACTATCTGTCGTCGATTCAACTAATTGTTAGTTCGCCAATTAAGAGGGATAACTTAATCTGGTACATCGTCAAGTAGTAAGTGAATAAATTTATATATCTTCACCTATGCGCTTTTCTATTGTCTTGCAATTACTTTTGGTCCTCCACGTATCCTCCTTCTGTTGTCTCTTCTATTTAATGACCGAGCTAGTCGAATTCCTTATTTAATTATTTATTTATTAATGGTCAATTTATAAACGGAAATTTAGGTATTGGTTCCTCAAACCAATTAGCGCCCAACGAACTTATAGAACTAGTTAAATAATTAGCCTGGAGCCCCGTCAGCCGACGGACCATGGCCGCGGCAGGTGGTGTGTATTTTTATTTAATATTCGTCAAATTGTCTTTGTCAAAAAGTACGACGTCTCAAGCAATAATTGCTGGAAACCGAAACTAAAACTACTTTCTCGACGGTGCGGCGCGGCGTCGAGCTACCGAACAGACGGCGTCCTCAATCCCACCCGAGATCGTACCCGACTCGGAGCTTCGGCGCCACCGCGAGCTGTCTTAAATCTAAACGTGACAACTTCACTTAACTTGAAGCTTATTTTAACTAAACAGATCCTTAACGCCACGATACTTCAGACGCAATCAAAACTCAATATACTAACTTCTCGTCTCAACCGCTACTCAACGCAACTACAATTTCGACTATACATAACCTCAACTCAACTAAACACTATCTTAAATAAACGGCAACTTAACCAAGCGCAAGCGCAACTAAACGTAACCTACGCTATCGCAACGCATCCGAAATCTAACCTTCCTGAAATCCTCGAAAACGTTATTCGCTAATCCAAGCACTCCAATTCGGCACTTCCCAACCTACTCGAGAGGTGACACTGAAAAACCCGATAACGCGGCTTGACCCGGTACAGCGGAATTCGGCTGTACTTAATTTCAAATACGAGAGAGACTCAACTAAAACCCGTGACTCTACTCAACTTTCGCAAGAACTCAAAATTTACTCTACTCTAACACGCGTACTTAGGCTACGGTCATCAAGCAAAATAATCGGCAAAAGAATTTCGAGTACTTTTCTACTACGCGAATCCAAAATGGCTATCCGTTACTCGGCAAGCCTTTTCGCAATTATATTCGAAATTCAATCGCGTGGATAGAAGAAGCGCTTTCCTTCTACATCCTCGCAACACCCTCTTCATCCCCTTCGCGATTTTTGGGCGGCTCCATTACTTCGCGAAATTCCCTAAAACGTGACTACCTGTCACGACCGCCAGAACTAGAGTGGTTTCAAAAATCTACGACCTGCCGCAATACTGATCTCGATACGCCATCCCATACGTGACGTCATACGTACGAGTATACGCAATAATCGACCCGTCATTGATTTCGTCGATTGCGCAACTCGACGCGCACCTTTAATAGCATCGCGGCGCAGAACTCAACGCTAAATCGCAATTTCGACCTCCGTGCAGCTCCATGACGTCTTGGTGGCGAGCGTGGTGCTCCCTCATCGCTTGTCGGTCCGTCGCAAGTTCGCTAGGCAATTGTTGGCGGGGCGAAGGGGGAGAGGCTGCGGCGCGCCGGCCGGGCGGCCGCCAGCGGGAATGGCGTCCGCCTTGGATTCCCACGCTGCAGGATCTGCGTTGGCTCCCCTCAGCAGCCTCGACATCCTTCCCACGAGATCGTCGCTATTCCGCCTCGCTGAAATATCCTGGACGTCGGAGTTGGCCGCTGGCCTGTGGCCGGTGTACTAAAGAAAAGGATTAAAAAAAAAAAAAACCTGCAATATCTCGATCATGATTCTCTACTGTGTCCCTTTCGGAAGTTCGGATGCGTGACTCCAGTTCTGGCGCTGTTCTACAATTACTTCGCGACCCGATCCCTGAAACCCCTAACCGTGGGTTCCGCCCAGGGTTCAGGGAGCACCTTGTAGCGGACATACATCAAAGGAAATGCCACGTTACAGTATATGAGAACTATTGCTTTGATAAACAAATATGACCCAAAGCAAACTATTGTTGAACATCAAAACTGTTGAATAAGTACTACATTTGTGTGACACGATTTTTAATCTCCAATTTAGCCACCGGTTTCCATTTAAACTAAAAAGTAAAAATAACGATCGATCTTCTAAAGATCAGTCTTTTGTATCCGATTTTTTGGATGAATCGATTTTTCCAAAATCAATTCGAATCGATTCTGAGAATCGATATTTTGCTTGAGATCTCCCATCCCTAGTATTTAGTTATGAATTAACTAACTGCTGTTTTGGGTAATTTCTCTTGTAATATTTTTCACTTTACTACAACGAGTTATGCAATAGATCTCATGAAAACTCAAAGATTATTCAATGATTTCTGTAACTTGTTCAGGCTGGATTGTATGAGCGGGATAGAGTAACAACAATTTGAGTTAGTGATTTATTATAAAGAAACTCTGGATTATTTACTTAATATAATAGTAATATAAATGTGGTTTTGATAATGCGTGCTTCTTCGGTCACATGCGACTCGAGAGCAGCGTCGGTTGTCTTGGAATGTACGATAGACAGACAGATCTACATTCATTATATAATCAAAGGCTAGTCTAACTACATAATCTAAAGACTGTATAGTACATGTTCTTCCACTTCGATTCTCTGTATATCCTTCCCTTTTTTACTTGTTGTGCCCCTCACACGCAATGTGGTATTGAATAAAGACTACACACAAATATCTACCGACATTCAACCCTTTATTATTCCGCCCGATCCCAAAACCAACAGGTTATGGGCCCAGGAAGTTTTCGCGCTGTGCGGCTGTCAGGTGCGGAGCGGTCTCGCACGCGACGGCTTCAACCCTCTTAGTTCTTACAGAGGTTTATATTTATTTTTTTGGCGGGTTGGGAGACGAATGTCCTCTACAGGGCGTTCCTTGGGAATAGGTTTGGAGGATTTCAATTGAACGTACCAATATTTTGAAGGAAGCAAAGTAAAAAATGTTTAATAGCTCAAACTAAAAGCAGAAAAGGTGCTAAACAAGGAAGCTTACAATATTTTGGTCTTATACTACTCACGTTCTCTGCCTCTCTCGCTTGCAGCTTCGGCCTCGAAGGTGCCGAAGTATACACGCCTTCACTTACTCTTACTTACAGGCTACACTGCTCTATAGAGTTCGTGGCTTAACGATTGCACTTATTACTAGCTTCGTAAGACTGACACCGCGACGCGAGTAACCTTTTACGGCCGAGGGTAGATTAGGCAATTACGCTTTAATCTTCGGTTTTGGAAAAAGGATTTATATCTCCATACGTGGTCGCTTCGAAGGAGCCGGTTTCCGTTGATGTCGTTATTCAGACGGTCTCAAGACGGGACTGCCTTCGCTCGCTCGTCCGACACCCCTTGGAACGTCGGGTGGCGAGCGAGTTTCCGCTGAATTTACAATTCGGCGTTTTCGCTAAATCCACAATTCCGGAACAAAGGCTCGCCTCGCAACAGTCATCCTCGAAGCGCGTGATTTCGCGCTCGCCTCATCCCGGTGTTGATTACATCCGGGATCTGGCGGGCGCGAAGACGCTGACGTTGCTGGCTGTCCAACTACGCCGTTGCGCTTGGTTACTCCACGAACTGGTTATAATAAATTATTTTATACAGACTAACTAAAACTATGCTTCCTTATTTCTAGAGATAATAATAATTGAAAATTAATATTATACTGCATTGACGAGACATGCCATCGATTTCGACCACTCTTTTAACTATTCTCAAGCTAGCATTATTGATGTTGAACCTTTGTATTATAATAGGCTTCTTTTGGAAATGTGCAATATCGTAGCACATCCTAATTCTGTCAACCGTAAACAAGACATAGTACACCTAAGCAATATTTACACCTCTGTGATACGACCATCGTAATTTGTCCATTACCGACTGAGCTTGCTCTCGATTTTACCTTCTTAACACAAAAAAAATTTTGTTTTCCGTTTAACCCGTTGACTCTGCGTTGCTCTGATAACTATTGAGATCGACCTCTTCCCACTACACACTAGACGTTCCACTGTGCTTATGTGCTCTGACTCAACCATAACGGCTGTGTATTTTAATTCTTTTAACAAACCAACTATAATTATGTATTCGTGGGAGTTACGTGTCGCGAACGCAGTGTGTTTCGTTTTTTGTCGTTTTTGCCTTTTTGTTCTATTTATTCTTCAATTATCAACACGCTTTTATGTAATTGGAAGTGTTATCGCATATGAGGTAATCTCTCTTTTATACTTGCTTCAACACCTTTGCATATTATTTACATCAATATGTCTTACTTTGTCAAACCTATTTGTATATCATTTTGTATTTTTTATTTTGTTCGTGACAGATATTTAAATAAAATTGTTCTGAGGAGGGCCCCCACCAGGGCCGAAACGTTAACACGATAAAAAGTGTTTTGAGTTGTGACCTTCATATCCAAGAATAACTTTAATCGATAATAATAATTGATATAATCGGTAATATAGTCTTGGGTAAATATGCGGCGCTCGTGACACGGCTATAATATTTATGGGCCATTTGTGTTCACGTTCGAAGAATTTAAAAGATACTCGATTCAAAGTTATTTTACCTCATGGTATGAACTTTTCCGCGTGTCTGACTCGTGTTTCGTAAAGTACAATAATCGGTCTGAAAATTGTGTACCGCGGATGACATGGCCACTACTAACACAGTGACTATAACTGCGTCAGTAATAATGGGTGGTAGTGGACATACGTTCGAGAAACTGGAAGGAACTGCAAACTACAACAATTGGAAGTTCACGATGCGGATGTCGTTGATCATAGATGGTCTATGGAATTGCGTATTGGGAACAGATACTGATGCAAATCGCGATCAGAAAGCATTGACAAAGATTTGTTTATCTGTTCAACCAACGTGTTGCCCCCACGTCAGAGAAGCTGATACGGCTAAACTAGCTTGAGATAACCTAAAAACTGCGTTCGAAAACAAAGGTTTATGTCGTCGACTAAGTTTGATGCGACGACTGCTCCGAACGAGGTATGAAGATTTCACATCACTGGAAGATTATGTCAGCGGGTTAGTATTATTAGCTCAACAACTAGCCGACATCGGACATCAGGTGAATAATGAAGAAATCGCGGTGCTATTATTGGGTGGATTGCCCACCGAGTTTGAGCCATTAGTTATGGGTATAGAAGCAACACACACAACGCTCTCGAGTGAAATGGTCAAATCCAGGTTACTTCAAGAAGATTATCAACGAAGTGACACCGCTTCGAATAAAATGAGCGAGACTGCCCTTGCCGCGAAGCACTCTTCGAAGAATCATCATCGCAAGAAGACTGTGATTTGTCAGCACTGCAGAAAACCTGGGCATATCAAGCCGAGATGCCCTGAACTGAAAAAGTAGAAGAAGACTGATGAAACTGAAGCTCAACAAAAATGTACGACGCCTAAGAAGTCTGGATCTCTTCTGTTGACGACCGCCCTGAGCGCTGCTATGTTCAACAACAGCGACTGGATTGTCAATTCTGGTTGTACAACGCATATGAGTATGCGCAAGGACTAGTTCGTTAATTATTTCAATAAAGACTCTAAAGAAATCACTATTGCCAATAATCAAAAATTGACAAGTAATGGTGTAGGTGAAGTGAAAGTTAACCTAAAAGGTGACATTCAAGAGACAATAAAAGATGTGATATGTGTACCTGACCATGCCACAAATTTATTGTCTGTGAGCAAAATGACTGAAACAGACATGATAGTTGTGTTTGACAAAAACAAGTGTCGTGTATACGATAAGACTGATTACAAAATTAAAGGAAGCTGCAAAGTTTCAGCATCCAACGTCGACGGTGTCTATAGATTGGATCAATCCATGCAGCCATACCCTCAGACGCGAGAAGTTGCTGTGACAACTTTTGAAGATAGGGCTACCAAGGTAACCCGGGAATCCGCAGCCTTGTCGGTGAATAAGGCATCGAGGGAGGTTTGGCATAGACGGCTGGGACATCTCAGCGAGGCGAGCATGGACATGCTGAAGAATGGACTCACCGATGGTATAAGTTTCAATGATGATGAACAGGTAAGGGATTGCATCCCATGTATTAAGGGGAAGCAAGCAAAAAAGTCATTTCCTAAAGGTGAGGCTAAAAGAGCGCAGAACAAATTGGAACTGATACACTCTGATGTGTGCGGACCCATATCTGTGAACTCGTGGAGTAGCAAGCGTTATTTGCTGACCTTCACTGATGATTTCTCAAGAAAAAGTTTTAGCTATTTGCTCAAGTCCAAATCAGAGACATTGAGTGCATTCATTGAATTCAAAAGACTTGTAGAGAATCAGACTCATTTGAAAATAAAAAGATTGAGGACTGATAATGGTAGTGAATTCTGTAACAAAGCTTTTAATCGGTTCCTAAGGGGACATGGAATTATACATGAGACAACAGTACCTTACAACCCCATGCAGAATGGAGTCGCAGAGAGATTGAACAGGACCATAATGGAGAAAGCCAGATCGATACTGGAGGACTTTGGACTGGAAAGGCGCTACTGGGAAGAGGCGGTGGCGACTGCCACGTATCTCAAGAATCGAAGCCCGACGGTTGCAGTTCCCGGAGCTACGCTGAAGAAATCTGGACCGGCTCTAAAGTCGACGTGAGTGATCTGCGGGTATTTGGGTGCAAAGCTTATCCACACATACCAGCTGAACGCAGAAAGAAACTCGACAGTAAATCTTAAGATTACATAGTGGTAGGGTATTGCGAACACACTAAATGATACAGGCTCGCTGATCCTTCAGAACCTAGAAAAGTAATAAAAGCGCGCAGTGTAATATTCGTGGAAGATTCCAAAAATGATAAAAACATTGATCTTGCCCAAGAAATTGAGAAATTGTACTCAAATAATGAACAAATTGTGAACGAAATTCCACCACCTCTTGTTCAAGGAGAACTTGTGGAGGACAATGGTGATAATGAAGCTGAAGATGACGGTAATCGTTCAGGGAAAGCATCAGACCCCGAGAGCTCGTTCGATGAGGACGACGGTTCCGTCGACACTTCAGAGAGCATGGTTACCGCAGGGGAAGATGGAGAAAAGGACGAGACTATAATAGAAGTACGGAACGAACCCGAGGTGGCTGAAAGGGCTTGCGACGAGAGACCTGCTCGTCAACGTCGTGCTCCAAAATGGTCTAACGATTATGATATGTCGTTTGTATCCTTAATGTCCAATCCGTTTTGCGATGAACCTTTAAATTATCAAGAAGCCATATCGTGTGCAGATGCGAATTTTTCGGAAACAAGCAATGGTGACAGAATATAAGTCGTTGTTGGACAATAATGTTTGGGACTTAGTTGATAGACCTATAGAATATAATGTTGTCAAATGTAAATGGGTGTATAAAATCAAAAAGAAGGCCTCCGGGTATTTTGAAAAATACAAAGCTCGACTGGTTGCCTGTGGGTACAGCCAAAAGTATGGCATTGACTTTGACGAAACGTTTGCACCAGTGGTGAGACACTCGACGATCAGACTCTTATTTGCTATTGCTAATCAAACTGACATGGACATGGAACATTTAGACGTGACTACAGCATTTCTGGATGGTGAACTAGACGAACAGATCTTCATGGAACAACCTAGTGGGTTTAACGATCAAAATTCTGATAAAGTTTGTTTACTGAAGAAAAGCATATATGGGTTGAAGCAAGCTAGTCGAGTATGGAATCTGAAGATTCACACTGTAGTGACAAGCATAGATTACGTTTAATCGAAATGTGAACCTTGTCTTTACATAAAGAAAAAGAAATACACGCTAGTATCAGTAGCTTTGTATGTTGATGATTTCTTTATTTTCAGCAACTGCAAAAGGGAGAAAAAGAAATTAATTGATTTGTTAAAAAGTAACTTTAGCGTTACATGTTTAGGACCTATAACGGATTGTTTAGGTATGAAAGTAGTACATAATGTAAGGGTGGTTGGGCGGTTGAATAAATACTCAGTGAGTCGCCTCACACCGGTTCTTATTTCACAAAACTCTTTACTATATTTTTGACTTCTCTTCTCTCTGGCGGTTACGGGCAACTGTCCCGCAAGTCTCCCCCCCTCTCGCCTCAGCCCTGTCACACCAGGCGGTGGCGCCGCCTTAGCCCGCACGGGCTACTAACTCTTACAATGATAAGGAAAAAGGGACGCTGAGTCTGAGTCAAAATGAATACGTCAAAAACTTACTTGCTCGGTTTGGTATGACGGAGGCAAAACCTGTTGCGACGCCAGTGGCATCGAACACTAAGTTGGAAGAGGCTGCGACAAATGATTCACAGTACCCGTATCAGCAATTGACAGGTGGATTATTATATTTGGCTGTGTGTACTGTAACGGGTGCGGTTTATCTTGGGCCAGAGCCTATGTGATAAACCCGTTATTAGTGTATTCTTTGTAAAATTTAACAGATTTATAAGGAACCCCTTCTCATGGGTAAAAGCTGGATCAGCTTATCAGACCCGAAAAACCCCTGATGGTTGAACTATGCGGACTTAAGTATTACCAAAGCCGCCTTGGAACGTGAACAAGCAGCTTCGCCCGTTGCTCCCTTTGGAAAGACAAGGGCTTCTTCAGACGTTGCTTCAACTGAAGACAAGTGAAAGAAGCGTATATCACCTAGTCGGAGATACGGGTTTCCCAGTACTCCCTTCTAATCAGGAACTCGGAGTAAACAGAGTCGCCTGCCTATACTTTGTTATGGTTTATTGACCCAAAACCCCCGATGATCGAACTGCGCGGACTTAGGTATCACCAAAGCCGCCTTCAATTTGTGAACAAGCACCTCCGTCCGTTGCTCCCTTCAGTAAGACAAGGGCTTGTAGGCCGTTGCTTCAACTGAAGACTAGTGAAAGAAGCGTATGTCACCTAGTCGGAGATACGGGTTTCCCAGTACTCCCTTCTAATCACGAACTCGGAGTAAACAGAGTCGCCTGCCTATACTTTGTTATGGGTTATTGACCCAAAACACCGCAAACCTTTTAGACCAGGGAATTCCTTGGCTGGCTGTTGGTTTTATTTACCTCCCCTTTCCAAGATAAAGTTATATGAACAAAATTAAAAATAAAATTAAAGAAATGATAAATCTCAGAATTCGTCGGTTCTGCTCCTAAATTTCCCTACAGCTCAAACTTTACATACGCGGCTCTACTCAATATTTCCTCAAGAGGTCCCGGGCTATCGTGGACTCTAATTTCTATACTCTTTACTAAATTTCGGACTAAGCTCTATGCTTGAATTTCCTCTCTAGATCTCGTGAAGCTAAATTCGATAACGTTCTCTATATGAGAAACGCCTCGTTACAATATGACGCAGTTCGGCGCTTTGCCGGACAACTCGTGCAATAACTCTGACTAACCGTCTACTCTGTGACGCAGTTCGGCACTTTGCCGGACAACTGGTAACCGCTCTTCGTGGTCCTACAGTTTTATACTCTCCCGGAGCTGTTGTTGGATGATCCTGTCGACGTCATTTCCCTATTCGTGTGTCCTGTTGTGGGTCGTCGTCCTGGTATATGTTTTTCAGCGTCCGTCGTCTTTGTTTACTACTTTGAATGCTAGCAGGTCACGGTCGCTATCGATGGTCGTCTCTATCAGCTGTCTGTGTCAGTTGTTGACATGTTTTGTACATGTCACGGGCATTGTTGGTGTTGATGCGACTTTGAACAACTGCTCGTTACAGTGCACGACCAGATATCGCATATGTTTCCAGTTTACTGAGTCAGTTCAATACTTTTTACGACGACACACACTGGATAACAGCAAAAAGAGCACTTAGATACTTAGTTGGTACTTAAAACTTAGCACTCGTCTATGAGAAAGATGAGAAAAGCATTGAAGCCTTCGTAGACGAAGATTGGGCGGAAGATTTGACCGACAGAAGGTCATATACAGGATTAGTCACGAAACTTGGAAACTGTGAAATAAGCTGCGAGTCCAGGAAACAATAAACTGTAGCATTATCAAGCGCTGAAGCTGAATACTTGGGTTTAAGTGATGCAACAAAAGAAGCTTGTTTCCTTCGCAACTTACTAGGAGAGTTTTTTGGTAAAAAGGAAACAATTACTGTGTATAACGGTAATCTAAGTGCAAAAGGGATCGCAGAAAATGCTAAGCATCATAGGCGCACTAAACATATCGATGTACGACATCATTTTGTACGAGACGCAATCAAAGATAGGCTGATTGCAATTAAACACAAGTCAACAAATCAGATGATATCTGATATATGATATATATATATATGATATGATATTGCAATTAAACACAAGCCAACAAATCAGATGATATCTGATATATGATATATATATATATGATATGATATTGCAATTAAACACAAGCCAACAAATCAGATGATATCTGATATATGATATATATATATATATATGATATGATATATATATATATATATATATATATGTAAGCTTGTGCGTAATCAAGCTTGGCTGCGTCGCTTATTGACACGCGTGTGAGAGTCAGTATGTAACAAGACCCCGAGCTGTTAGCATCAAGGTTATTATATTGATGTACACAAGGGTTTGCTATCGGCAATTGTATAGATTCAGGTTAGCTATAAGATTATTAGTAAATGGTAATATCTCTGTATTTCACTAATTTGTACATATTTTTAATATTACAGTTGTTAACTGCATCTTACATGTGTGGATTATCACCCTAATCTTCATTCCTTCCTAACAATATAATTATTGGCTTACAAATCTATACAATGGAGAGTAAAGCAAAGTTTTATTTTGTCTCGGAGCCTGGTGTGGATTCAAAAAGCACCGTAGTTAAAGTGAAAAGAATACAGCTGCTCGGCCAAGAGGAAATTTTTTCGTTTCCGGCAGATAAGCAGACTAGTGCTCAACATAAAGAGCTTTTTGAAAATCCAATAGTGAAGAATGTTGTTAAAAGTTTGAAGATCCGCAATAAATTTCGCAATGTGGTATTGACCTTATCTGAAGACCTTGAGAATATTTACTTGGATACAGAAGGAAACGTCGTGTTGTTTGATGAATACTTAGAAGAAATCACAACAGAGCAAGAGTCAGAGGTAAACGAACGGTCAACGGTCACTTTTGAAAGAAAAACTAGCGATTTGATAAAAGATATAGTGATTGAAAAGTTCGACACGGAAAATATAAATGCTAGTGTGTGGATTAATTTATTTGTGCAGGAATGTGACAGAGTAGGGATTGTAAAAAATAAATACGCTGAAGTATTACGATTGTTTTTAGAGAAATCCGCTTTAGATTGGTATAATGTATTTCTTAGGCAGAACTCTTTGTTAAATTGGGAGGCATGGAATAACGCCTTCATTGATACCTTCTCTGTACAATCCTGGACGGATATAGCGTATGCCTATAATTTTAAATTCTATAACGGCTCGTTATTAGAATATGCGTTAAAAAAAAGGAGATTGTTGTTGGAAGCGGATGATAGCTTATCTACAAACACACAAATTAATATGATTGTAATCAGTTTACCAAAATTCATTCAAAATAAGTTAGATAGGAAATCTATCGCAAATATAGAAAATTTAATGTCAAAATTAAAACAACTAGGTAAAATCAACGATCCGAAAAATGATAACATAAACAAGAGAATGCAAAGTGAAAAAAAACCATGCACTATTTGTGAGAACTTAGGTTTCAAAAATAGATTACATCCAGAAAATATATGCCGTAATAAAGATAGGCAAATTAAAAATTTTAAAAATGAAAATATAAAAGTTACAAATAATAATGAATTACAGGAAGTAGTAGCAAGTTATGAGGAAGCAAAAAACGAATAGTTCTCCCACTTATTAAAATTAAGCTTTTTGCAAATGGTTGCCCAGCAATCGGTTTATATGATTCTGGATCCAACATTTCTATGGTTAACGGTTCTTTTTTGAATGATAAAAGAAATTTTAAACAAATAATAGGTGGGAGAGATACGATTAAAGGTGTAGCTGGAACGGCGAAAACAGAAGGGATTGCAATAATACGTACTAAAATTGGTAACTTAGAAGAAGATTTTCCGTTTTTCATAGTTAAGGAAGGTATTGATTGTGATTTTCTACTGGGATTGGATTCAATAAAAAAATTCAAACTCTGTCAGAGCGAAAATTTGTGTATATCACAGAAACAACAGAAAAATAAAAACTTAGATAAGAAAAGTAACAATAATGAAATAAGTACTAATAAAATAGAGGATATGATAAAGAAACATGAAATAATATTTGCCAAATCAAAGTTTGATATAGGAATAGTAAAAGATTATGAAGCCACAGTGAAATTGACAGAAAATAGATATATTTCAAAGAAACCTTACAGATGCTCTTTCCAAGATAAATTAGAGATTGAGAGACAAATAGAGGATTTGTTGAATGCAGGTTTAATAGAGGAGTCACGCAGTCCTTATGCAGCTCCTGTAACCATGGTTTTTAAGAGAGAAGAAGGAAAAAGATCACGCTTGTGTATCGATTTTAAAGAGCTAAACAAAATTGTAGTGCCAGAAAGACAACCTTTTCCAAGGATAGATGATCTCACAATACGAGCCAGAAATTGTAAATTTTTCTCAAAATTTGATGTAAACTCGGCGTTTTGGTCGATTCCGGTGCGTGCAAAAGATAGATATAAATTGGCTTTTGTAACCCATCATGGACACTGGCAATGGAGATGTTTACCTTTTGGTCTGAAATCGGCTCCTGCTATATTTCAAAGAGTCTTAGCAAGCGTAATAAGGAAAAATAAATTAGATGCTTTCACAGTGAACTACATAGATGATATATTGGTGTTCTCCAAAACCTCCGAAGAACATTTATATCATGTGGAGCGAGTACTGCAAGCATTGTATGAACAAGGTTTCAAATTGAATAAAAATAAATGTCAGTTCGCCCAAGAAAAAATAACTTATTTGGGACACGAAATTGGAAAGAATATGATTAAACCAATAAACGATAATTTAGTGGCTATTAAGAAGTTTCCAATTCCTACGACAAAAAAACAAATTAGACAGTTTCTAGGCAAGATAAATTTTTATCTGGAGTTTATACCAAATCATGTTGGCTTACTAGATCCTTTAAGAAACTTGTTAAGGAAAAATGTATCCTTAGAATGGTCTGAAGAGTGTAGGAACAGTTTTAATTCAACAAAAGAATATTTGTGCACAGTTCCCGCTTTGGCAATTTTTGATCCAGAGGCTCCAATTTTTATTTTCACTGATGCAAGTATCGAAGGAGTTGGGGCAATATTGAAGCAGCCTCAGGAAGATAACTCGTTAAAGTCGGTGTTTTTCTTTTCTAGAAAGTTGACAGAAGCTCAGAAAAAGAAGAAAGCTATCTTTATAGAATGTTTAGCTATTAAAGTAGCCATTTTATACTGGCAATTTCATTTGATAGGCAAGAAGTTCGTTGTATTTACTGATCATAGACCATTGGAAAAATTCAATATAAAAAAAAGTAATGATATGGAACTAGTTCAGATTTTGAATTACATTTCACATTTTGATTTTGAAATTGTGTATAATCCAGGTGAAGAAAACATTGAAGCCGGTTGCTTGTCTAGAAATCCGGTTTTGGAATCACACGAGGATACAATAAGTGATTCTGTGATAAAAACTACAAACTTATTAAAATTGGAGGATATCAAAGAAAATCAAAAAAAGTTAAAAACTGATGATAAATGTGTTATTAAAAGGGGAATAATTTATAAAATTCTAAATAATAGAGAAAAAATATGGATCACTGAAGAATTTGGAAAGTCTCTTATCATCAAGGTACATGTTGATCAAGGTCATATAGGCACAAAACAGTTAATTTTAACTTTTGGCCAAAAGTTTTATTTCAAAAATATGTATAAACACATAAAATTAACTTGTAGAGCCTGTGAAACATGTATTAAAAACAAATCGAGAATAGGCATCTTTAAAGCCCCTTTATCTCAACTTGGACCAGCAAAAGAACCTTTCGAAATAGTGTCTATAGACACAGTAGGAGGTTTCAAAGGCAATAAAAAAAAAAAAAAATATTTACATTTGGCGGTGGACCATTTCACAAGATTTGCATACATAATAACCTCAAAGACTCAAGTTGCAAAAGATTTTATAAATCTAATCAAGAAAGTAGAAAAAAATGGAAGCATTAAATTAGTTTTATCAGATCAGTATCCTGGTATAAATTCAGCACAGTTTAAGCAGTATTTAAAAAAACAGAAAATAACATTAGTTTTTACAGCAGTGGATTGCGCATTCTCTAATGGATTAAATGAAAGGACAAATCAGACTTTGGTAAACAGAATAAGGTGTAAAATTTATGATGATAAAAATAAATCACGGCCTCAGGTGGCGGAAGAATGTGTAAAGGATTACAACAACACAATTCACAGTTCGACCGGATTCACTCCTAATTATTTGCTGACAGGATTAAACGATTCATTTTTACCCAAAGAAGTGAACGACAATAATTTAACAAACTTAGTCAACAATAGAGAAATAGCTTTTATGAAATCAAAAGAAATTCACAACAAAAATAAAGAATACTATGATAAGAATGTAAAGAAAATAAATTACAATGTAGGAGACTTCGCTTATGTCAAAATGTAAATAAATTAAATAAAAATAAAATAGATCCAATTAGAGTAGGTCCGTTTAAAATTAAAGGGAAAATTTCTGATGTAATGTTCTTGTTACGGGGTAGATTGCGTAGGCTCCGATGAGCGGTAATCGGAGCTTACTCCACGCCCAGCCAAGGTGTTATTTGGCTATTGTAGGGTCCGTTCACGTCGACTATGCACTCGCGTGCTACTACTCCCAATGCAGGAAGGGAATGGAATAGAAAGGGATCGGTATTAAGGGAAGGTAAACGATTTATAGTATATGATTGTTTATTAGTGGTCAATGCAACGGAGTCGGTCTAGGAAAAAAGGGTATGGTCTTGGTTTAGAGGGATAGGTGTCTTGCTTGAGTGCTGGGATGGATCTGCCCGCTTCTGCCGGATGTAGCAGGCGAGCTAGCCGCGAGTTACAGGAGAACCTGCTGACTCGCGAACGATAAGGGTAGACTACAGAGCGTAAGGTAACTAAGAGCGTGGGAAAGGAATATGAAGTCTGGAGGACGTAACACGCCCCCCCTTGGGGAAGAACATTCGGTAAGGGTACGACATAGAATGTTCGGAAGGAAGCGGAAGGCCATGAAACGTAGTGACTCACTTACAGAATATTACAAAGTAAGGTCTTAAAATCTAGCGCCTAGATGTTAGTGCGCGTTTAAGTGGGTTAGTGTACATTTGAATAAAAAAAAAAAATTTATAAATGACATCTTATCGTACTGAATCACTTACAGAATATTACAAAGAAGGGTCTTAAAATATAGCGCCTAGATGTTAGTGCGCGTTTAAGTGGGTTAGTGTACATTTGATTAAAAAAAAATTTTATAAATGACATCTTATCGTACTGAATCACTTACAGAATGTTACAAAAAGGAGTCTTAAAATATAGCGCCTAGATGTGAGTGCGCGTTTAAGTGGGTTAGTATACATTTGAATAAAAAAAAAAAAAATTTATAAATGATATCTTATAAATGTGGTGGTATATATGATAGATATTGTGTATGTTATAAACGAAACTTATGCAACGTGCTGATGATTATATTATGGCTGCAGATTATTATTGGCAGAATAAGGCAATGAAAGAATATAATTGCTAATAGCGGAGGGCTTAGCGCCAAACTTCGAGTGGTTCGCAGCTATCGTTAAGGCTTTGCTCAGGGAGCAATTTACGCGGCTTAGGTATGCCTAGTTCCGTCATTTCAATTTCCGATTGGGTCCGGAGCAGCGACGAAGAGCGAGTAGGCAGGTTATCGGGAAATGGTATTATTTATAGGTGCGGGTGGTGGATGGCATGGCGCGTAGGAATTTGGGGTTTTGTACGACGCGGGTGAGGGATATGTTTAAGGCTGGAAATAATTTGTTCTGGTGATAGAATTTTAGGCTGGACGATACCTTTTTGGGCTAAGGGGATAGCGTCTACTAAACTGGACAGGTCAAGTTCGTATTCGTTCAAGCGTCGGTCCAGGTCAATTAGTCGGTTAAGTGTGCCAATTTCAATTTATTGAAATGGACGATTTTAGTTTTTCGGGGGGTAATCCAAATTTCAGCGTTAATATTGTCAATTATACGTTTAATCGTATACACTCCTTTATAGTGGTCGTCGAATTTGGATCGGGTTTCGTTCAGTAGATAGACCTACTTAACATTAATGTTAAGGTTTGATAAATTTGGAAAAAGTCATTTTATCCGAAGCTTTTATAAGAGTCTCTACGTGACGTAATTGTTCTACAAATGAGTCAAAGGGCATGTTGTGGCCGTCGAAAGGGGGGATTGTCGGCAAGACATCTTTTACTGACCAAAAATTTGAACCGGTTTCGTTAGTTGGTGCCATGTTGATTTAAGCAGGGTATTGCAAGTACAGGAATAAAAATATGAAGTTAATACTAAGACTTAGAATAGACTTACAGGGCGAAGGTAAACGCAAAAACAGAGTACAGCATGGTTCTAGGTAGCTGGACGCAGGTGAAACTTGAAGAGGCGATACACGTCATGCGTCGGCACGAGGAGGGTATAGATGAGGTACTCCGTGGCTTGTTGATAAATAAGTGTGGTAATCCAGGTCTTAGGGCGATGTCACTTTCGGGTCCAGGTTCTCGTCTTAACAGGGTTGCAGGAGTCCGAATGAGCGGGAATGGTCCATTCAATATTTGTCGGTTCGAAGGGTGATGTGTTCAGATGCGGTGTGCGGCTTAACTTGGCTATCGCACTGAATTTCCACTCGCTACACAGTTATTCGACGTAGTAAGTATCGATGAATTTCAATAGTACCAAAATGTGACGGAGTTATTGAAATTGGGGACTGTTTGCAGAGCCTGTGTCCGTGGCGAGTTGAATAGGTTCTGCATGCCTGTCACAGTACCTCGTGGGCCGTAGTTCGTTCGTAACAAGGCTATCACTGATTGATACGGCGTTAGAAATTTTGAGCACTGAACACTTTCGTAGAAAACATGCAGCACTGCACTGACGGGTAGGTCGACGGGCAAAACCGCTGCCACCAAAATGTTACGGGGTAGATTGCGTAGGCTCCGATGAGCGGTAATCGGAGCTTACTCCACGCCCAGCCAAGGTGTTATTTGGCTATTGTAGGGTCCGTTCACGTCGACTATGCACTCGCGTGCTACTACTCCCAATGCAGGAAGGGAATGGAATAGAAAGGGATCGGTATTAAGGGAAGGTAAACGATTTATAGTATATGATTGTTTATTAGTGGTCAATGCAACGGAGTCGGTCTAGGAAAAAAGGGTATGGTCTTGGTTTAGAGGGATAGGTGTCTTGCTTGAGTGCTGGGATGGATCTGCCCGCTTCTGCCGGATGTAGCAGGCGAGCTAGCCGCGAGTTACAGGAGAACCTGTTGACTCGCGAACGATAAGGGTAGACTACAGAGCGTAAGGTAACTAAGAGCGTGGGAAAGGAATATGAAGTCTGGAGGACGTAACATTCTTGTTAGACAGTGGATTGAGAAAAAGGGAATCAAATATTTTTCATGCTAGTAAGTTGGTTCCTTACACCGACGGAACATACCCTCGGTCTTAAAAAGGGGGGATGTAAGCTTGTGCGTAATCAAGCTTGGCTGCGTCGCTTATTGACACGCGTGTGAGAGTCAGTATGTAACAAGACCCCGAGCTGTTAGCATCAAGGTTATTATATTGATGTACACAAGGGTTTGCTATCGGCAATTGTATAGATTCAGGTTAGCTATAAGATTATTAGTAAATGGTAATATCTCTGTATTTCACTAATTTGTACATATTTTTAATATTACAGTTGTTAACTGCATCTTACATGTGTGGATTATCACCCTAATCTTCATTCCTTCCTAACAATATAATTATTGGCTTACATATATATATATCATCTGATCTGTTGGCTTGTGTTTAATTGCAATCAGCCCATCTTTGATTGCGTCTCGTACAAAATGATGTCGTACATCGATATGTTTAGTGCGCCTATGACGCTTAGCATTTTCTGCGATCCCTTTTGCACTTAGATTACCGTTATACACAGTAATTGTTTCCTTTTTACCAAAAAACTCTCCTAGTAAGTTGCGAAGGAAACAAGCTTCTTTTGTTGCATCACTTAAACCCAAGTATTCAGCTTCAGCGCTTGATAATGCTACAGTTTATTGTTTCCTGGACTCGCAGCTTATTTCACAGTTTCCAAGTTTCGTGACTAATCCTGTATATGACCTTCTGTCGGTCAAATCTTCCGCCCAATCTTCGTCTACGAAGGCTTCAATGCTTTTCTCATCTTTCTCATAGACGAGTGCTAAGTTTTAAGTACCAACTAAATATCTAAGTGCTCTTTTTGCTGTTATCCAGTGTGTGTCGTCGTATATATATATTGTAACGTGGCGTTCCAGAGTCGCCCGTCACAAGGGCACACAACCGCTATTATTCCTAGTTTACGCGTCCTCAGCAGGGTACTCCAACCGAACTCGATACAAAATAGGCAATAACTACTTTTAACTAATTCTTTTTTGTAAATTCTTTATTTCGCGCTTCGGCGCAAGCTAATAAGGTACTTGGACGACAACGATCCCGACCAACGAGGGACCACTAGCTACCGTTTCCAGCTCTCGACGACTTCGCCTACCGACGGTCTCATCAGACTATACTGGCTACCTTGGTGCACCTTTATATACACCTGGGGTAGCATCCACCCGAACCTTCCGTATCGCCTCGACTGCCGGTGAACAGGGAGATAAAAATCCTCCCGGCGGCCGAAGGCACCGTTTCTCGAAGAGGAACCAGCCGCCCGCTATATCGGATGCCGTAAGGATGGCGTGAAGGGCAGACCGTAGCCTGCCATCCTCCGACTTACCGGCCTGGTGCCGGACCGACCCCAAACCACTACGTTCAGGTTGATAAAGCCATTGTTCCGAGGATCGACGCTGCCTTCCTATCGGCAAGGACTAATTGTGTAAGTCGTGGTCCACGGTTTGGCCAACCGTCTGACTGCACGACCTCAGGTACAGGCAGCTAGCTACTGTCTGTGCAAAAAGCCGGTGGAGGTGAACAATGAGGCGTCACTCTCTATCCGGTAACTTTGGCCGAGAGGCACCCTGTGTATGCCTCTGTCAAAGAAGTCCCCGATGATAGGCAACCTGGACCATAAACCGAAGCAGCTACAAAATCGTACGAGTTGGTGTCAACGACGAAATCGCGAGCAGCACATTACGCAACATCTAGCGGTAATTTTGGAAAACGTATGACCACGCAGTAACCAATATTCGCCACAGGGGGATGGCCTATTTGCGGTGGGGGTCAACCAACCAATCAAAGAAGAAGAATCACCTCACGACAACCGCGAGATCGGCGAGCCGAACTACAACCTCCTATTCTACGCTTGACCTGCTGAGCGACAGCTTTGTTTTCCGCATCCTCCCGATTATTCTCTCGATTTAAGCTACCGATCCTTCTTCCTCTCATTCTACCGTTATTGTATCTACCGTTTTTCCATACCCTCTATCGTTGCACTATCGTTAACTTCTTCCTGTAAATTCCAGTTCTTTCCTTCCTTTCTACTTTCGTTTTATTATTCTAAGTTTGATTTAAATTAAACATGGCGCTCATGGCGCATCAAAGTAAGAAACCACCTGATAAATCGGATTATTTAATTTGCCACCCACGCGTTAAAAATCAAATAGTGATCTGTGTGATTTGTGAAGATGCATATCACATTTCTGAATACGATGAAAAAACAAGACATGTCGGGAAGTTTTTAATAATCTGCTCGAAACATGCACATGTGAATCTAACCTCAAAAGTGAGTGAGAAAACATTGAATGAAAATGCAAAAACAATTATCGCGCAAGTAAAACTACATGAGAAAAAGAAACTACAGGATGAAATGCTTGAAAACATCTCCAGTAACCTTTCAAAAGGTGAGACTAGCAAGCAAGACAAAACTCTCCTCGGAGAAGACGAGGGCGTGATATATGCTCTCAAAAATGAAAATGCTCTCCTGAAACAGTTGAACTGTGAGTTACAGGAAAAATGCAAACTCCTGAAAGAATTGAAAGAAGTAAACACAGAAAAAGCAGGAAAATCATACGCAAGCATACTCACTGAAAAAACAAGTATAAATCAACAAGTACCTGACATCATAATAAAAGCCAAACAATCAGACAAGAATGGACAAACCTACGACACAGTTGTTCAAACTATTTGTGAAGAAACAGCCTTACCAGTGAAACGAATTTTCAATAAAAAAGACGGCACTACCATTATTAAATGCCAATTTAAAAAGCATACACAAGAAATGCAAGATATTTTGATAGAAAAAATTGGAACAAACTTCGAAATTGAACAAGACAAGCTAAAAAACCCAAGAATGAAACTGGTGGGTATCGAAAATTACATGAACAAGGAAGATCTAGAATTTGACATCAACGAGAGGAATTTTAGTACGCTTGAAACAAAATGCACTGTTCTGGACACATACAAAACAAAAAACACGCAGAAAACGGCAATAATTGAGGTTACGGCTGAAATCTACACTCTCATCAGGAAGAACAATTATAAGATCTATGTGGGACACCAGTGCTGTAGGGCTTATGATGATCTCAACATGAAACCGTGCATAAAATGCGGAAGGTACGGACATAGCTGGAAAAAATGCGAACTTGAAGTTTGCTTGAAATGTGCAAGAAACCATACATCTAGCGCATGCGACCAGGAAACTGTGAAGTGTACGAACTGTGTTTACAGGAACTCTAAATACTCAAAACATTGTGACGTCAACCACATGGCGACAGACACCAGTAAATGCGAATATTTGAGATATAAGATCTCGAAGTATATTGGAACCACAGATTACCCAACTAAACCCGACATTCCGAGATATATTGACAACATAGGACCAGACAAACACAAGAGGGCGAGCCGAGTAGCTTCACCAGCAGTGATACGTCACCAGAAGGCGCGGGTAACGTAAATATCAAAAGTAGCGTAGCAGAAGGAAATTTTGTCCCCGGCGGGGACTATCACACAACAGAAGATGAAACGAATGGTGAAGAATACACAGGCACAAAATTAGAAGAAGAAATTCCTGATTTATACACACTCAACAAATGCCTTAGAAATAAAAATAACATCATATTTTTATTATTGAACATAAGAAGCTTGAAATGCAATTTAGAACTATTAGAGACTTTTGTTGAGAGTGTCAAGTCCAAGCCTGATATAATAGTTTGCACGGAGTCTTGGAATTTACCACATGTTGATAGTAATAACCTGAAAGGGTATAACTTGTACTATAACTATGGTCTGATAAACAAGTCAGATGGAGTGGTTATGTACGTAAAAACAGAGCTACAGCAGGAAAGTATGGTAGAAGTGTTTGGAAATTTAGAAATAATAACAACTATAATAGTAGTGAACAAAAGAAAGCTCAAGGTATCGGGTATATATAGATGTCACGACTGTGACAAAAGTTTTTTTGTTAATGTAATGAAACAATTTTTAAAAATGCATGCAAAAAATAAAAATCACATAATCCTAGGTGATTTTAATATTGACATTCTAAAATTGGATGACATAGACACAGAAAATTACCTCAACAATTACTTAGAAAATGGGTATACGCCATGCTTCAACAAAATAACAAAGCCCAGTAACTGTGATCCAAATAAGGGGTCATGTATTGATAATATTTTCGTCAAAACCGAAAAAACGTTCATGAGATCTCTAAAACTAACTACCCCATACCCAGACCACTATCCTCTGCTCTTGCAACTCCGGAACGAGGAAGTTCAGGAAGAAAGCAGGGAAACTGAATATATTAACTATAAAAAGTTGAAGCTCACTTGTGAAAAGACAGATTGGCGTGAAATAATGAACATCCCTGATCCAAATACGGCTACTAACCATTTGATTTCGTTAATTCAAACAGTCATTCGAGAATCTAGTTTTAAAAAAAAGGGAATTAAACTAAAACCTACAAAAAGTTGGATCACTCCAGCAATAATACAATCTACTCAAAACAAAATGAAACTATATAAATTATGGAAAGACGAACCAGAGAATATAGATTTGAAATTGCAATATACAAATTATGAAAAAAGGTTGAAAAAAATTATACAAACTGCTAAGAACTCTCACGACAACCAAGAGCTGTACGCTAAATTGGGGGACAATAAAAAACTATGGAAATTCATCAATGCAAAAATAAATGGTAGTAAGAAACGAAAGAATGATATTGATTTTTTGAATGTAAATGGGGTAAAAGTAGGGTCAGAAAAAGAAATGGCAAATAGTTTCAACAATTTTTTCAGTACGGTGGGAACATCCCTTGCAAAAAAAATAGTAGCACCAGAAAATCAGATCAGAATGCCTAAATACAACTCGAAAACAGCTTATATAAAACCCACAAGTTGTGGAGAAATTTTCAACACCATCCATGCCCTGAAGCCTAAGGCAGGGGGCGTAGATTGCATAAAAATTACTGTTTTGCAACACATATCCTGGTTCATAAGCCAACCGCTAGAGCACATTTTTAACTTGTGTATCCTGCATTCTGTCTGGCCGAAAGCACTCAAAAAAGCTGAAATCATCCCCATACATAAGGCTGGGGATAAACATCTTGTGCAAAACTATAGACCAATCTCACTTCTGTCTAATATTGCCAAGGTTTTCGAAAAGTTGTTGCACAAAAGACTTTCCAACTTCATCAAGGAAAATGAATTGATCGCTAGCATGCAATACGGTTTTAGACAAGGCAAGGGCACAAAAGATGCGCTGGCTTTCATCACTAATACACTCTATCAAAATATAGACAAAACGAATGCCACCATTGTCACTTTCCTGGATTTGGCAAAGGCTTTCGACACCGTAAACTTTGAAATTTTGTTCAGGAAATTATACAGATACGGTATTAGGGGAAAGGCATTAGACATTATCAAAAGCTATCTGACAGATAGAACGCAGGTTGTAAATTTAAATAGCACTAAAAGCAAAGAAACAAAGGTTGAAATGGGAGTGCCGCAAGGTTCAATTTTAGGGACACTGCTTTTTGTTATATACATAAATGATATTTTCGATGAATTGCCACAAGGATGTATTGTTTCTTTTGCTGATGATGCTTCGATAATTAGCACCGACTCAACTTGGGAGCAAGCAAGACTCAAAATGGTGAATTATTTAGATAAAATTGGAGACTGGCTCAAACATAACAAATTAACTTTAAATGTAGAAAAAACTGTGTTCATCCCTTTTGGGGCTTATCAAGTCAGCATTCCGACAGAGTTCACAATTACCATTAACGGTATGGAAATAAAGAGAGTACAGAGTGCAAAGTACTTAGGGGTTATCTTTGATAGTCATCTCAGGTGGAATTTTCAAATAGAGCACATTATTAAAAAAACCAGATATTTGCTCTACGTTTTCTGGAGACTATCGCATTTCGCTTATAAAAAAATTCTGGTAATGATGTACCATGCACTTTTTGGAAGTGTAGCTCACTACGGTATAATAGCATGGGGTGGAGCATACGGAAATGTAATGGACTCTCTTGAGAGGGTCCAGCACAGACTATGGAAGATATTTGCACGAAATAATGCTGATTTGACGGAACCTCTAAACATCCGCGAGACTTACACATTGGAGTCACTGCTATATCATTATGACGACTTGAAAACCAAATACACCCAATCGGGGAGCAATACTAGAAACAAAACCATTGCTATACCAAAGACCTCCAAATCCATAGGCTTTAAAAATCATGTCATTCAGGGAATAAAGAGCTATAACAGACTCACGCATGAGCTGAAAATATTAGAATGTAGTAAAAAAAATATAAAGAGGCAAATAAAAAGCTACCAAATATCACAAAGAAACTACTCAAGCACCGAAAAACTACAACAGAAATGATCATTTTATTTTATATTCACATTATATTTTATTATATTATTATTATTATTATTGATAAACCTTCTTAGTTATATCTTAAATAATTATTTTGTTATTTTTTTCTTCATCTACTTTCGCCAGTCCTGCGCACAGACATGCTAAATGCCTCTGCAGGGTATATATTATTGTCCTTGGGACTATTAGTCTTAAGTCAAGTATGTATACGATGTAAATTGCTGGTTTAAATATACTAAAAATATACTAAAAAAAAATTAGAGTCAGTTTGTGTGCCTGAAGTCACCAGCCAAGGTAAGGCTTCTGCCTTTGAATTGTATCGTTACGAAGTTGCTCAGAAATTCTATTCTTTCTTATGGTATTTATCGACTTTGTGCAAATCATGGTCCACGGCTTAAAGTTGCAGTAAGCCGCCGTGTGGCTTCATGATTTCAGTAATTTATTATTTTCGTATCTGAGCGACCTCGTAACTGCCGAATAATTATTTCTCTTGTATTTATGATTTTTCTGATTATTTGTGAAATACTATTAGCCTGCTTCTGTACTTTCTATCGTATTTTGAGCCCTATTGGCTTTGTATTTCATTTCATACTCGTACTCTTTTATAATAGTAGTGTGCTTCATATTTTATTTCTGTTATTGCTTATTATATTTTTATTTATTTTTGTGCCTACTGTATCATATATCGAGTTCCTTGGAGTACAACCGAGCGTAGAATCAGCCCCTAGATATTACCGCACCTTTTCTTTATTGCTATTGGCAATTTTATATTATTTTTGCCTGTTATTCTTTTCTCTGTATTTTGTTAAATTAAGTTCTGCGAATTATTCTTTTGTACTGCAATGTATTTAGTGTATTTCTTTATTTTGGAAACTCTCCGAAATTCTCACTCTCTCATAATTTTGTATTTTGTATTCTCTAAAAAGTTATGTTTAGGAATTCATTATTTAATTCCTCAAGTCCGTAATAATTATAAATTATCGAATCTACCGTTTATGAATAATTCTACCGAAGGCTATCTAGTCGATCGTTTGCCGACTTTGTAAATTGTTAATGAATGTCAATCTCTCGTACTGGTTATAATTTATGGTAAATTCGTCGTATTATCTACCGGACTATCGTTACGTTGTTTTCTACCGATCGCAGTAAAGTTCTCTCGTTTCTAATTGACAGAATAATAATTTTCGTAGCGTCATTTGGAACTTGGGTAAGATCACGTCGCCCAGTGACGTGTAGTTTTATGTAAATTCTTGCATTATATCGCATCTCCCGACCTACGTTCATTTTTCTCTGTTAACTACCGTCTCTCGTTTGAAAGCTACCATTTACTGCTATTCTACCGAAATTATTGTGAACAACGATTGTTTATTTTATTAACTACCGCTGTCGATACCATTTTATTTGCCTGTCTCAACCATGTAAACTTCTCGACAATATATAATCGATTGACCTGTGCATTTTCCTTTTGACTTGAGTTTATTCTTTATTTTGTTATTTTCTTTAATTCTGGAATTACTGTTAGCTGCCTTGAATACCGCCACTCTACCGGAATGTACGCGAACGTACCTGAGCCTAGCCAGCCATACAACGGGTTCTCTATTTGTCTCTTTTGTACGGTTTTGTGTTATTTTTATTGATTTGTATTATTGTTTGAAAATCGACGCTAACGCGTCTGGCGCCCAACATAATTGATTTTGTTATAGTTTGATATTGTGGATAAGTAGAGAATCGCGCCAAAGTGTCAACGGTAACTCCTCATCCGAGGGTAACAGAATTTAGCGTTACAATATATATATTGTAACGTTCTTTGACGTTACGGAAAATAAATATGGATCCGCGAGTTTAACTATCAAGTCAAAATCAAGAGCGTGAATAAAATGTTGTGAAAATGCTTCAATTGCGTAATATGTGTTTCTCGTTTAAAGTCTGAAACAAGACTGTTTTTACAATAATGTTGGTTGACGCAGCAACCTTATTCTTTTGAAAGACATAAGAGGTTTATAAACGTCTTTTATCTATGATGACTACTAGATCATTAAAGAGGGGGCAAAACGGGTGATTTCACCCTTTGTAACAATATATATATTGTGACGTGGACTTTTCCCGCTCCTCGGTCACTCGGAGAAGATGACCGAGAACTTACCGCGTACACAATAAATCGGCGTCCACGACGTACCCTGAACCTGAAACAATACCGCGAAATTTGTTGGGTACCTGGCGTGATCAACACGCCTCGAAATCGGTAATCCGATATACCGCGACCATATACTCGGTAGCTCAGTACCACGGAGAGGGGAGGGGTAATTTTTGGGTAGAGAGAGATACGTCACACGTACGCCAACAAGTTATTTCACAAAGCAATAATAATATTAGACAATATATTTCTAAATAGCGATAATACAGAAGAAAAAAAAAATAAAATAATAACAATACTGCGAGAGTTTTTCCTTGCGATTCCAAACGCACACGCTCAGCTTTAAAAAAAAAGAAAGAGCAAACAAAATAATCAATAAAAAAAATGAATGGATCCAGAAGACCTCTACGGCCTACGTGCGCTAGTCGCTGTACTAATCATAACCGCTTATTTACACACAAAAAAAAATAACCCAAAAACAAAATAGGATCCGCCGCGCTGCCCGCGATCGTCCTCCACAGAATGGCGCTAATCGCCAACTTAATACTAAACCCCTTGACGGAAACGGAACCGAATTCTCGGCCGACGCTGTCCGCGATCGGCAATAAATGAAACAAAAGAAAAAGCAATAAAATTGCTTATGCCTACGGGCGCTGATTGCCAACTTATTACTAACGGATTATACCAAAAGCCAAACGGAAACGAGGCTCGTCGCGTCACTCGCGACTATCCTCTACAAAAAAATATTCTTGTTAGCACGCACCCGAGCAACTTTCTCCGCGACGGCGGGACGCGGTCGCGAATTCGAATGCTCCCCGTTAGACTGCTCGCGACCTATACGAGAAATGAGGCTGTATCGGACTAAGTTGAAGTGACCCTGTGTAACGGAATTCGGTTACACTCAAACTCGAGACAATAATGTCTCGGCTCAACCCGTGACTCGACTCGATCTCCTCGATCACCCGAAATTAACGCTACTTCCTTACGCGCAACTCAGGCTACGGTCACCAAGCAGATGTATCGGCTAAAGAATCTCGAGTACTGTCGCTAACGCCAATCCTCACTGGCTATCCGTCCTCGGCAAGCCTTTATTAATTATCTCTCGAGATTCTCTCGCAAGAAGGTTAACAGCGCTTACCGCTCCACATCCATGCCAGGAATGGACACACTCCTTCGTGACCCTTGGCTGCCATTCCCCTCGCAATTTCTACCTTCTTCTGCGCGACAAGAAAAAAGAACCAAAACTCGGACACGGACCATTTCGCGACACACTTGCTTCTAGATTGCTCGCCAGAACTCGAGTGATCTCGGATGGCCGCAACGCCGATCTCGTCACGCTAATCCTTCGTGACGTCATCACCCTAAGAATGCGCAACAATCGATCAGTCATCGATTTTGGGGATTGCGCAACCTGCCGCGCACCTGTCGTCGCTACGCGGCGCAGAACTTAAGGCTAGATCGCGATGTCGTCTCCCGCGCAGCTCTACGGGGTACTGCGGTTGGGCGGGGTGGTGCTCCCTCGTCGCTAGCTGGTCTCTCGCGGTTGCCTTGGTTGGGCGTAGGCGCGGTAAGCGGGGAGGCTGCGGCGCGCCGGCCGCCAGCGGGATTCGCGTCTGCCTTGGATTCCCGCGTTGCAGGGATCTGCGTTGCCTCTCCCTCCGCAGCCTCGGTATCCTTCCCGCGAGATCTCCGCGGTTTCGCCTTGCCTCGAAATCTCTTCGGCGTCGGAGTTGGTCGCTGGATGGTGGCCGGTGTACTCGAAAAAAAAATAAAAACAAAAGCCTGCAATATCTTATTCTTACTTCGCTATTTCGTCCCTGTCGAAGCCCGGGTGCGTGACTCCAGTTCTGGCGCTCTCTCTCTGATTATTTCGCGACTCGATTTCCGAACCCTTATCCCGGGATCCCGCCCAGGGTTCAGGGAGTACCTTGTAACGGGCAGGCCTAATCGAAATGCCACGTTACAATATGTATATCCTCCCCTTTTTTACTTGTTGGAAAGCCAAAGTTCCCACGCAAGCTCGGTAGGCAACGTCCTCAATTGTGGCTACTTTATTGACTTGAGAAGTGGTTAGGCCATTAGCATGAGAATAGTGTTACTTTTCCTCACAACTGAGCAAGGAATAAGAACGTTTCTTCCGCAAATGCGGGAATAATTAGGTGTGTGGAAAAAATTATTAGACGGAAGCATATGCTACTTTTTTTCCGCTTTCCAGACTAATAAAATGGCCATTTCAGTGAAGTCAGGAACAAAAGGATTAAGTGTATTCTGACACATTATATATAGAATATATTAGACAATTAGAAAGTAAATATTAGTGCTATAAGTACGATGTATAATTTTATGATTTTTGTTTCAATTGTAGATCATTCCGGCAGCTGACGCAAAGATTGGTAAATGGAAGATGGACGTTGATACAAAGTGGCAAGACAACAGCGCAATTAGTTTTACAGTGAACGATCCATTCTACGTGATTTTCAATCCATGGTGCGAATGTAAGTATAAATGTGTGCATGTATGAAATAAATATTATATATGCTAATAATAACTCATATTCATCAGCAGTAATCACCCTCGAGATTTATTAGATGTCAAATATCATCCTAACATGACAATGTCTCACTTTTACTCAGATAAAATCAGAGTTCAATCGATACTTGTCATAACCTCTTTACGGGAAGACTACGGTGAAAATAAAGTCCCGCATTCACGAATCAATTTCATTGCAATTTGAACCATTTATTGACAATCCTAAAACTAGAATCTGATCCAAAATTCAGCTTAATAGGTCGAATAATTCCAAACGTATGCATTTTTTTCTAAGATTTCTTCAAAGTATCCTTTGCGCATAGAGCTCACCGTAAAAAGTTGAAATTTGTTGTGGATACATTGAATACCAAAGACTTAAAATTGTTGCAGGGATTTTTTAATTAGTGTTTTCTAAGTCATTGAAACTATTACTTCACTGTTTCATTTTTTTTTTACCGGAGCTAAAATTCCCTGTAGCAATTTCAAAATAATATGCCTGAGAAATTATCTGTCAAAGGGCAAAATAATTGCATAAATCTTCACGCGCAAGGAATTTTTTGGATACCTGAGAACATAGTTCTGAGATAAACGTGATTAAATGAATTCAGCGTCTTGATCTTCTTAGAAGCAAATATGAAGTATGCACAAAATGAGTTATTTACTGTAGGGGTAAGACACTTTGGCTTAGTTGACTTTAACGTTGATTTGGACCATACAAAATTGGGTTAATAGAAAAATAATTCATTTGTTCGCTATTTGATAGCTCGTAGTTCGACCGAACCGCGTGGAAGGTGTGAGTCGCTTGAAATCAAAGATGAGTTTGTGGTGTTGAGTTTATTTATACTTATTATTTATTTTATTTACATATATACAGTTATCTTAAGGGTTGCCAAGTGATACATGGAATAGTTTTTGTGTTGAAACAATGCGGTGGAGGCTTCAGTGAGGATGTCGGTCGTCGAGGGGGTTCAGTCACAGTCCTGGGTGGCGGAGTGTATCGGCTCTCTGGAGAGCTGGGTGGCGTTGGGGGACGGCGGTTCTCAGCTGTCTTCACCGGAGACTCCCACTCACTATCTGTCGTCTGGGTGGCAGTTGACACAAACGAGCGCTGCGGCTCGGGAAATGGGGATACTGGAGCTCGGATGCGTCGGTGATAGCTCGGAGAAATCAGTCGCGTGCTCTGCGTACATCCCACAAAGAAAGCAATACGGCTGGTGGTCTGGTCAGTGGTCGTGATGGGATGTCAATTGGATGCAGTATCCAAGGGACAGGCGGGTTGGATGCAGATGTCTTTGTCTGTTGGCTTGCCGAAGCCAGATAAAAGGGATCCGTCATATAAATGTCTTGTAGTCCGGTCTGTCGTAGAGTCAATCAACTGTCGCAGCGTCAGTCACAGTCGTTGTAGCGTCAGTCAAAGTCGGCGTAGCGTTGATGAGCTGGAACGGCGTGGTGTTGAAGCGTCAGCGTCTGTTAGGTACGTCAGGACGAGGTGAACCCGAAGTGTCCTGCCGATCGGTCTGATCGGCCGTCTCTTATTCCAGCCTCGGTTGGTCTTTGGCAGCGGGAGACCACGTTGGTAGATTACGCAACGCGCTCGGCTGCGTGGGTGGCGTGAGCGGCGCGCGTGACGTCACACTTTCTTCTGGGTCGCGTGATTGGAAAGTGTGCAAGGCTGGTTGCCTCGCGTGGGTTGGAAGGCGCGCGACCAACGAGTTGCGTTCACAACGTTGTTGTGAACATCATTATTCAGCAATTTTTTTTCAATTCCATTTATTTAAATCGAGTTCAAAATTCATCTCAAAATGTAAGTAATAATATTAATAAACCATATGTCGCTCGTCAGTGCCTATCGCATTCCTTAGTGTCAGTTTGTATCCAATCGGCTTCTGCGTGTCTTTTCTGAGGTCAACCCTCTTCTTACTGCGCTTCTTCCTCCAGAATCATTCAATTTTTAATGAAATCGCTCTGGGACATAAAGGTAGAAAAAAATCCAATTATTTCATTTTGGAATAATTATGAGGGCTAGACAAATATTTCAATAATACATTGAATAGATCAAAACGATCAACTAAGATTTATCTAGCCCCCACTTGAATCTACTATATAATAACGCATCTGAATTTAACTTTGGAACTAACTACTTGCAAATTAGTCCTGTGAAGATGCCATTAGAATTTCCCAGCACCATACGTTGTCTCTTCTACTTCTGTTTCAACCCTCTCTACAGCGGTTTTTTTAATTGCTACTATTCGTCTGGCTTTCTTAGACTCCGTCGTTGCTTCCCATTCTGCCTTACGCTTTCGGCTGGCATCTCGGTCTCGTAGCTGGCTCATCTTTTGTGCGTTATCTGTCACCTTCTCAGATCTCACTGACGTCTTTGACTTTTGAGTATGGAGAGCTCCCATGTTGAACTCAGCGACTGCGACTGCTACTCATAATTCTATTCTATTTTTAGAGATGATGTCTCTTTCGGGCATTTTCACCGGATCAGGGAGTGTAAGCTTTCGTTAGCATTCTATGTCACACCTTGGGTACACTAGGCTAGTAGATCATCGATTGACAAGCGTTCGTACAGAGGCTTCAGCTTTTTGATGACTCTCGAGTTGAGCTTTAGTCACATCTTTTCATGGCTTTCCGGATCTTCCTTAGCCACACTTCTGTTGTAGAAACACCATGAGTTTGGTTCAGTGGGGTATTTTACTCGTACTAAGGATTCCTGTCGGTTGGCATGCAGTGACTAATCATTTCATCTATTGCTCGTTTCATGGCTGGTATGTTGGAAATACTTTTTACAATGTCATTTCTGTAATAATTCGTCGAGGATACGATCGTCATCTTCTTGAGTGCGTCTTTACCACCCCCCCCCCCTGCCCCTCGCCGCAGTTTTACTCCTTTCACTTTCCATTTTGTGACGAGCTTCCGGAGTCCGGCACCCATTTATTTCACGATGTGATTCACACACTCCTCCTTTGTGATGAGTATATCGTCTCCGCATGGGGCGGTACTCATTCAACGGTACAATTTCTTTGCGTCTTCGTTGAATAGAATAGTCCTGTATCGCATCTGGTTTTTTTCGACAGACCTGTTCTACAAATACTCTGCTGCCTTCGTTTCCATAATACCAGAGGATCCGCTGTAGTTTTTACCGCACTCTAATTTGAGACCATCCTGCCACACTGCAAACTTAGGCGAAGTCGCACCTAGTTGGGCTGCGACAACGACACACACCTGGCAGTATTTCGACGTGACTTGGTATTCGATGGCCAGTCCAGTAAGGATGTCGATGACTATTCCTACTCCATATAACGAAGTAAGGCTTCGTTTATGCGACGTACGGTCGTAAGATACTGCGACGTCAAGTACTGCCCCACTCTCGATTGGAGGATCTCTTACTACATGCGCTCTTGTAATAGTTTTTCTAGCTTTCAATACTTGAGTGCCCTAGTTTAACGCCGATCATTCCATTAACTACTCGCCTGTTTATTTCGAAGAGTGGCCTTGTCGAAGTCTTATTGGTTCATAGGCACGTGTAATTTTCACTCATTTTATAGACGCAGCTGTAGCATTTGGCGACGAGCGAGTGTGATTCGATTCATTTTGAGATCTCTTCACAATCTACGTCGGAGTGGTTCAAAGCACAAAAAAAAGTTGTCACAGTTCGTCAAATTTATCGCACGGAAAATAGCATGACGAACACATTCATGGGAAACAACTCCTAAACCATAGAAATTTTCATACCCAGATGGCTAGAGTATATGTCAAAATAATAGATAAGAGTTGTGCGCAATCTCACCGACCGATGACGACGCGCAGACAGCCCGATAAGTTCGCGCTCCTTTATTTTCAAAAAATAATGGAACGAATTGACGGAATCCGGCGAAAATTGTTATTCAAACGTTTTTTGGATCACTGATCACGAATCCAAAGTCGCTTTTGAAAAATTTCAAAAGTGGGTTCATTATGAGAGTCAAAAGTTTGAAAATTTCCTTATCGGGCCAGAAAACACGTTAAAAAAAATATTTAAGCAAAGTCAAATTTTTCCCAGGTGGGGGACGGTTTAAAAAACGTTTTTCTGTAAATAATCGAAAGTAAATTTTCAGGTCATTTTCGACGAAAATTTCACCGAAGTCTCCCTTTAGAGTTTGGAACAATAATTCAACGTTGAAAAAATAAGAAAAAAAGACCAAGAATTAATTTTATAATTAATCCGTGGTAAATAGTTACAATATTTTTATAGAAATACTACCCTACTCTTCTCTGCCCACCTCTGCGGCACCTTGCACCTCACTCTATTACCATAAAGTAGGTATGTGCAGGACTGTATTGCATTATCCTATTCGAAAGACGTTGACTGTGAGTTGCCAGTGTCTCCAATCACCAGTTTCAAATTCATTTAACGATTGAACGAGATATAGTTTTCCCTGTAGACTGTCAATTCAAAACAAGCAGGTATCGATACTGAATGAATGAAAAATCGTAAAGACATATTTCTGCTTGATAGGTTTTAATTTAGGATATGCAAATCAGTGTAATCTACAAAACAAAATTGAAAAATGTGCATAGTACCGTTCATAAGAATTGCGATCCTTTTCATGTCCACTATAACTAACAGTCTGTCTTGTTATGGTTGCAAGTGACTTTGACTGCATCCGGTTATCTCGTATATTGTGACAGACAGCTGATCGAGGTCACCACCGACATCAGCAATGCCCACACATACAACAGATCACAACAATAACAGACGGTAACCGACGCCTCGTTGACACATACTGACTCGAAGATCCTCCGGAAAGGTCATGAATGAGGAGGAGACGACGACGATGTAGCGGGATGGGAAATCGGGACAAGTATAAATAGGAGAAACGCGGAGAGCACCGTCAGCAGTTGTCCGGCAAAGCGCCGTACTGTCTTACCCAGTTTTTTGATAGGGAAGAGTTCCTCGTCTGGAGGGCACTATCGAAGTTAGCTTCAGTAAATTGTAATACGGAACTTCAAGCAAAGCGCTTAGTTCCGACTTAGAGAGATATGATTTAAGTAGAATCCACGATAGCACGGCATGTCTAAAGCGATAGGAGTTTGTGATAGAGCTGGAACATTTGTCATAAAGTGTAACAGTTTTATATCCTCTCGTAGAAACATGCCGGGGATCATTTGAATGAGTACGAAATTCATCGTGCAGCGTAGCCCGCCTTGCACGCTTGGCTTCCTTATCGGCAGCAGTGCTCAAATTACGCGATTATATGCACTTTATATGCACTGTCGCCGAGCCCGGCGAGAGGCCGTGTGAGCAGTCTCAATACTGCTTCCCGGCGTAACGCACGCCTAATTTTGCTTATACATAAATTTAATATAACGTTAACGCCCGCACTCACCATTGTTGTTATCAATTATAACGCAATTCTCTGTTTTGAATAAACGTATGAATATATATATATATATATATATATATATATATATATATATGATTATATATGTGTATATATATATATATAATCATTGCGTAATATTCACATGACAAATTTGGCGATCCTGCCAGGATCCGGTTTAAACCAACGAACGCGGCGCGCGTATCAAACGGCCGGATCGTAGTGACGAACTTTGAAAGTGAGTGCATAAGCCCAATAAATTCACGCGCGAACCTTCGGCTACGCGTTTATAAGTAATTATTACGAATTGTACCTAGCAAAGGATAGAGTGAAAGGCCGCCTTGCGTAGACAATCAAGGACTGCGTGTAGACCGCTTAATAATCAGGGATTGAGTGTGACCGCCTGATTCTACACTGGACAATTCCCATAGTGAACTTGTGTATTTATTGGAAAGGAAGCAAGTATAAAATTCTGCACTCCTTAGATACAATAAACTTCGCGTCTAAACCATCTAAGTGAAGTGAAGTGAGAATAAGGACGTTCAGACTCGAACCGCTCTTACATTCTTGCCCCCGGTGCCTGTCAGAGACTCCAGGACATCGAAGCCTCGTACCGACGGCTACCACGATCTTCGAGTGTAATGCTTCGCACCTCGATTTGGCTACTCCTAGCGTAAGTACAAGCATTTTGTTACTTACTCGAGTCACCACAAACGTTTCGGAGAAAAATCGTGATCGAAACTAAGAATTTGATGGTCAAACTTGAATCATTCAAATGAATAAAGTCAAAGCTTGACTCAGGGTAAATTTAAAAATAAATTCACAATGGACGTGAACGAAAACAATGACCGGAGATCGGCAGTACCTCCCACTATTGTTGAGACTACAGAAGATGGAGAATCCGTCACTTCTGAATCCCGGTTTGAAGAGAGATTTTGGGATTTGACGAACCAAATGACTCAGCTTGTGAATAGGCTACAAGAAGCCACCGAACGTAATGATTTAACTGCAATGGGCAGATACCGTCTTGGTCTAGAGCAATTAAACGGAGAGAGGTTAACTGCGCGTCAACTTGCTCGCCGCGAAGATTTGCCTATAGAAGAGGTTACCCGTTTTATTCAATTGAGAAATCAAGAACGCCGTGAACACGACTTCATTCGTCGCAATAATGTAGGAATAAATCGAAACTCCGGAACAGTTCCGCGTCCCGAAGACACGCTTGAAAGCGTCACCAACCAAATGTTTCAGGAAATGCAACAACCGAATAACCAATTAACCGAAGAAAATCGTTAAGAGGAAGCTCTTACAAATAGTAATACCAATCGAGAAACAATCAATAACTATTATCGCTTAACAACTAGTGATGATCCGAATGTTTCTAATATTTTGAGACCGCCCGGAAACCATACCGAAGCGATACCGCGAATTCAAGTAGATACCGCGCGTCTCGTTGAATCAGAGGTGGAAGGTCCTGCTCAGATAGCTCCCTCAACCGTAACAAACCCACCACGTTACTCGGCATTACACGGGCTCGCTCAAAACCGATTGCTGCCACCGACACCGCGCATCAATGAGGTGGGCTCCCAAGTCAATTCAGACTCGGACCATCAAGGTATAAATGCGATGCCAATACCGAACCTTCACCAAAATCGCTTATTAGAAAACGACCGATTCTCCACCGCGCGAGCCAATGTAAACCATGATATCTTGTCGGATACGGATTCCACACTGCAACGCGTTCTCGAGGAAAGCCGACGTTTATCACGGATGTCGAACGTACACCTTACACCAGGGCCTAGTCCACAGTGGCCTATTGGTCCGACGGATTACGAAATCCCACGAGGTACTGGTAGCAATACCCGTGGCAACGTCCCGCGTCGTCGTCTAGAACAGCAAGAAGAGGACAAACTTCGAAGAGCCTTGGAAATGTCTGCTACTTTAACACATCGTCGTCCGGACACTGTGACGTTCAGTATGACCCAGTTGCTGAGTGATCCCGAAGCTTTACGCCAACAGCAAGAGATAATGAGGAACATTGAGGAACTCGCTCGAAGAAACGAAACGAGAATTCAACTACCGGCAACTGCGCCACCCCGAGACGTGCTTCCCCCTCGGAATCCAAGAGACCCAGGCCCGTATGCACGAACGGAAGCTTACTTGAACGATGTCAGCCTACGCCCCGATGCTGCCGGAAGATACCCCGGAGAACCAAATCGCCCAGCGGACGAGCCCTACGCGATCCAAGATTTCCTACCCGCGTTTCAAGCCATCAAGATGATTGATTGCAGACTGGAAGGGAAAGCAGGCGAAGACGTACACGCTTGGATCATGCAAGTAAAAGCCGCCGATATGGTAGTTATGCCAACCCAACGTTTCCCGTTTTTGAGCATGGTAATCAGCTTGAAGACAGGAGGAGCTCTTCAGAAGACCATCAACCAGAGGAGACCTCGTACAATCCCAACTTTACTCGAGGTCATAAGATCAGCCGTTATTGTCGAGAAAAGTGCCACCTCATTGGAAATGGAGCTTGGCAGAACAGGCCAAAAGGGCGACACTGTGGACGCCTACAATCTCAAATTCAATCAGATCTACCAAGACCTCGTAGCTGCCTTCTCGAATCAACAACTACAAGCAAACATCGATCCTAATCTTCAAGACCTCGAAAATAGAGTGTGCCAGTCCGGACTCAATCCGAGGATATTTCATCAAGTCAAAAACCGTCAGTACTTCAAGTAACTAGAAGCGCAGAAGGCCGCGAAAAAAGCCGAAAGCGAGGAATTGAATTTCCGAATGCATCAACAACAGCTGTTGAACAGTAACTACACAGCCTCAAAACCCACGTTTTGGAACAAGTCCCAAATTTACGGGCCAGGCAGCGCATCAGATACGCGACGATTCCAGGTACAAGAAAGAACCTCGACGAACTCGCCAAGGTCAACTCCTCGACCACCAGCGTCTGTCCACCACCACGATGAAGCGGAACAAGATGAAGATAAAGAACTCCAGAGCTGTGAATGCCACACCTGTAACACACATCGGACCGCCCATGAACAACAAGCAGTATGTCATAACTGCGGAACCAAAGGACACTATAGCCGGAACTGTTACGCTCCGCGCCGACCACAGAACGACCAACGCCGTGATACTAAAGGCAATAAGCGAGACGCAAATTTTCAAAACGCCAGCCTTAAAGACAAACCGCCCAACGACCAAGTCAATTGTACGTCAGAGGAACTCCAGTCAGAGGAAGAGGAAATAGAGGACAGGAGGACGAACTAGAGGACGAGTGCCAACAGGAGTCCGTGTATGTTCAGTTTCACAGGGGCTACTACAGTGTGCTGTAATAAAATTTGGAGAAACAAAGCAAGGAGTAGCCCTTATGGTCGATACAGGTGCATCAATAAACCTCATAAAACGGAAGGTTATTCATCCATCGGATAAACAAATTTGTCCAATTATCAAACGCAAAATTTCCTTTAAGACTGGCAAAGCGCTAAATTCCGCGAATGAAATTGCTGTACTAACTCACATGGGACTAAAGGACGAATTCGTCATTATACCAGACGATTATCTGCCTAACGAAGAAGATGGAATCATGGGAAACCCGCTTATGAGGAGGCGAGATTTCCAGTTGAATGCCTCGACGCTTACACTGAAGAATAAGATACACCACCTTGATAGCGACCGAAAAATTCGATGTAAACCAAATTCGGTGAACAAAATTGCCATCGATACCGACGAAAAGAATCTCGAAATCATGTTACGCATGGTCTATAAAGACGGAATGCCTATGGAAAATATCCCGGTGCAGATTGTACACACGAACAATCATGGTACGGCTTATGGAATCATCACCACCGCTGAAGACGAAGATATCGAGCTCGGGCTGGAGAACGTCCAAGTCCACCGAGTGAAGAGTATGTCAACCCCGGGTGTATGGCAACAACCACGTGACGAAAGAGAGCAGGCGCTCCAAGATACTGTCGACTTGAAACACCTACCGGAGGAGTACCAAAAAGAAATTTGGAGTATTCTTCAGGATTTCAGCGATATCTTTGCCTTACAGGAGGAAGACATGGTCAATGGAACTTCAATGACTGAACATCGCATCGAGTTGTCAGACCCCCAACGCATTGTAAATGTGAAAAGTTTCCGTGCTCCACAGCTGCACCAGCAGGTTGTAGAAGAGGGAGTAGAGAAAATGTCAAAACAAGGAATAATAACGGAATCCGAGTCGCCATACAACTCGCCAGTTTGGGTTGTACCCAAAAAACCGGGCCCCGACGGAAAACCCAAGTATAGAATTGTGATCGATTTCAGGAAGATTGATGAACTTACCGTTCGGGATTCTTATCCGATACCAATAATCGAGGATTTACTCGATCACATGGGAAGAGCCAAGTTCTTTACTACTGTCGACATGGCCGCAGGTTTCCACCAGATCAACATGGCTGCTGACTCCAAGAAATATACTCCCTTCTCAACCCCCAACGGGCATTTTAAATACCAACGAACGCCTTTCGGATTACAGAACGCTCTTGCGACCTTCCAACGCATGATGAACGATGCGCTGAGAGGATTGAATCAGAAGATCTGTTGCATCTACATTGATGACGTAATAATTTTTGGTGAAACGGAGGAAGAACACCATCGAAATATAAGAACCGTATTTCAGCGTTTAAGACAATGTAACCTGAAACTCCAGCCAAAGAAGTGCGCCTTCATGAAGACTGAAGTGAGATACCTCGGATATGTCATCACTGACGAAGCGAGCAAACCAGATCCGGAAAAGACCAGAGCGATACAACAATTACCCGTTCCAGTCAACGTTAAGACGATTCGATCCTTCCTTGGTTTGACGGGGTATTACCGGAAGTTCATACAAAACTATTCAATGTCAGCGAAACCATTAACAAGGTTAACAAGAAAGGACACCCCATGGGAGTGGTCAGCAGCTTGCCAAGAAGCCTTCGAAACCCTGAAAGAAAAGTTGGTCACACCACCGATACTAGTGAGATCAGACCCAGCTGAACAATACGTCGTAACCACCGACGCGTCAAACGATGGAATTGGAGCGGTACTATCTCAAGACGGCCACCCCATATATTCCCTATCTCGAACCCTAAGTGATGCGGAAAGGAATTACAGCACGACAGAGAAGGGGATGCTTGCTGTTGTATGGGCCGTCAAGAGACTAAGAGTATATTTGCTCAATACACCAGATAAACCCTTCATTATCCGCACCGGTCATCGTGCACTCGTATGGCTGAAGAATTGCGTAGACCCCAGTCAACGCCTGCTGCGTTGGAGACTAAGATTGGAGGAATACTCATTCCTGATAGAACATGTTTCGGGAAAAAGTAACGTAGTAGCGGATGAGCATATATGTAATACTCCTATATGGACAGTTTATATGGGAGAAAACGTCTTACCATTTCGGTGCTGACAATATTTATTTTCTCTCTCGTCCATCATCCCTTGATCATGCTGCGCATGCTTTTGAATTCTCTAAAATATCAGTAGTGGAGAAAGAATTGAGGGGAATAATATTGTGGTTAGAATTGTGTTTACAAATGTATTTATTATTATAATTCAGAAAAGAAATTCTGAATTCTCAAAAATTTGTGTTTTTAATTTATTAATGTTTTATTTTCAACAACCAATTATTAAAAAATGGTGAAGTTGTGTTATTTATGTAATAGAAAAGCATCAAGAGCTGACAATATTTCATTGCATCAGTAAGTGCAAATTATTTCTCATTTTTGTAATTAACAACTTCTTTATATTCAAAATAATATTTAAGTTTTAACAATTATAGATTTCCTAAAAATTTGGAGATTCGTATGAAGTGGCTAAATGCTTGTGGATTAACTACAGATGATGATGTAAGGAGAACGTGCATATGTTCCAGACATTTCAAAACTGATGATGTTTGTCAATCAAATGTTTTTGGAGCTGTTAAATCTTCTATAAAACGTAATGCAGTTCCTACACTTTATCTTACAAACCCACTCAGTCTTGATACGATTAATAAATCACCGCCAAACACACCATTGTCGGAACTATTTGAGGACAATGGAGTCTGGAATCAATCCTCGTCATTTTTTTCTGACAATAATATTGTCGACGACAATAATGTACTTAATATTTTGGAAAAAAGTAAACAAATAATATTTATGTAAAAAACTAAAAAGATAGTACGAATAAAATATTTATTTATTATTTTTACTATTTTTTAGGTTCAGATAAATATTTGGAACCAGACAGTATCGAATTTCAAACGTCAAATAATAGCAGTATTAATTTCGGTAAGGCTATTATAAGCATTTTATTAAAAGTTAATTTTAAAAAATTGTTAAATATTTTAATTTTAGATGACTCCTATAAACAATCTGATTCAAATGAATTTATGGAAAATGCAATCACAAATTCTGACAACGATGACAAAAATTCTGGTAAGGATAGAGATTTATGTTATTTAATTATTTCTCCGAGAACTTTTATACTGTTTTATACTTGTTTTAAGTTCCAGACGAAAATACTTCTCCAAGTCAATGTCGAAAGCGTAGATTTTTCGAGCCCCGTCATGTGAGTGAAATATCGGAATTAGATTTTGCAACACCCAAAAGGGCTAACAGAACCATTTCTTTGATAAAAAATACTGATCAGAAAAGAAGAGAAAAAATAAGACAGCTACAGAGGCAAACAAGGAATCTCGAAAGAAAAATTAAATCTTTGAAAGATTTAGTAAATCATCTTAAGGAGAACCGTATGAAACTGACGAAAGTGGTGATGCTCTGATGGTATAGTATATTCTAACTAATATAAATTGTATAAATATAAAATTGTATATATTTTACACAAATGTTATCGACGACGAATTTTATTCATAATATTGTTTATTGATATTTACATGATAGTGTGTTTATTATCTAAGATTTGAAACAATTGTATATATATTTTCTTTTAACTTTTATTGACGGGTTTCGGTACAATATTTTCATTAATATTAATTAATTCACTTATCAATAATTACACGTGACGTGTTTTTTTTTTTTTTTCATTTTTAAATGGAAAGATCGTAAAATGAAAAAAAATCTCAAAGTTTTTCTTCGGTCATATACTTCATAATATTTCTTTCTACGTAGAGTATGATGTCATAAGATATAACAAGTATAACAAGTATGAAAGTTAAAGATGGAAGAGGATACACACCGCAAGTTCGTTCTTTTGCATTATCTTTACATTTTTATTCGCCCAAGGCTTACAAATACGTTCGAGAAAAATTCAATAAACATTTAGCATCTGTGTCAACTATAAAATCGTGGTACCGAGTAGTGGATGGCTCACCTGGGTTTACAGATGAATCGTTTAAAGCTATTGAATTGCGATGTAAAGAGAAGAGTGGCATAGTTAATTTGGTTCTGGATGAAATGTCAATAAAAGAAGAAATAATTTATGACAAAAAAGAATTTCACGGAGGTATAAACTTCGGGACAATACAAAATACAGACTCCGCTTACTCTGATAACGACAATCCGATCACAGCAAAAAATGCATTGGTTTTAATGGCTGTTTCCTTGAATGAAAACTGGAAAATTCCAATTGGTTATTTTTTAGTTAGATCATTGAATGCTGAAGAGCGCGCAAGTATTTTGAGATTGGCATTCGAATTATTACAAAAAGCTAATTGCAAAGTTTAGTCAATAACTTTCGATGGAGCTGCATCGAATATAAGTATGTGCAATTCTTTAGGTGCTAATTTGAATTTTGGACCGAATTTTAAACCTTACTTTACAAATCCGGCGACATCTGAAAAATGTTACATATTTTATGATTTTTGTCACATGATTAAATTAATTCGGAATACTTTAGGAGATCACAAAATAATAAAAACTGTTGACAATAAATCTATTTCATGGTCATACATAGAGAAATTGCACGATTTACAATGCAAAGAAGGATTAAGAGTAGCAAATAAGTTAACTAAAAAATACGTTCATTATCAAAATAACAAAATGAATGTAAAATTAGCCATACAAACACTTAGCGAAAGTGTCTCAAAAGCTTTAAACTTTTTACAAATGATAGATGATACAGAAATCCAAAAAGACTTTCAAGACAGTTCAGAAACAGCTTTATTTTGCTTAAATTTTAACAATATGGGTGATATGCTAAATTGTAAAAATAAATTTTCTAAAGGAGAATTTAATACCCCGCTGACTGATGATACCTATTCCAAAATGAAAGAGCATGCTCTGAAATTTGAAAACTATATTATTAATTTATGTAATGACAAGGGGACACCTTTAATTAATTCTCAACGAAAAACTGGATTCATTGGAATGATTATAGCCTTAAGGAATATATTTCCTCTTTATGATAAATTAAAATAGGAAGGGATGAGTTATTTATTAACTTATAAGTTGTCTCAAGATTATATTGAAACATTTTTTAGCGCCATCAGAAGTCGTGGAGGTTTCAATAATAATCCAAATGTTTTACAATTTAAAAGTGCGTATAAGCGTTTATTAGTAAAGCACGAGTTAAAACAATTTGAAAATGGTAATTGTGCTTTTGACAATGTAGATATTTTACATGTATCATCTAACACTAAAAATTGTCACGATCAAATTGGGCATGCAGATTTGCTTCGAGCTACTGAAAATCCTGATATTTCAGATCATGATTATATTCGTTATTGTTGGGAACTAACGCCATTCGTCGAAAATATCGTTTTGTACATAGCTGGTTATGTTTCACACAGAGTTTCTAAAATCATATTCTGTTCTGTATGCCAAAACCAGTTAATTTCAGATGAATCACGAGAAACCATGCCTCTATTATCTCTAATAAAAAATAGAGGACCATTTAAAATACCATCAAAAGATGTTATTAGTATTTGTAAGATTTCAGAAAAAATAATTAGACAATATTCGCATGAATTACTGAACAAAAATATTAAAACTACTGTTACAAATCAAATATGTCAAAAAATTGGAATAATGTTTGATAATAAAGAGATGAACGAACATGTTTTACTCCAAAATTTTTCTGATAATCATCGTCATCAGTTATGTAAATGGATTATTGAAGTATATTTAAACACGAGATTTTTCTACGAAGCTAAAAAATTGTCGGTTAAAGATAATTATGTTCGGCAAAAGTATAATAAACTCATTTTATTTTATAATCAATAAAAAATTAACAAACTACATTATATAATTTTTTGTGTTTAATAAAATTGTATTAGCTGAATTTATTTTTATTTCCAATTTTACTAATATTGTTACGTCCAAGTACTTGATATATCTTTATTAACTTGTCATTTTTCAGAAGCATTTGCGAAAAACAAAAGAAATATGAATAAGGTTTGTTTGATTCTATTTTTTAAGAATACTTCTAGAATTTAATAAAAATAAATTATTTTTTTACATTATTCCAATCAATAAGAACTTGAATATTTATTATCATTTTATATTATCATTTATATTTCAAGAAAAAAAATTTTTTCTTTAAAAATCATAAAAAAATTATTGCCACGATATATCTTATTTGAATAACTCGCCTTTTTCCCCTCTGCGCACAAAAGAATGCGCAGAACTGAGTTGGGTCCACGGAGGATAGAGAAAGTGATATCATCTATTTCACTTTATCGAAACAGCTTCCACTTATAGAAACTGTCCATATAGGAGTATTACATATATGCGGATGAGTTATCTAGAGTCTTTCGCACAAAGAAAGAGATCTTCCGAAAATTCACCGAATTGGAAAAGGGACTATACGAAATCACACCCATTGATAGGAATCCCAAGTGGGTCCACCATATTGCCGCACGCCACATTGACATCGAGAGATTGTCACTCACAACAGGCAGAACAAAATCTCACATCAAACTCGTTCCCAACCGAAATCGAAAAGGGAAGGACGGCAAATGGGTGAAGATTACCCTTGAAGAAAAGGATGTTTCTGACAACACCCTGATTATACCAAAGTATCAGACAGATGGACGTGAGAAACTCAGAAACTACATTCATCCGAAAAGGTACGAAAAAATATACTTCTGGATTGACCCTAAGAAAACCACCAAAGAAGAAACCAATTCGATCATCGAAGATCTCAAGAGGATACGTCAGGACTCAGGTGCAGACATATCATTTTGCTTGACAGGAAAGGATGTGCCTAACAAACAGCAACAGAGAGAAATCATGGCCAGCGCTCACAACGACATCAATGGACACTTCGGCCTAGCAAAAACAATTGACCGAGTAAAAGAAACGGCCGTATGGTCAGTAGGCTGATTCAAAAAAACGGCTAATTTTTTTTTTTTAAAATCCTCACACAAAAACTTCCGAGAAGGTGTGAAAAGACGCCTGTAAAAAGCAGAGCCCTTAATATTATTATTAAGAGGTCGCGCATTGGGAATTTGTATTTCCCGTTTAAATAACACAGGAATAAATTTTTTTAAAGGGCATAGCCGGATAAGCAGGTCGAATCGGCCCCCGCTGAATTTTTTGTCGGTACTTCAGGGATCAATTTGGACCCAAATGAAAATAATTCAGTGAAAATTTCAGCTATTAATCTTAAACGGTTTCCGAGTAATTGAAAAAAAACCTATTTTTTAGTATTTATTTTTTTTTTAATAGTAAAATTAAAAATTTTTTTTTGCTGATTTTTTTTTAAATACTTACGAGTAAAAGCTGTGAAAATTTTTTTTTTTTATGATTTCTAGACTAAGGTAAAAGTCCCTATTATGAGACATTGTCCCTATTTATGATACATAACGTAAGTATACTAATTGATAAAAATAATACGGAATTACACTTTTAAAAAATTTAATAAGTATATTTTTTCATCAATTTTGAAAGCAATTTACAAGTCTTACTGTTGATTCTTTCCCAATAATAATAAAAAAAAAATTATAATAGTACATGGTTTGATATCTGCACCTGAAACGATGACTAAAAAGAGTTAAACTGCAATGACTAAGCAATTTTTCAGTCGGGTTAAAATAATTGTTTGTTATATTTATATACATAATTTATATGTTAATTGAAAGCTAATGAGTCTTAGATTTCATTTCTATATGCATTTATGCTTTTTTATGATAATAATATTTTATATTTGAGTGTCTCATAATACCTACACTTACAAACTTGAACGTACCGGTGTATGAGACACTTTAGTCAGTGTATCTAGTAATACGGACATGTGCGTGTTCGTTTGTCCCGATTAGATGAGACAACGTATATTTATAAAGTTTTATATTATTAATGAGTGATATTAATTGTTAAAATATAACATTTGTATTGTATAGAGAATTGGCTTTTAGTACATTATTAAATATTTTCATATAAGTAAGTATTTTAAGTTAAATAACATAAACTTATAAACCTAACCTAAAATTGTGAAATTAAGTATTGACTTTACGAGAAAATTTTTTTATTTTTTCAATTAAATATTTTAATTTAATTTATAATATTTAACTGTATATTTTATTAATTCGTTAAATGTTTCAGATTGTATACCACCAGTAAATAACAGACAAATTAAAATAATAATCTGAGGTCATGGGAAATAAACAGAGATCCAAGGGGATAAAAAAAAATCACTCAAAATCAAACAAAACAAAAGTGTTGTGCTCAAATTCGGATAAAAAACCTATGAAAACAAAACTTAGAAGAAATAAATATGATCCATCAAATATTGAAAAAGCTCTACAAGCAATAAAAGATACAGGATTATCTATACGAAGGGCAGCTGCTGCTTATGGAGTACCTGTAGCCACGCTGGCTAGAAAAAAAAATGTTGGCCCTGAGAAAGCAAAAAATAAAACAGGTCCAGATACAGTTTTATCACCGAATGAAGAGGATAATATTGTTCAGTGGGTGCTGTACAGAGCATCAATGGGAGCTCCTGTGACTAAAACTGAACTATTGGATTGTGTACAAAGATATGTACAAACTATGGAAATCAAAACTCCGTTTACGGATAACCGTCCCAGTCGTCACTGGTATGAAGGTTTCCGAAAACGCCATCCTGAGTTATCCATTAGGAAACCCCAACATTTGAGTACTAGTAGGGCAGCTGTTAATCGTGAAGAATTGCAAGAGTGGTTCAAGGATTCTGGGAAATATTTAGAAAGTAAAAATTTATTGAATATTCCTGCCTCTAGAATCTTTAACTGCGATGAAAGTAGTATACTTCTGTGTCCTGACGCCGAAAGCGTGTTAGCTGAAAAAGGATCTCGTGCAGTTTACAAAATAGTTGATGGTGGCAAAGAATCATTGACTGTTTTATTCACGTACAGAGCAGATGGAACTCGTGCTCCTCCAATGCTTATGTACTCTTATAAGAAAAGTATACCTAAGAAAATAGTGGAAAATACTCCAACAGGATGGGGTCTTGGAGTATCGGACAGTGGCTGGATGACAACGGAGACCTTCTATGAATATATTACCAACGTGTTTTATCCTTGGTTACTTGAAGAAAAAACCGAATTTCCAGTTATTTTGTACATGGATAATCATTCTTCACACCTAAATTTACCCTTGGTAACTTTTTGTAGAGAAAAACAAATAGAATTGGTAATGTTACCTCCCAATTCCACCCATATTATGCAGCCATTGGATATTTCATTTTTCCATCCATTTAAAGAGACATGGAAAAAATGTGTACCGAAATGGAAAAACGAACATGGTGTTGGACAAATTAAAAAAGAAGATTTTCCTCAAGTACTCAAGTTCACGTTGGACAGTATGAAGAATGAAAAAAGTGTAGTCGTTAGTGGATTCAAAGGAGCTGGACTTTATCCATTTGACTCTAATGCAGTAGACTACGATATTTTACAGAAGAATAAAAAATCCAAAAAAACTGTTGATCGGCTGGATAACAATAGTGCAGATAGAAACGAAGAAAATCAACAGTTTTTGTTAAGTTTTGAAAAAAATTTACCGAAAGATATGCTTTCTGAATTTAAAGAAGCTGCAAAGTGTGGATCATGGAGCGGAGATCTAGAGAAGAAAGCATTATTCGATTACTGGTTCAAAATTTCTAATTATTCCACGGGTATTTAAAATAACAATTACGTCATTTTAATTTACAATCACTGACCTAATTACAATTCATATTTACAATTTTTTCTTCAAATTTTTTTAGAAATTTTTTATATACAATTTTTTTTGTAATTTTTTTATATACAATTTTTTTTATAAATTTTTATATACTATTTCTCATTATGATTTTTAGAATGCGCTATATACAAAATGTAATTTTAAAACAATAGAATTTTTTACATTAATTTATTATAATTTATACTATTAATCATTTTTTTCAGTTAATTCGTTTAATTAATTCAGTATATTTTTTTTTAATACATACTTACACATTTTTAAAAATAGGTGTTACTACAAAACAGAACCCAGTAATCAAGGGTATTGAAATTTATAATGATCATCATAATCAAGACAATTTAAAAAACGACTTAAACACTAATAAACCCTATTTATCAAATGATATTGTTTCAAACACTAATTCTTCTACTGATTTTCTCTATACGATTGATCAAGAACTACCTAATTTGAATGTTGAAACAATCAATTCGTTAAATAATAACAAAGTATTGGAATCTATCATTATTAACGACAATGATTCTAGTGTGATTAACTTTGAAGAAACTAGTACTACTGATGATGGAAAAATTTTAGAGTTTATATTAAAATCTGGTCAAGTTAATAATGAAGAACAACCAACTGATAACGACAATGTAATACAATCTACTCTTTCAAACTTAAATGAACACAACTTTATTGAATTAGCAATTCCTGTTGTTTATGACAACTCGATTGTACCTGTACAGCATGGAGAGATTACAACAGAACTCACGATTACTCATCTCAAAGATCCGGTAATTAATGAAAATCATCAAGTCGGTACGTGAATATCATACTTATTATTTTTATGTTTAATAAATTTATATTATTAATGTAATTGTTTTCTTAGAACTCGAGAAGGAAAATTTAAATGGTGTTTCTCAAAAAACTGGCGTACATCATTCTATTGATGAGACTACATCAACAGCTATTGATAAAGGTAACATAGAATAATTACTTATGAACTATTTTTGAAAATAATTGACAAAATTAAGAGAAACTCTTATTTTTAGATAAGTCACCGAAGAGACCATTTAAGGAAATATTTACTTTACCGGTGGATTATTTACCAAAAAAAAAAAGAATTAAACTTGAAAAATCAGGCAAGTCAAAGCTACCATCTGTGGGAACCTCCGATGAATGGTACCAGCAACAATTGGAAAAGGAAAAAATGAAAAAAATGAAAGAAGAAAAACAAAAACATAAAAAAAAATTGCAAGAAGAAAAAAAAAAACTAATGGCTCAAGTTAAAGAATTACAAAAAAAAATCAAAGAAGAAAAATAAATTTATTTATATAATTTGTGTTGATTAGTCGTTTAATTTCTGAAAAATCTATTATTTGTTGTTTAAAATCTGAAATAATTTCTTATTTTATAATTATAATGATCTCAAATTAATAAATACATAAAATATATTCGATCTTTTTTATTTCTTAAGTGTCTCAAAAATAGGGACCTGTGTCATGAGACACTGGGGACATGTGTCTTTAAACTGTCTCATAAATAGGGTCATAGAGGTTGCCTCCAAAAAAAGCTTATTTTTATTAATTTTGAACTTAAAATTTATTATTAACAAGGAATATTGGCTAAATAATCATAAAATTAACAGATAACACAATAATAATTGTGTTTTTCATTCAAATATATTTTATATTACCGAGAATGTTCGACCTACCTCGAAAAGTGTCTCATAATGGGGACTTTTACCTTAATAGCCGATTTTTAAACTAAAAAACAAAATTACAATTATTTTTTTTTATGCCTATTTTAAAACATGCAATCACCAAATTTGGACATAATACGTCTTTTATACCCCTCTGTAATCAGGAATTTTTAAAATTTTTTTGGTTTGGTGCAACGTCATGAAAAAAATTAAAAACCAATTTTTTGTTAATTATTTTATATTTCAACTGCTTAGAACACTACTTACAACTAATTATAAAATTTATTTATTCATAAAAATATTCATCAAAAACGTAAGTGGTCATCAAAATATTTGTTAATATTTTCGTCAATCTTCATCACTGTCTTCATTAATAACTACACAGCGCCCGGTATTATTGAAAATGCGACTTAATTGCATATTTTACTGACAGGATCATACCAGCTTTCTCAAGCAGTGTCATACTTAGCTGAGATGATGGATGAAGATAATAATATAAGCCTTCAGTACGTAAGATCGGCTGAAAACATTCTTAGATGTCAAGTAAGATCTCGGCATATTAATGCAAAAACATATCGCTGCTTCATTGAGTATCATCGTGGCAAAAATGGAGTTAACGGAATTTCTCGATATTGCTGTGATTGTGCCAACGGTCGGCGTACAGTTGGTTGTTGTTCGCATGTAGCAGCTATTATTTATTACCTATCACATGCTAGATATTTATCGAGAATTGTAAGACCAGCAGAAATTTTAGTTATTAATGAAGACAGTGATGAAGATTGACGAAAATATTAACAAATATTTTGATGACCACTTACGTTTTTGATGAATATTTTTATGAATAAATACATTTTATAATTAGTTGTAAGTAGTGTTCTAAGCAGTTGAAATATAAAATAATTAACAAAAAATTGGTTTTTAATTTTTTTCCTGACGTTGCACCAAACCAAAAAAATTGAAAAAATTCCTGAGTACAGAGGGGTATAAAAGACGTATTCTGTCCAAATTTGGTGATTGCATGTTTTAAAATAGGCATAAAAAAAAATAATTGTAATTTTGTTTTTTAGTTTAAAAATCGGCTATCAGTCTAGAAATCATAAAAAAAAATTTTTTCACAGCTTTTACTCGTAAGTATTTAAAAAAAAATCAGCAAAAAAATTTTTTTAATTTTACTATTAAAAAAAAAATAAATACTAAAAAATAGGTTTTTTTTCAATTACTCGGAAACCTTTTAAGATTGATAGCTGAAATTTTCACTGAATTATTTTCATTTGGGTCCAAATTGATCCCTGAAGTACCGACAAAAAATTCAGCGGGGGCCGATTCGACCTGCTTATCCGGCTATGCCCTTTTGCAATTTCGTATTTTTGCAACGGCTCATTGAATTAGCGGACCAAAGCATATTTTTGTAGAAAATTTGACGCATTACAAAAAAAGTCCTCACAAAGTTTTCGATAGTCACACTCCTTCAAAAGTTATTCGAGGTCAAAGTTGAACTTGCAAAAAAATTCAATGTTTTTTTTTTTCGATGATACTATGAATCATTTCTCATTATTTTGTTATAAAGAGGATAGATTTCGGAACAACTACATTTTTAAATAGTCAAGTGCATCAGTTATGGATTCTCCATGATAATATGTTCATTATTTAACATCGCATTTTTGTAAGGTAACTTTATATTGACTCGATGGGAAAATTAATGATTGAAAAAGTCCAATTAGAGTAAGATATATTTATTAAATATATATTTATAACAAAATAATGAGAAAAGATTCATAGTATAATCCAAAAAAAAAAACATTGAATTTTTTTGTAAGTTCAACTTTGACCTCGAATAACTTTTGAAGGAGTGTGACTATCGAAAACTTTGTAAGGACTTTTTTTGTAGAGCGTCAAATTTCCTACAAAAATATGCTTTGGTCCGCTAATTCAATGAGCCGTTGCAAAAATACGAAATTGCAAAATTTTAAAAAAATTATTCCTGTGTTATTTAAACGGGAAATAGAAATTCCCGATGCGCGACCTCTTAATAGTAATATTAAGGGCTCTGCTTTTCACAGGCGTCTTTTCACACCTTCTCGGAAGTTTTTATATGAGGATTTTGGAAAAAAAAAAGTTAGCCGTTTTTTTCGAATCAGCCTAATGGTCACGTATGGAGAATGATATCAATTCCTTTATCCAGGCATGCCCCACGTGTCAGATGTATAAAAAGGAAAGGATACAAATGAAATCACCCGCTATTCTTTTCGAAACCTTTGCTGAAAAACCTAATGATCAAATTTCAATAGATATCGTCGGACCTCTGGTCGAATCTTGGAATAAACACCGATATATCCTCACGATGCAGCATTCAATAACTAAATTCATTAAATGTGCCCCACTTACGAACAAAACCGCGACAGAAGTTATCAAGGCTCTATCAGAGTACTGGATAGGTAACTTCGGGTGCCCCAAAGTAATCCTGACGGACATGGGAAAGGAGTTTTGTAACGAGCTGACCGATTCCTTTCTCGAACACTATCATATCAAACATATCACCACGCCTGCATATCACCCGCAGTCGAACGGCTCTACAGAACGAATGCATAGTGTCTTGAAAGACTATATTCGAACTGCCTGCAAAGAGAGAGTACACACTTGGGACATGGTTTTAACAGAAATGGCACGTGCCTATAACACTTCCGTTCATCAATCAACAGGTGAAACGCCTCACAACCTCATGTTCTGTCATGAAGCCAACAATCCTGACGGTTTCCGCGAAAACCGATTGGAAACCGTGATTAGTAAGAAAATGTTGTGGATACGAAAATGGGAGGAACGGTTCGAGAAAGCTCTGGTCTGGCTTACCAAATCCGGAGAGAAAAACCAAAAACAAGTGGACCAAGGAACACGACGACAAACTCCTTTTTATCAAGTGGGAGATGAAGTGATGATCAAGAACCGTACGCGACAGAACTCCTTGGAGAGGATTTGGAATGGACTATTCGTCGTCGTAGAGATCAACGAACAAAAAGGAAATATCACTTACAAGAAAACCGCGGATGATTCCACAGCATCTTATTGGAAGACCCATCTGAATAATACCAAACCGTACTACGAATACGACACCGGACGAAGGAAAAACGATACAATCCCTATAATTAAACTAAAACGGGTTCAGGGTAACGATTGGATCTCCACGGAATAGAGTCTTAGTTTCTTTTGTTATAGGTGTAGCAGTCTATCCCTAGCCTACTTCGATGTCTCAGTTATCAATGGGACTTTACTCCAGGAGGAAGTGGGCAAAGTATACATGTACCAGGAAAGATGGAAGATATTCCAATCCATTGACGCAAGTGGGTTCACCAAACCATTACTCGACATTCACAACAAACTCGGAGGCCTCCAGACGATACGGGATACCTATCTGGACCATTGGAATCCTGGTCAGCGATCCCTCGCCCAGTCCGCCCTGGACGCTTTAGATTTAGAATTTGCCCGTGCCTCGTCACACAAGAATATTTTGGAAGTCATTTTAGACTTGGGTGCGCCTATTCTTCAAATGACGCGCCGCCCCTCTAAATTAAGGGAATCTCAATCCCACGGAACCAAAACAAGTACTCCGAAAGCGTTCGCGTCGAGCGATGTTACTTACGAAGCCTCGCGCGAAGTTGAGGCGGTATTTGGAAAACATGTCCTTCTGACGGGCCTGGCAAATAAAATGTATCCCCTAAGGAAATCTTATCTCACGCCAAACATCAGACCGAAAAGAGGAATGTTTAACTTTTTAGGAACAATCCAAAAATCAATCTATGAAACTGCTGACGCGGATGATTTGGAAATAATTAATGGGAATCTAGCCTCACTAAAAAATGTAACGGACACTCTAAATCATGTTGTAACGAAGTCCTTGCACATCAATCAAGTCCAAATTAATGTCTTGAATACAAATCAGCTCTAACTTAAACACTCTTTGGAAACTGTATGGGGACAATTAGAATCATTAAAAATAAAAGGTAACGAAACGCTTGCTTATCAGGAATACATTGAAGCTATAACTCTAAGTTTATTTGAAATTAAGAAACTGCAACGACTAATCGATCTGGTAATGACTGCCGTGCAATTAGGAAGGCATGGTATCATCGATAACACCCTTTTTACTTTAAAGGAGCTTATGACAGCTCTTCAAGCTTTCGACGCCAATGACAAAAAGACACTAATACCTATTAAGGAGGAAAATTACGAGAAGTTTATTAAAATAAGTGATTCAACTACAACCACAGATAAAGGCGAACTTATCTATATACTCACAGTGCCTTACTTAGAAAAGGAACCTTGGGTAATAATTCAGAATACTCCGGTACCCTTAAGAATAAATCACACTTATGTAACGCTTAACCCAACATATGCTTTGAAATTAGTACGTAAGAATTTTATAAGAGAAGTCACATTTTCTCAACTGAAACAGATAACCGATTATTTCATTGGTGATTACCGTGATGTGGGACATCGCAACGATACTATTGAACTTTGTCAGAAAATAACTGATCCCATACCACGAGGATGCACCCTGAGTCGTTTTCTCGTCACAGATATTGCTTACATAAAAACGCAGGGATCGCAAATAATCTTACCTTCGAAGCCAACTGAGGTAACCATAACATGCGCTTCAATGCAGACTTTTATTATTCAAATCACCAAGCCATCCCTGATAACCACGAATCAGAGCTGCGAACTTCAAACTTTGAAAACGCGAGTCAAATTAATCGTAGAACATATGACTTCTCAATTGACAGAAGTACATGCAGATACCATTTCCCCGCTAAACAAATTTGTAACAGGCCGGGAAATTGTATTGCATCACGTGATTAACTTGGATACCCTCAAGGATCAAGGACAAGCCATTTTAGACCTTGAGAGTGTCCTCGCGAATAACGAAGCGACCCTTCGGGTCAAGAATACATGGGCTCACTTCAAAGGTATAGGGATCCCATCAATAGCTGCCATTTCTGGAACGATATTCGTCTTGTCTATTCTACTCTTGCTGTGTAAATTTAATATACCCACCTATATTTCGGCGTTCACCGGATGTTGTTGCCAAAGGAATCCCTCTGCTTTGGAAGTAGTAGAACGAAGGAAATTAAAACGCAAGATTGAGGAACAGGCTCAACGTAACGAAAGAATCCTACGAGAAATCAGAAGCCGCAGAGACGCGCCTTTGTCGGCGAGAGGCCGTGTGAACAGAATCAATACTGCTTCCCGGCGTAACGCACGCCTAATTTTGCTTATACGTAAATTTAATATAACGTTAACGCCCGCACCCACCATTGTTGTTATCAATTATAACGCAATTCTCTGTTTTGAATAAACGTATGAATATATATATATATATATATATATATATATATATTGTAACGTGGCATTTTTACTGCGCGTTCCACACGGCTCCCCGAACTCTAGACGGACCATAGACTTAGGGAGCACGCGGAGCAGACCGCGGCTCATTTCGAAAAAGAGCGCCAGGACAACAGTCACGCATCCGAGACTCTAAGAGGGGACCATCGCCGGTTTAGCGAATAAGACTTTTCAGGATTTTTGTTTATTTTTTTTTGGGTGGCGAGTAAATGCGGCTTCAGACAGGGGATCGGCAGCAAATCCGAACGACGTTACTGGATGGCAATCGCGGCGGATCGCGACGAAAGGAGGGCCTCGCACGAGGCTACGGAGAGAGCGTCAACGGAGAGCTCTGCCGCGAGGGAATCCAAGGCGGACGAGATTCCCGTTGGTGGGCGGCGAGCCGTAGCCCCCCCCCTCCGTCGCCCAGCTGACGACAGGTACCCTCGCGAAGTCGTCACCACGCCACTGCCAAGCTACGGGGTACCCGAGACTGGCCAGCCAATCAACACCCCGCGACAGCGGAATTCAACGATAGCGATACACTAGATTGTAAGAATTGCGTAACGAGAACCCCAATTCGTTAGGGAAAATTTTGACTATGGATGGCGCCTATGTTCGGGGCATGTTCGAATCAGTGCTGCCAGAAAGCGGGTAAAAAGTACCCCTTCCACAGATCCCGCGCATGATTTCACACAACGTCAGCGGTGTACGTCGGTGTGTCGGGATGGCGACGGAAGCCGAACGATGCCGAGTCAGCTGACAAATCGAGGGGAAATGTTCCCCTACCAAGCAATGAAGAGAGCGCAATGAAGAGAGCGCATTGCTTGGTAGGGGAACATTTCCCCTCGATTTGTCAGCTGACTCGGCATCGTTCGGCTTCCGTCGCCATCCCGACACACCGACGTGCACCGTTGACGTTGTGTGAGATGCGCGCAAGCTGCTAGGGAAGGGGTACTTTTTACTCGCTTTCTGGCAGCACTGGTTCGAATTGCGGCTCCGATTTGCAGAACTCGTCACTTGAGTCCTGGCGACATTTCGCGACAGTCGAGTAGGGTAGAAATTCAGAAAGAAAAAAAAAAACCTGTTTGAAGTGTGTGTGCCATGGCCGAAACAGGAGTTGGCGAGTTCTTGGTGTGGTTGCGAAGCGGTAAGCGCTATTAATTCTTTGCGAACGCATTTCGAGTGCAAGTAGATCGGCGCACCGGCACCCGGTTGGCCTAGCCCTTGTTGAGTTAGAGTAGTACTCGAAATTCGTTTGCCGATCTCCTTGATGATGACCGTAGCCTGAGTTTTCGCGATAACACGTAGAGTCAAGTGGATCCCTGTAAAGTCTCGCGTAGAGTCACGGTTTCGAGTGGGGAACAATTTCGGTTCGAAATTGAGTGCGGCCAAATTCCGCTGCACGGGGTCTCGTCGAGTCTGCGTACGTAAAAAGGGTCACCTCTCGGGGGGGGTCGCGTGTTACCGTGCGTAGATGCTTGATTTAGCGGGAAGGGTTGTGAACTTTGGGGAAATAGGGACTACGATTGGAGCTCGGATGCGTCATAATACGCTACACACTCGCACGAGCAGAAAAGCTTCCTAGAGTGATTAATTTGGTCGCGATTAGCGCGTCGAGTCACGTCTTTTTGATTTAGTTTACGAATTCTTGTGCATCAGTAAGATGGCGACTAGCGCCCGTAGAAATAAGATATCAGCTAGATTTAATCACGATTGCGATTAGCGCGTCGAGTATGATCTAGATCACGTTTTTGTTTAGCGGTTTATAATTAAGTGACGAGTAGCGTCGTAGTCGAGGACGATCGTGGGCAACGCATCGAATCCGATTTTGTTTTTGTTTTTTGCGAGTTAGGGTATTATTAAGACGACGACTAGCGCACGTAGGCCGTAGAGGTCTCCTAGACTTATTCACCTTTTTTTTTTTATTATTTGGTTTGTTTCTCCCTTTCTTATTTCTTTTGGATTAAATTTAAACCTTTGTATTTGGAATCGCAAAGGACGACTTGCGCAGTCGTAGTATTATTTTTATTTTATTTTTTTTTTGTAATATCGCTGACGAGAAATATATTATTGGAATTTTATAGTGATTTAGCCACACCACGCGTTGGCTTACTTGTGTTGCATTTCTCTCTACCCAAAAATTACCCCTCCCCTCTGCGCGGTACTGAGCTATCGAGTATATGGTCACGGTATTTCGCATTTCCGATTTCGAGGCGTGTTAATCACGCCAGGCGCCCAACAAATTTCGCGATATTGTTTTAGGTCCAGGGTACATCGTGGACGCCGATTTATTGTGCACGAGGTAAGTTCTCGGTCATTTTCTCCGAGTGACCGAAGAGCGGGAAAAATCCACGTTACAATATATATATAATCGTTGCGTAATATTCGCATGACAAGTTATTCCATAGAGCTCAGAATAGAAAATTTGAACCAAGAAAACAACAAGGAGCAGAACCTATGAATTCTTGCAATGTTATCTTATTTTGTATTTTTTTTTTTGTTTGTTAATTTTCACGATTAGTTTTTAGCATTGAGATAGTTTGAGCGCTAAGCGCAACACTGTAATGATTTATTTCGATTGAAACTTGCTTAGGTTGATTATCAAAACTGTGTACAACGAATCTGTTTCTCTGTCATCAACCCAAGACTAGAAGTGGGAAGGCGACTCTGTTTACTCCGAGTTCGCGGTCAGAAGGAAGCACCGGGATACCCGTATCTCCAAACAGGTGATATATACCTCACTCTCTTGTCTCCGATCGGTAGCAAGAGCGACACAGCTTTTGCCTCACGTGAGAGAGCATAAGAAGGAGGTGCTAGTTCATAAACCAAGGCTACTTTGGTATCACCTAAGGCGGTATAGCTAATTGATTCAGGGTGTTTTTGGGTCTGAAAGACTGACCTTTCTTTTTGCCCTTCAGTAGAGGTCCTTTATATTATCCATATTTACCTTAATTTCAGGGGTTAAGGCAAACTAACTACACAATAACGGGGTTTTCTCATAGGTAAAAACCTCAAGAAAACCGCACACGTTACAATATGTGTAAGACTGTATTGCATTATCCTATTCGAAAGATTTTCACCGTGAGTTGCGAGTGTCTCCGATCGCCAGTTTGAAATTTATTTCATTCATTCGTTGCGTCTGAAGATTGTAAATTCAACATAAACAAGTTCCGATACTGAATTAATAGAAAATCATAAATACATATTTCTGGATGATCATTTTTCATCTAGGGTATGAAAACCAGTGTCGTCTATAAGATGAAAAAGAAAATGTAAAGAAAAGCAAGTTTCGATACCAAATTAATAAAAATACGTAGAGAAAAATTTCTGGTTGATAGGTTTTAACTGAGGGCATGCAAATCGGTATGAGCTAAAAACGAAAAAAAATGTGCATTGCACCATTCCCAAAAATTGTGATCTTTACCATATCGATTATTGTTCACGACCGACTCGTGAATCACGACTAACTTCGGCCCTGGCTCACGCGCGGGCCCGCAAACTCATGCGTCGCCCCTGAGCTCAATTTCCAGTCGCGCGTCGCCGCGAGCGTCAACCACTACGTCAGATGCGCCGCTAACGCCACCCACGCAGCCAAGCGCGCGTCTCGCAATCGGTTCGCCGAGTTTCCCGCTATCAAGTTTGAGCCGCGGCTGGGATATGATACCGACAAAATCAACCATCAGCAGCACAGCTTCGGTATCACCGACTCAAGTGATACTACTTGCTCACTAAGCCTGCAACTTCGCTGCAATATCAGGAAGCATTACTCTTTCGCCAAACAAGAAGTCTTGAGTAATTGCATCACTGGCACCTCCACCCTGGTTCCAGCCAGCGTGATCCAAGGGACTTGCGCCCACAATCCACCAGCTCCCTGGCTTCTGCAACCGATAGAGTTCTCGCCAAGGCCTCTCACAAGGCCACCCAGCGTGTTGCTGTCACTTTGGGACGTCAGATGAGCAAGACTCACCTCGCCACGTTACAGTCGCAGCATCCCATCACTGCTGCCACCTCTGAAGGCGTCACCGATTGCGCTCGTCACCGTCCCAACACAGACGGCGCCTCGACAAGCAACGAGTGGCATGCCAGTCGCGCCATCAGACGGTGAATGGTAGTCATCACGTCTCAGCAACCACCTCCACCATAATTGAAGTGGACCGCCGCAAAACCATCCATTACTTGGAAACCAAATAATAATTAAGATGTTGTATATATGTAAAATAAACAAATAAATAATAAGATACGCTGTAAACATAAATCACTAAAAAGTCTCGTCTCTGATTCAGCAGCGATACTGCCCTCTATGCGGCTCGGTCGAAACGCTAGCGACAATTAGCAAACAATTATCGTGAGCAGCGTCTATCTAGGTATGGTTGTGAGCAGCTTGAAATGAATCTGGTTGCGTCGACATGCGTAGGATCGTATAGTATTATCCATTCCAAAGAAGTTCATTGTATGTATTGAGACAGAAGCAAGTCACTCCCTTCTGTTTGTTTAATAATTTATCAAGATTACTGACAATTTGTACTGAACTATATTTTATTTTGAATTGCTTCTACTCGACGCGGCCTGGGTCAATTGCTGTCGAGGCTCAGACAATTTTAATATATTTTGTTGGGCGCCAGTTAATTATCAAAGTTAACGAAAACGAAATAACGGCTAAGCTCAGTTGGCTGACAAATAACAATAAATAGTTTTATTTATAGACTCTATTCGCAAGGGAGTTCATTTGGGGTCCCAAGGAAGGGAGAATCCAAATTTCCAAGAGCATAGAAGAAAGAATTGGACAGAATATACAAGTTTATTTGTACTTACAAATTCTTGTCGAAATCCGACTGTCACAATTACGATGGGATTGATTCCACAGTCAAATTACAAGACAATACTACGTACTAGTTGACGCAAGAGTCAAACTGTACGGAATTGACGCAATAGTCAAATCACAAAATATACTGTACTAACAATAAGATTGACACAAGAGTCAAACTATGCAACTGTCACGTACAAAGGTCGACACAAAAGTCGAATTACAAAATAGTGTAATAGGCACGGGGGTCGACACAAGAGTCAAACCACGCGAACGCTACCCACTAAGGTTGACATAGAAGTAATTATGTCAGCTCCTGCTACACGTGGCTTGGATCGATAATTCACTTGACAATTTGACGCCTGCGCGCTAGCCTGAATTTGAATGTCTGTACCCTATTAGTCTCGAGTCAATATGGCGTAACGGCGCATAATATTTGAATGATTTTAAGTGACTCGGAAGCTATTAATCGTAGATACCTCATAATTAGGGATTTCGACTCTCACGTTGAGTTAGATACGATTATCCTATAGTCCTGTTACAGTATATTGTCACAATCTCCGCTCGCCAGTTTAAGATTCATTCAATGGATGAAAGAAGAACTGTTACCTCTGACGACTGTAAATTCAAAACAATCAAGTTTGGACGCAGAGTCAACCCCTTGCCATAAAATGGCGTCTGGGAGACGTTAATCATTTCACGTGCCATTGTAAAATATAAGGTCTCCAAGACGTCAAGGCGGAGGCCAAGAATCGTGCGTCGAGCCAAATTAAGTACCTAGTATTTTTCGGATGCATCTAATTTCTTGTTACTTGTACATGTCAAGAGATTAATGAAAACTTGTAGACAAATATCTGGTTGATCAGTTTCAATTCAAGGCATGAGAATCAATGTTATGTATTAATGTTTATAGGATGAAAAAAAAGTGCAAAACACACAAGTTCTGATACCGAATTACTGAAAATTCAAAAGCGGTTTCTGGTTGATAAATTAGGTTTTAATTTAGAGTATACAGATTAGTGTGATACACATAATGAAATTGAAAAATGTGCATTGTACCGTTCAGAATAATTGAAATCCTTTGCATGTCCGTTATCGTGAGCAATGTCTGTTTAGTTGTGATTGTGAAGAGCTCTGTTTAAACCTTGTTCATAATATTGTTCATTAGAAGTGTGTTCCTTTCCATTGGCACGATCGTTAACAACATCCGTCAAGTTAAGGCTCCGAGAAACTGCGACCTAACCTGGTTGCTTGCTAGTTGCGCATTCTATGTTCAATGATGAGATGAGAAACCGATGTTTTTGGCGACTGTGAATAGAGAATACGTAAGGAACAGAATTAAATTAACGAAAAGTAATGAGAATGTATATAAAGTCTGGTTTTGAAATCAGTGTAATTTACAGGTTGAAATTAATAAATGTGCATTTTAACATACAGATAATTATTGAGTTTCTTTCCATTGTCACAATTGTGAGTAGTGCCCATTCACAGTCAAGACAAATAAATAACCTTTTACCTGTATTTTTTCTGAACATCTTTGTGCATCATGAGGAATGCTAGTGCTGCGAGCAAGACGACACTTCGACGGTTGCATAGAATAACCGGCTATCTCGAGTCAGGCTTGAAAAACCGGCTACCTCAGCTCGGCTTTAAAAACCGGCTATTTCGAGGTTTGCTTGGAAAACCGGTTATCTCGAGTTATCGTTGAAAAATCGGCTATCTCGAATTTTGCTTGAAAACCCGGCTATCTCGAGTTAGGCTTGAATAACCGGCTATTTCGAGTAAAGTTCAAAAACCGGCAATTTCGCATTTGAAATTTTTTGGCCGCAAATTAAGTTGGTAGCACTGTCGGGCTGAATACGAAATTCGCCAGCGCCTCACAAAATTCATACAAGCTCCGTTTTGTGAATGTAGGTATTATATGGTTATCATAATTACACTTAACGTCATTACCAATTTAATGACATTACCAATTTAATGTCATTATGCCGAAATGATAATCTTTAATTTTATCTCAACATACACCTGATGCTTTATACACTACGTAGATAAGCATATAATACCTACATTCACAAAACGGAGCTTGTATAAATTTTGTGAGGCGCTAACGAATTTCGTATTCAGCCGAACAGTGCTACCAACTTAATTTGTGGCCGAAAAATTTCAAATGCGAAATAGCCAGTTTTTGATCTTTACTCGAAATAGCCGGTTATTCAAGCCTAATTCGATATAGACGGTTTTTCAAGTACACCTCGAAATAGCTGGTTTTGCAAGCCTAACACGAGAAAGCCGGTTTTTCAAGCCTGACATGAGCTAGCCGGTTATTCTACGCAACCATCGACTTGATTAAAGATCCCAGCACTCTTAGGCGGTCATCACACGACGAAAACCACGATCCAACTATCTGGAAGCAGGCTGCGGAGCGCGGGACCTAGATAGACAACGAAAATTACAAAACCGACGGCCTGGATGTATAGAACTACGGTCGCCAGGCCTAGACATCGAAAGCCACGACGCGGCCAATCAGCATGCGTCAAATATCAATTTACGGATTTCACGGAGCACAGGATTAGGTTGGATAGGCAATGACTAATCCAGTAGTGGAGCTCGTCACTGAACAGTGGTATAAAGCTACGTCTGCTGCGCTCACGGGTAGCCATTTTCAGATTTCGGACGGCCATTTTTATGCAGTTTTGTCAATTTTTCATTCGTCCATGCCTCAAGATTTCAATAATGTTTTCCGTTCAAGAGCACGTTCGGATTCACGTCAATAGCAATGGTGGGCGAGATTTCAATGGTGTGAAATCCTCTTTTAAAGTTGAACTGAATGCGTTGAACTCATAGCCGTTCGCCATTTATTGAGGTTCCAAACCCAGGGGCGGAGAAGAAGAAGAAAAAGAATTTTCATTTTACATCAACTTTGGCTGTTAATAACGCCAAAACTCGGAGACAGATTTCAATCCAATTCATAAAGCAAGGTCAGATGACAAGATCTTTCTGTTCTGTGAGTTTTGTTAGACAATATTCACTTGTTCCAGAGATATGACACCCTGATTTCAAGCAGAACTTGGGCCGGGTAAATGATTCTCAGCTAGCGCTCACCGGCCTACGGGTACTTGGCGGCGATTCGCTGCCGCGAATCTTGATACCGGTAACCCTACTGCAGCGAGTTGTGTTTGCGAACAACAAAAAAAAAACTAACTAAGCTACCACACCAGTCTTTCGCTAACACTGATTCACGGGAATCTACTATAGATGAATAAATTTCACGTTTCCCGGCGTACAGTGAAGAGTGATCTACCATAATCAGGGTCGTAATCATGAGTGATTGCATCGCCGAGTACAATCCAATTAGCGCCATGGTGAAGAAATTGGTATAAGTCAAGTTCAGAGTGTAGAGGGACTTCCCCCAGCATGATGTCTATCAGACATGACCTACCGTGAATTTCATGTAAAGTTTGGAAAAATAATAAATGAAGAAACTAATAAATATATGATAATAAATAAATGAATAAATAAATACACGCTACTTTATTGAGTAAAGACATCTGTTCAAAGCATTTAACCATTATTTTGAAACATTATATTTTCCCCACCGCCACCTATCCGTAAAGGTAGCCATCTTGTGACTTTAAAACAAAGCAGAGTTCATCATGTTCATCAGTTCAGATGGAACAACGAATGATTGCTAAATAGGGCGTCACCAACGACAAACCTATGGTAATGCTCTCATGGGTATCACTCACTGTCGGTAAGGGTAAAGGTAACTTCATCTTGCGGCAGACGTTCAAAACAAAATAGGTCTGACCCATAAAACAGTGACTGATAGATAAAGGGGGCATCACCTAGGTAAACAGTTCGGTCGGCAAAATGCCAATTTATCCAACAACAACAAATTCAAAATGTCTGCTCATCCAACAGCACAGTATCTCATCATTGAACTTTCTGTAGGTAAGAAGACGTGAAAATTCAAAATATCCGTTCATCTGACTGCTGAAATTCAAAATGCCCACCTATTTAACTGAAAAAATTCAAAACGTCCGCCCGTTTTACCACACAAAATTCAAATTGCCCGTTACTAAATCTTATTGTAGCACTCTCTGTCGCTAAAATCGACCGGTAATATAGGCGGTGCCATCCATGATGTTGCTTCAGTCAGTAACGCCTCCGTTTGAAAACTTACCTGGCGCAGGTAACTCAACGACTGTCGGTAAGGTAGATATCAGGGAGTGACCTTGTTGGTTCGCCGCCATTGTGAGACAGGATTGTCATATATGTATATGTATAGATATAGGAGCAGGCTCGGCGTGCCCGCCGTATGTCCCCTCCACGCGCCGCCACATATACCTCCTATTCCAACGAAGATTGAGTCTCATAGAAGCGTACGGCCTGCAGGCTATTTGAAGCAAGAAAAGTTTGGGTGCTCGGACGAGCTATCCTCCCAACAGCTAGGTGTCGCTAGTGGCACCTTTGCTTGTGTGGCTCACATACAGCGCTCTATACTAATGCGTACAGTGTCGGTGTATTGGCTCCGACCGGCGAGTTGGGGTGATCGTACCAACTCTCTACTGTCGACCGAAGGTAGAGCGATCTTACGGGTTTACGAGTCGCGGAAAGTTTTGCTTCAAGCGGCCCATAAGCCGTACGCTTCTATGTGACTCGATCTTCGTTGTCTATAATCAGCCGATTGATCGTTCGTGAAAGTAGCGAACATGTGTTGGTAAAGCGTCTTCCTTCACAACACAATAAAATGTATTCTCCTCGGCGCGAAGAACGAAGGAGCATGCGGATATGTATTATATATGTTAGACCTGTTCTTAAGAAGGGCAAAATCGAATTTTAATGGTCTTACCCCCGAAATTGGTTCGTAATAATCCAAAAAAAATGTCGGAATTTTTTTTAATTTTTCCCTCCATATTTACCCACCGCTAGGAAGCCTCACTTTTTCCCATAAGAAAAGCATTGATTTTTCGTGATTTTTAATCTTTTTTTTTACCGCTGGTCTAAGTATCAGCTAGAAAATCGTAAATTCTCAGAAAATGTTGACAGTTATGTTACTTTTTTGTCGAATTTTTTGGAATTTGTTACAAGCATTTTTGGGCTAGATCAATCATATCTTTATTCTCTATATGTTGCGAAAAACGCGGAAAAAAGCAAAAAAAAGTCGAAGAACGTCGTTTTGAGAGCTAAAAATAGGAGGAATGAAATGGCAGAGGTTACAAAAATAAGAAACTTTTCGCTGAAGATGGTAAATTCTCAGAAAGCGCTGAAAATATAAAAAAAATCGAAAAGTATCTTTCAGAGGTCTAAATATCGAAGTTAAAATTAGTTAAGGTAGTTCCGTATGTACACGTATCAGCCAAAAGTTTCGACCGCAGTGTAAGATCTCATACGTACGTGGCGCTGCCTGTCTCGAACTTTTGGCGATGCTGTACACTGTTCATGTCCTACACAATCACACTTTATGCATGGATAGGGCCCCTACACATATAGAGAGCGCCTCTGTAAACTTGGCAACATCGCAATTTTTCAGTATATAGTAGCGTTCAACGTGAAAGTGTCAGAGTTCTGTAAAGTTATATTTGTTTTGTGAAAAAAAAATCTTGATAATGGCAACCCAAACGCGATTCAAGGGTCAGTTTGTGAAGAAAAAAGTGCTCGATAAAAAACTAAAGGCAGTTTCCGCCATGTGTCGAGCGAATGCCGCTAAACGAGAGGACAGTGGACATAACCTCCATGATCGGCAACAAGAATTTGCTGTCGAAGGGCGCCGAATCGTCGATTTAGAATATCTGGCCCAACAATTGAAGTGTATTCGCTGCAAAAAAGATATTTTATTGAGGAAAGCGGTGAAAGAAACGCGAATGGGATTGAACTCAATTCTGCACATTGCCTGCGACGAGTGTTGTTCTATAACCCAAGTACGCACAGGCAAAACACACGTAACGTTGGAAAATAAGACGCACGCTGATGTGAATACAAAAGCTGTATTGGGTGAGTTATTTTTTCAATTATGCAAAATATAAAAATCAATTCGAAGAACGGATTAACCTGCCAAGGATATGCCTAATATCAAAATGCATTTTACAGGTGTTAAGATTAATTACTTTAACCATGATACATGGAAACTAGATTTAAGATAGCACTAAGCGCAATCTGAATGCGCCTTAAGAATCTCTTTAAGTTGTGTAGCGACATGCGCAGAACACAAAATGACAAAACTAGTCAGTCAGTCAGTAATGGACGTGTCAAAAGACAATAAGAAAGCTGTAAGAGAATCCGTCTCGATCGTCATTACCTTGTGCAATACACCGTCAGTCAGACAACAAAATTAATGTCAGAATATCACTCTATATTAACACATAACGTTTTTACTGAAACAAGAACAAAAGGCGCCTTTTTTTTGTTATTATGTCAAGAATCTTATTCAACAAATAAAGTCAACAAATACAATAAAAGGCTGTATTTTACTTCACTCTCGATACCCATCTTCAAGTCGCAACAACAGGTGCAGTTCATTCTGGCATTGGAGAAACGGCGTTGAACAAATTGTTGAATTGTTTAAACATCCCAACCATCGGGTCCCATGTTTTTAAAAAATATGAAAGAGAAATTGGACCAGCATTGGAAGCTGCTGCGAAAGATTCCTGCCGTAGAGCTGCTGAAGAGGAAAAGAAATTAGTTATAGAGAATATGGAAAGATTGTGCCAGGAATTGTAAGTTTTCACAACAATCTAATATTTCTATAACAATCCTACATCCCAGTGGATAAGACTGAGACGGCGCAAGAGCTCTCACTAGCATCTGAGTTCATTCGCAGTATCACCTTTGCATACTGGAATGCAGGATTGCTATAGATTTTTTCCAGCGCCTCGACATCAAGTATTAACTTGCGGTCAAGCTGCTAATGTGACTTCAGTGTTTATTGTTGTGAAAAAAAAACGTACGTATAATTTTTGCAAATGTGACTCATCACAATAATTAACTCCACGGTGTCTGTTATCGTAATGAAAATAGTTATCATGGCATACAACACCGTAAGAAATTTTGTGAAATAAATTTTACTCCCGGAGTGTATACAATGTTTTGTTTTTGTTTACTACAATACACATAACCTGTGTTTTACTTGAAAACAAATTATTCTGATAATAAAATGTCTGACAGTAATAATTTAGAGAGTGAAAGTGATCAGCCTCCTGCAAAAAAAGCAAAATCACCCGATGACACACTATCAAGTCATCAGTAAGTTAATTATATTTTTATAATTAAAGTGTGCATTTATCTGTGCATTAAGCACGCGTATATTTGGTGTGTTTTAACGCCAGTAAATGTAAAATTATACTGATTTTTATTTTAGCTTCCTTTAACACTTATATATATTTTTTTAGAGTAAATAATAAAAAAAAAGAACGTCAAAAACAATACAGGGAGCAGAACAGAGACAAATTGAAGCAGCGTGAAGCTGAAAGAAGAGAACGCATACAATATTCACAAAGTATTGCCGGACCATCTACATCTTCAAACACAAATAGAATAGAACTGCATAATGAAGAAATAATTACTGCTCAAAGTTCATCTGGTTTGGAAAAAATATAGCCATCATCCATTCAAAGAAATGATCAAGGGAATGAACTAAATGCTCTCAAAAAAAAAAGAGAACGTCAACAGAGATACAGAGAGCGGAACAGAGATAAATTGAAACAACGTGAAGCGGAAAGAAGGAGGTGTCTACAAAGTGCAGATGTGATTACAGAATTATCTACTCCAAATATAGAATTTTCGAAGAATACAAAGATATACTAAGATCTGGTATTATTAGACCAAGAATATTCTATAAACGACATCCGTCCGAAAAATGGCACAATACTTTCAATCCATTTGTTTTTAATGTCTTAAAGTCAAATATGGATTTTCAGATAATTACTGAAGAATATTCTTGCGCGGCATATGTCGTTGAATATGTAAATAAAACCAACAGAGGCATTAGCAATTTACAACGCAAAATAATAGAAGTTATGAATGAGAATCCAGAATTCGATATTGTTGAAATAACTCATAAAATGAGCGTTGACATGCTGAATACTATTGAGATGAGTAGTCAAGAAGCTGCTTGGTATCTTTTAAGGTTACCAATGTCTAAATCGTCAGTAGCGATTCAGTATATTAACACTTGTTGGCCTATTGAACGACAGAGGATAAGAAAAACACAAAAACAAATTGATGAACTTGATGACGACTCTACTGATATTTGGAAGGAAGATTGGCATGACAAGTATCAAAAACGGCCAGAAGAATTAGAAGGAATTTCTTTAGCACAATTTGTTTCAAACTACACTAAAAACAGAAAGGGAGAGTACGTCAGAAAGAAGCAGCCTCAAGTTATTCGTTATAGGAATTATGACATGACTCAGGATTACAACGAATACAGAAGAGAAATGGTGACCTTACATATACCATTTAGAAATGAAGACAGAAATATTAGCAGATATGAAATTCACAACTATATATGATGAACACGAAAACGAAATTTTAGAAAAACGAAAAGAATTTGAGTCAAATATTGATATTCAAAAGACAATTGACATATGCCGACAATTATGTCATGAAGGTGAGCTAATAGATGACGAATCAGAAGTTCGAGACGTTGCTACAAGATTTCCAGAGCCAAACCCCTTTGAAGAATTGTACAGAAATCCGAACGCTGCGGTTAATGAAGATTTACATATAGCTACGCTTAAAAACTTGGGAGCAATAGCCAAAAGAAGAGAAAATATCATGAGTAATGATCGTTTTTGCGAACTCATGAGAAGCGCTAATGAAAAACAAAAAGATTTGCTGCTACACATGATTCATCACAATTTATCTGTAGAGAGATCACCTTTACAATTATTTTTTACTGGGCCAGCTGGATGTGGAAAAACCTTTGTAATAAAATTGATAATGGAAATATATAACAGATTTTCTGATAATGATGGGTTCTGCAATTCATACATTACGTGTGCTTCGACTGGTAAAGCTGCAGTAGCTATTAACGGAACTACTGTTCATACTGCATTGAAAATATCATTGTCAAAACTAATTCCGTTGTCAATAGAAACAGCACAACAATATCGATGTTTATTTAAATATGTCAAAGTTTTAATAATTGACGAAATCAGTATGATTGGTGCCGAGCTCTTGAACCAAATAGACGCAAGACTAAAGCAAATAACCGGAAATTTTGATGAAAATTTTGGTGGTCTAGACATTATTTTTATTGGAGATTTGCGACAATTACCTCCAGTTCGTGCAACTCCAATCTATAAGCAGTCTAAACAACGGATGGTTGGACCCTTACTTTGGCGAGGATTAAAATTCTATGAATTAACTCAAATAATGCGTCAAGATAACGAAATGTTTGCTTCTATTCTCACAAAAATTGGCAGTGGTATTATTTTAAATGATGATGAATTAGCCGTTATCGAGTCTAGATTTTTTACGAAGGAAGAAGCCTTGCGCCTGTGTCCAAGTGGTGTACGATTATTTCATGATAATGTATCAGTTAACGCATATAACGTACTAGCTTTACAAACTGAAAATAAAATAGATTCATTTGCAATGGACATTATTTCTGGTTGTACTAATCATGAACAGGAAGCAAACATGAGACAAAAACTACAAAAGTTATCAGTGATTGATACTGGAGGTTTGCCATACGAAATCATTCTTGTTATTGGAAAACCTTATATTATTACAACTAACATAGATGTGGTAGACGGTTTAGCTAACGGCGCCGTTGGAAAGCTGGTTCATATAGAACAAAATGATGAAAATCAAGTAACTCGCATATGGCTCGTTTTTCCAGATAGAAACACTGGTATGATGGCTAGAAGAAAAGCCGCTGCCTTTCTTGCGGAACATAATATCGATAGACATGCTGTACCTATTGTACGTCGAACTTCAAGTATATCACTCAATAATAATAAAACTATTGTGGGAAAAAGAAATCATTTTCCATTGATATCTGGATGTGCTATGACTATTCATAAGTCTCAAGGAGGTACATATGACGAGGTGGTCTATGAGTATAGTAAAAGTCATTCCATTCCATTACTTTATGTAGCTTTAACACGAGTAACACGTCTTGAAGGGTTGTTTATATGTAACAGTCAGGATAACTTAAGATTTTATCATGGAAGAAGAGTAGATCCATCAGTTTCAAATTTACAGCAAGAATTTAAAAGATTATCTCTAAACAAACTTACTACATTGCAGGGACTGATCACTGAATTAATAAACTCCAGAAATAAATTAACCATTTACACTTTAAACTGCCAAACTCTCAGAAAACATACTACTGATTTACAAGATTCTATTTGTCAAAGGAGTAACTTTTTATTACTAACTGAAACATGGCTTCCTGCAGATGAATCAGTTGACTTACCTAATTTTCATTGTATAGCTAAATTTAAGAGGCAAAATGTTAGAGCCGCTGGAGTTGTCATTTATAAAAACAACAATACTTCACATATTACTACATTCAACATGGATTTAGTAGTTCAAAATGCTACAGAAGTTCATGTCGCCCAAACATCTATTGGCGATATGTGTGCTTCACATGTTAAACTAGAAGATGGAAGTGAATTGATAATGATTGTTGTGTACATTTCACCTAATAAAAAAATAAATGACATCATTTCATTTTTACACGACAGATTATTTCCGTACAGTCATAGAGGTTCAATAATTTTCAAAACCAATAAAGATAAACTACCGTTGATTTTAGCTGGGGATTTCAATGTAAATTTTGCAAAAGATGAATCAACGCCATTAATTACGTTTCTCCAAGAAGAATTTCAATTGCAAATTAACAACAATCCAAGAGAACCTACCACCAGATACGGAACAACAATAGATGCTGTATTTATTAGATATCTTGATAATGTTACGTCCAATACTTTTGTAACATACTTCAGTTACCATCGACCAATTGTCACAATATTACCGTCGTCAGAGGCAACATCAAATATAACTATTACCGAAGTCACTGATTAAACAAATTAAGTAGTTACGATTTGAAATGAATTCGTAAATTTTTGTATTTAATGCAAATAAATGTTTATTAAATAAACAGTCATCATTTTCTGAAAAAAAAAATCGTAATATTTTATTTTATCATTATGTCATATTTTGTTCCTATCGCAATCTGTTCTTTTCTGCATATTACTTTTACAAAATAATGTTGATGTTTCACATCTGCCAGGCGTCCCGTGACGGCTCACATTTTTTTAAATAGCAAATATGGTTATACTTGATATTTTAAAGAATTTGTAACTTAGAGTTCGGTTACAAGGTGGAAAATTTTATATAACTTTTCGCTGTTGAAACTATTGCAACAGTGACATAATGGCATATGTAATAGATATATGTATGGTGATGATAAAAAACAATAAATTGGAATAAAATGCTTATCGTTCTTTTCGTTATCAGGCCACTAGATATAGTCGACGAAGTTTATCCATTCGCGCGGACCCTTGGCTCTCTCACTAACCCTAACCTTCATCCTCAAACAATCGACGATGATGTAAGGAGAAGAGATGAATTTGACACAGCAATAGGGAACATCGTGAATATCATCGTTTCCTATGATATGGGCTGGAGCAAGCGGGGCAATGGCCGAAGCTACAATAGTTTAAATGGCTATGGTACGATTGTCGGTTTTCTGAGTGGAAAAGTGCTGGACTTTGCAGCGCGAAATCGGAAATGTAGAATGTGTACCAACGGCCACAGCAAATCCGATCACGAGTGTAGGCAAAATTTTTGCGGCTGTGCGAAGGCGATGGAGTCTGACGTAGGCGCCGCTCTAGTCAACGAGAGTTCGATTCTCAAAGATATCGGGCTGAACGTGAGAGTTCTGATAGGGGACGAGGATAGTTCAACGATCTCAGCAGTACGTCAGGGAAATCTTCAAACAGTCTTCAAACTCGCAGACAGCAATCATTTGAAGAAAAATTCTGCCAATGCTTTGTGTGAACTACGAAAAGGTTACAGTGAAATGAGAAACAAGGAAGTTATTCCTCATTTGAAAAAATGTTTTTCTTACGTACTCGTGCAAAATAAAGGACATAGTGCCGAGTTGGGGAAAACTATTCGCAATATCCCTGAGCATGTTTTTGGCCAGCATGAAAATTGTGGAGTTTGGTGTAAAGGTACACATAAAATTGAACTGAAAAATCAGCAATTATACACCAAGCTTTCAGAGCTATTTGGCAAATATGCTGACAATGCTGCAAAATTTTCTGTTGCTGCCTCCAGTCAAGCGAATGAAAGTATTAACAATATAATGGCTCACAAAGCACCTAAAAATTGCTGCTACAGCCTGAGCGAATCAGGGGACTACCGATTAGCTAGCACTGTATGCACGAAAAACGAAGGCGAAAAGCACATCATGGACGTCAACTCGAAATTGAATGTATCACCGGGGAAGCACACTGCATCTTTCGCGAAGGTGTTGGACACAAAAAGAAAAAAACGAGGGATGAAGGCAAAATTACCAACAACTAAACTCGAAGAAATTTATTGGCACGAAAAAAAGAAGCCTCCAGGAAGTCGATGGAGCAATCTGAAGGGATTCAATATGAAACTAACTGCGGCATCAACTCTTGTTTAGAGAGCAGGGGAACTGTTGATTTTCGACTTCTCTTAGATATTTTGCCAACCATCGCAGTATCGGTAGACAGCTGCAATATAATATATTTCGATTTGGAGACGTCTGGGTTCTCGAAGGACTCAGAAATTTTACAAATCGCAGCAAAATTTGAGAATTCAACACTCAGCGTCTATCTCCATCCGTCCAAGTCGATTGATGCTGATGCTTCCCGGGTTACGGGGTTGAAATACGTTGGACGAAAACTGTATTTCCACAGCAAGGAAGTAGCCACAATTGCGCCTCGTGAAGCTCTAATTTCATTTCAACAGTTTCTCGAATTTTCATCGAAGCCATACGTTTTTGTTGCTCATAATGCATCGTTCGACTCCTCTCATTTACTGCGATATATAATAGATTACGGTATGATCGAGAGTTTTAAAAATACCGCAGGGTTTTCAGATAGTTTGACTGTGATGAAAAAAGTTTTGCCTGAACGAAAAGCCGAAAAAAAAAGTTTCAATTTACCAATTTTAGCCCGCGACTTATTGAATTTCGGAACATCCGATAAATTTCATGAAGCCCTATACGATGTTGAAACTCTCGAGAAATTACGTGATACTTTTGCCAAAAAGGAAATGTTTCTTGAAGTTTGTAAGCTTTAAAAAGAAGTGATAATGGTGAAACTCCTGTTACCAAGTCTAAAATATTTGAAAGGCGTGATATCAAATCAAATGATTTTGAAAATAGCAGGAGCCGGAATTCATTATGAAATTTTAAAAGAGGTGTACGCGAAAGATGGCGACATCGGAATAAAATTTTTATTATCGGAGAAAACGATCTCAGGTAAACCACGGGTTACAAAAGCGAAAAAAATAATCGAGACGGTAGTTGAACACCTGAGAAACAAGGGTTAATTTTTGTTCATCAATAATTGATATTTCTATTTGAAAGTTTTTATTTGACAAAAATTTTATTATCGTTATCAGTATTTAAAAAAAAAAAAGTTATTCATTGAATTTATTTTTACTTTGTCCGCAATTTTTGTTTTTATATATATATATATATATATATTCTATTCATTTGTATATTCACACACACGACCATAGTATATATGACACAATATACATGAATAGTACACAATATATACGAATAAATAAACGAAATTGAATTGATTAAAACAACAAATTTATTTTCCATCCTTGTCGTAATTATTGAAACCTACGAAAAATTTTACTAACGCGGTTTTTGCGACGCGCGCATCTGTTCCCTGCCGCCGTACACTGTTGCCGTTTCGTCACAGCTGATCGTATCTCCGTTCCCCGTCGCGTAAGATTATTCATTTTCATTAATCGATATCTTCGAAACTAAAAGGTGAAAAATATATATATTTTTTTTAAATTAATCCTACAGTAGTGCTCAACACGCGAGTGATTTTTCAATGAAGTCGTAAGATCCGTTCGGGAGCTATCATAAAAAATGTAGACAAAGTCCGTCAATTTGCGTGTTAGGTATAGGCCGTGCGTGCAAAAAGATCGATTTTTAATTGCAAATATCTTCCAAACGGGACGGTGAATCGGTTTCAAATTTTGTGAGTCGGTCCATGGAGGTTGTTTTTACACCATACTAAAATTTCAGGCCATTCCTAAGATTTGGACAAAACTACAGAACTACCTTAAGTCTTCACACATTTTATTATTATTATAGAGTAATAGAACAGAACTTCTAGTTTATAAATAGTATTTATAAATATTATTTATAAAAATGGTAACACAACTGTCAACATTTTCTGATAATTTACGATTTTTTAGCTGATAATTACGGCAGCGGTAAAAAAAAGATTCAAAGTCACGAAAAATCAATGCTTTTCTTATGGGAAAAAGTAAGGCTTTCTAGCGGTGGGTGAATATGGAGGGAAAAATTTGAAAAAATTCTGACGTTTTTTTTGAATTATTACGAACCAATTTCGGGGGTAGGACCTTGAAAATTCGATTTTGCCCTTCTTAAGGACAGGTCTAATATATATCTATAAAGGCCAAGCATCATAACATTTTTACATGACATACATTTTTTGCGTATAAAACTGAAACTAATCAAGCAAAGCTAGAGATGCGATTAGCGCTTCGAATAAAGGTTGGTTTTAGTTATTGCCCTTGTGAGTTAGCATTGTAGTTTGCGATTAACGCTGTATTTCGTAGTGAACGATCGCGGTTAGCGTGTCGGGTCAGATTTTGTTTTTGGTTTTTGTTTTATCGTTTATTATTAAAGGCAGCGACCTAGGCTTAAGTTTCTTCTGGATTAAGTTTTTTTTTTTAGACCCAAGTATTTGATTTTGAACCGCGAAGAGCGAATATTGAATTATTCTTTCTTTTGTTTTGTATCATCGCTGTCGTGGAATATATTATTTTATTTTATTTTATTTTGTTAAATAACATTGTTGTCGAGTGTCTCGCTGTCTCTCCTCAAGAATTACCCCTCCCCTCTTCACGGTACTGAGCTACCGAGTTAATTTTCGAGGTATAGCGAATTAACGATTTTGAGGCGTGTTAATTACGCCAGCCGCCCAACAAAATTTCGCGATATTGTTTTTAGATCCAGGTCACATCGTGGACCGCCAAATTATTGTGTAGGGGAGTGCGGTATAATGGGAGCCTACTAAGGGAAAACTTTAATAAAAACCACATTTATCAATTTTCTTATAATTTTCAATTAGGAACTCTTAGAACAGTCATTTAGATATGTTTTAATCACAGTTAGAATTAACTAGAGTCATATATTAAGATACAATAACGATTTTACAAAAAAAGTCAATCGCTCCCATTACCCGACACGTGCGGGTAATGGGAGCCCATTTCACGCTTATATGGGAAATGTGAGCCATAATATTTAGTCTTCCGCAAAAATTTAAATTGTAGTTTAACTGTCATCTTAGTTAGTTACTATGAATTATTCATTCTAACACAAATAAAAAAATTAACTTTTTAAACAAAAACAAGAAAAATAAAGATAAAATTATTAAAGAAAAACATATGACCCAGATTTTACGGATCCAAACAAAAAGCACAAATATAAGAATCTGGACTATCACTTCCAGAAAATTCTTCATGGGCCCAGTTTCCGCAACTTCTGCATCGGTACCACATCTCTCCACTTTTTCCCGTGTCTAAACAAATTGCAAATAAAGTTTCCTCTTCTGAGTATTCTGACTCATCATCGCAAATTTGACGCTCGTCAACTTGATCAGTAGATGAGTCTTCATCATCACTTTTAAACAAATTATTTTTTGCCTCTTTGGCCCTTTTGTTTTTGGTTGTGGTCTTCTTGCTTTTAGCCTCTCTATCTTTGGTAAGTTTCCGTTTGCTACATTTTCCTGTGTTAGATTTACCCTTGACACAATTTTCTCTATTACAGTCTCCTTTATTTTTTTTAGTCCTATTCTCTTTTTCTCTCCTTTTTCTCCTCTTTTCTTCAAATACTGCCTTCATTGGTGTGCTTGTTAAGATTTTAGAATGTTGCTTGTTCTTCAACCTACTTTCTTTATTAGAAACGAGTTGTTGTGGCAGTGAGCTCACAATTTTTACAATATTAACAAAGTCAGTTACTGTTTCATTGTCATCAGTATCGGTCGCATTAAAATATGATTTAGACCGAGTTGTGATAGATCTGACGGTATGTTTCTGTCGAATAGCAGCTTGTGTTGGTGTGGCACATGATATGGTTGGAATAGGAGCTGGGTTTACATTAGCTTCCTCCTGAACTACTTCTGGTTGAATTTCCGCGTCACAAAGAATAGATGGACTCGTAGCAGGGCCAAAATGCGGTTGCTCATTAACTGTCTGCTGTGACGTAGATGGGATAAAAGATATGTTAGTTGGCTGCTGTCCTGCGTCATGCATAGGCACAGATCTGGCTTCCTCATCAATGAAGTCAACATCACAAAATATTTCAGGATTCATGGGATATATTCCCGTTGCTTGAAAGCTTGATACTCCTTTTTCTATAGAAGCTATTCTAGTGTAGGCTTTATTAAACAGTCCTGCGATTTCGTATGGTGTAATTTTTATCAAATTTCTTGATTTTATATGTAAGTTACATTCTTTGTTCTAAGCTCTTTTAAGCGGGGAATAAAAAGCAACATCAAGAGGTTGCAGACGGTGCGATGAATGTGGCGGAATGCTAAGCATTACAACATGATTCTCTTTTGCCAAATCCCACGCTTCGAGAGTAGCATGACTGTTGTGATTGTCTAATATTAGTAGAACGGGGGTATCAGCAGTAGGTTTGGTGCGCTTAATAAAATGACGTAGCCATAAAATAAATGTATTTTCGTTTGTCCAGCCATTATGAGTACATGTGTAAACAGCTCCATGAGGTCCATCTTTTTCCAGCTGTGGTGAGTGACGTTTACGTGGAAATATGAAAAGCGGTGGAATGAAAGACCCTGAAGCACTCATAGTACATATAACTGTGATGGTCTTACCTCTTGCCCATAACGTCACAGATCCAACGCGTTTTTGCCCTTTGGGAGCTATAATTTTTTCAGTCTTTTGGACGGTCGTTATACCAGTCTCGTCTACATTGTAAATCATCGTAGGTTCAAAGTGGTGTTGCATCATCAATCTCTCCAAGTTATCAAATAAAGCATTACTTCAGTCTTGTTAAATCCGAGAATTCTGTTGATACTAATAGCTTCGGCCTTTCTAATACTCAACTCAGGATAGCGCTGTAAAAATCAAGACAACCAATCTTTTCCCGCAGTTTGGCTAACTTGGTTGAACATTTTTTTCAATACCCATCCTTTTAGCTACACTGTAACATACTTTTCTAAATTGTTCTCTCGTCAGGCCATAAAATTTATTTGACATAGTCTGAAGATGACTAGCCAGTACTTTTTCTTGCTCAAAATTGAATACAGTATACCTTTCCAGCTTAGGATTTTATTTGTACCGATCGTCGTTAGCTTTGGCTAAATTGAATTTCTTCTTTAAAGTGCTGTAAGGTATGCCAGTTTGCTGAGATACTTTGTATACCGAAATGCCTCCTTCTCTGAGAATACTGACTGCATTTTCCAATGTTTCAACTGTCCAAGAAGCTTTCGTGGTTGTCCGAATTGTTTTACGAGGCATCTGAAGTAAATGAATAATAATGTATGTAAAATGGTGTGAAAATATATTATGAAGGCTAATGGGGTAATGGGAGCTATGTCGGATAGTGAAAGCCATCCTAGGCTCCCATTTCCCGCTTACTACCATTTTGAAAAATAATAATGTAAATAATATAACTTTAATTTCAATCGCAATTTAACAAATTGCACTAGTTATTGGATGAATCTACGTATGTAATGAATATAAACATAATAAAATAAGAATAAATAATAAATCCATGCTTACCTTGGCGCTGGCAATCCGCAGTTTTTTTATAAGCGTGGAGCGAAAAACACACAATCGTCTCTCGTGATTGAACGCATGGCACTAACGGCTCGTACCAGTCAGGCGAAGTTTCTCGAAGATTGACGGAAGCAACCGAATGTTTACAATCGCGCGAATATGCCTACACTCTCTTCAATCACCATAGCTCCCATTACCCGACCGCTCCCATTACCCCGCGCTCCCGTACGCGGCAAGTTCTCGGTCATTTTCTCCGAGTAGTCGAGGTACGAAAAAATCCACGTCGCAATATACCAGAACAATCTCTAGAAACTACACAGTCAATGCGCATGCGCCAAATAATTCAATCTCATTAGTCGGTGAAATCGCCCCGCGGCGATCTTTTCATCTGCTGAGCAGGGCGCAAACGTACACAAAATGAGACAAGACTCAAGAGCTGTAAATCTCTTGATTGAGGATTGAGGTTATGTTACTGTTTATTTTTACGTATGGTGAATTGTCTAAGAATAGTATCGTTCAGCAATACCGTGGTCGATATCGGAAAATATTCAACCGACGCAATAAAGAATTCGACGGGAAAGCAAATATTAAATGATACAGAAATTGGGTGTTATTTATTAAAAGAAAAAATCTGGAATTCAATGTGAAATGTCATTAACAAGTGGGAAGTCTGGACAAACAGAGATAGGTAAGTAAAAACAACGTTTATTGTACACCCATTCTTTATTTACATAAAATTAAAAATGCGTTTCATTCACGATTTGTTTTGTGCATTTTATTGGAATGCAGTTGTATCCAAAACTATCAAAAGCTTTTGCCTAATAATAATAGCTTTGAATATTTTCAGATACGAAATAATTCATCGTCAAAGCAGGATTAAACTTGTCAGGCATTGAAGCATGTAAGTAAATTTCTAATTCCGTGATCTTTGACTATTACAATATTTTAACATAGATTCAATGATGAAATTATTATTTTTTTTCTTTCAACAGGCTCGAAGTTTAAACTTTGATTAGCACGTGGAAAATTCTGCCTTACCTGATGGTCAAAATGTTTAGGTGGCAAGGAGCCTAGTTTCTCGAGTAGTGCAATCATTACAACCATCAAACCTGGTTGTTCAGTCAGACATCAGGTGCCAGAGTGAATTTTATCAGGCCATCGCCACCTTCTTAACATCAGTTGTGTCAAAATTAAAGAGCCTGTTACACTACAGATCATAGTGGCTGAATATCCCATCATTTTGCTGTGATCGAGCCAACAGCGATAAGTTTGTTATTGAGCGTTGCTGCTAATTCATTCTACCAAGGAATCACTCTGTGCACCATTGTAATTCAAGCATTATGATTGACCAGCATTATTTTTCAAATTTTATACCATTTAATTTAGTACCTTATTCTGCACCTTAATTTACTCTCTTTGGCATTAAATTCAGATAAATAGTCTTTCAAGTCCTCAATTAGATTGTAGGGTTAAATTTTTCTAGGCAAACTGAATCAATCCAAATCTAGAAATGTTAAATAACTTCATTTAAAAAGGTATTTAAAGTTAATCTTAGTTGACGGTGTCATCTGGCTAACTAGTTGCAGTTATCACCGGCGCTTTGGTCTCGTAGAACCCCAGTAAAACGTAAAGAATGAATTCACTTACTAGTACACGTTGCTTTGCAATTAATCACTTTGTTTGTTATAGGATTTACTCACTCGCTATCTTTTTCATTACAATGCAATTTATCGATAGCTTAAAACCGAATTCAATTTTACACCTTCACGGGGTCCTACGCTAAGACTGAAAGCTTGTGAATCTCCATTTACTGCAATTATTTCTCCATTTTATGTTAGCATTGTCTGGAACAAAAAAAATCTCATCCTGAGATTGGAAATGGAACCTGAAACGCAGAAGTTATTCAGTGGCACGAATTGAAAACCAAGAATTTTATAATGGTTTCTGCAACACAGGGACTCTTTCCAAATATCCTTGTTACAAGGTGATGTTCGGAGGACTATGAAAAAGATATTGTATTGGATTGTCACGTGCGGAGCGGTCTCGCACGCGACGACTTAACCCTTTAGGTTTCCGCAGAGGTTTATTCTTATTTTTTTGGTGGGTTGGCAGGTGATCGTCCTCTACAGGACGATCCTTGTGAAATGGATTGGAGGATTTCAATATTATTGTACTAGAATGTTTATGGTGGAAAGCCAAATGTTTAATGAAAAAAAGAAAGCAAGAGAAATGGGAGACGGGAAGCTTACAGAAATATGCTGAACCTAATGTTTACTGTCTCTCTCTCGCACCTACTCTTCGGTGGCTCAGCTCTGAATTCGCAGAACGGCTCACACTTTTAAACTCACGTTCAAATAAGACTACACAACTTGATCAAGTTCGTGGCATAGCTCTCTACTCTTAAAATCTAACTTCGAAGGCTAACGTCGCGACGCGAGACGCTTGGAACACCGCGTGTAGAATTAGAGGATTTCTCTCTCTATTCGTCGGTGACTCTAAGACTGATAACTCTATACTCGACAGCTTGGAAGGAGCCTGTTTCCGTTGACGTTGGTTTGATCCTGTCTCTAACGGGACTGACTTCGCTCGCTCGTCCGACACCCCTTGGAGCGTCGGGCAGCGAACGAGGTTTGTGCTGAATTTACAATTTTGGAACAAAGGCTCACCTCGCGACGATCATTCCCGAAGCGCGTGATCCCGCGCTCGCCTCATCCCGATGTTGATTACACCCGGGATCTGGCGGGCGCGGAGACGCTGACGTTGCTGACGGTCAACTACACCGTTGCGCTTTAGTCGTGCCACGAACTGTTTTGTAAAGTGAATAATTATGAATTTACTAATAAATTTAAAGCTATGCTTCTTCGTCTCCAAAGCGATATTAATAATTATTGACATGGTTATGATGATATATTCGGGTGTGAATATGCGGCGTTCGTGACAGGATTACATTATTTGGAAAAAAATCTTCATGAACTTCGTTGAAAATTACATATTCATTTATTTTGATGGAACAAGAGACATAATCTTGAATCCGATGAGTCAATATCCTCGTATTAATGTTCTGACATTACTCTAAAACATGATTGCTCTTGTGCTAATTGTGACGTTCAGGCGCATTTTGAGAAAGTTGGTTTTGAACTCGTGTCACAGGATATGATCTACGTTCCTGAGTTCTACGCTTTCAATTAGATTTTCTTTGTTTCGAACCGCAATAACACGAAATACAGAAATCATTTTGTTAAATCTAATATTACTTGAATTTCCAATTTGAGTATTAGGTTCCCTTCATTTATTTAATCGAACATCATTGATAATTTGCGAAATGAACTCTGATAATCATTGGAAAATTTTCAATAGTAGTAGCAATAATTTATTGATCGGAAAAAATACATTGACTATCGACTATTTGTGAATTTTTTTGAACTATTTTCGAGAAAAAAGAGATTCACAGTTCTATTACAGATAGTGAGATATTTAAATATCTTAAACGCTCGGTTTAATGTCTCATTTTCAAAAGTGATAAAATTCAATATTACCGCCCGAAATCACAAGAGAGTGAGAAAGTTGCTTAGTTGCTTGAAAGTGGCGATGATCTTTGTACGTGTGATAAATTCAATAGGCAGATAACAGTGAATATTAGAGATGTAAGGGCTATTCCGCGTCAACCGGATCAGTCATCTCTCAGATATTTTTTTAATTTGGCATGTGGATTGTGTGTGAGGAGTTAGATTTTTGTGCCAAAGCGCGAATCTTATAATGCAAAATTCGATTTTTTATTAACAATAACAAATTAGACTCCCATTTTTTTCAAAAATTCATAACTTTGGCAAAAAATTAGATACAATATATATTTTTTTTTCAAATTACGCGGAAAGCTCCATAGAATTTAAAAAAAAATACGAAATGGTAAAAAAAAGTTGTTATCAATTGTTTATTTAACAATTAATTTTTCAAAGATTTTTAAAACAGTGACTGACACGATCAAAAAATTTTTTTTAAATTCTGACATGTTCCTTGAACTGTACTACAACCTGTGAATTAATTCCAGAGGGGTGTTTTTCTTCGTTTTTGAGTAAAAAATCATTAAAGGTGTCGATGCGCGTGAAATTGCGGCGCGCCGAGTCTCTACGTAATGGCGGGCGGCCGGTTGCCGTCCACCGCTACCCCGCGGTGGCGTCGCAGCGTTATTTTAGAGTCATTTTCACGATGTAGGACATGATTGAAGAATCTGAAAAAAATACTGTACCTTCACAAGGCCTGCTCAAAGCGATAAGTGAAGTTTCAAGAATGTGTTTTTATTTTAAAATAAGTAGCAAGTTATGTAATTATTATCATTTATGTGCACTCTCATGGTGTGTATTTCGAATCTCTGTAATAAAAAAACGGTGAAAAACACATTCCTGAAACTACACTTATCGCTTTGAGCAGGCCTTGTGAAGGTACAGTATTTTTTTCAGATTCTTCAATCATGTCCTACATCGTGAAAATGACTCTAAAATAACGCTGCGACGCCACCGCGGGGTAGCGGTGGACGGCAACCGGCCGCCCGCCATTACGTAGAGACTCGGCGCGCCGCAATTTCACGCGCATCGACACCTTTAATGATTTTTTACTCAAAAACGAAGAAAAACACCCCTCTGGAATTAATTCACAGGTTGTAGTACAGTTCAAGGAACATGTCAGAATTTAAAAAAAATTTTTTGATCGTGTCAGTCACTGTTTTAAAAATCTTTGAAAAATTAATTGTTAAATAAACAATTGATAACAACTTTTTTTTACCATTTCGTATTTTTTTTTAAATTCTATGGAGCTTTCCGCGTAATTTGAAAAAAAAATATATATTGTATCTAATTTTTTGCCAAAGTTATGAATTTTTGAAAAAAATGGGAGTCTAATTTGTTATTGTTAATAAAAAATCGAATTTTGCATTATAAGATTCGCGCTTTGGCACAAAAATCTAACTCCTCACACACAATCCACATGCCAAATTAAAAAAATATCTGAGAGATGACTGATCCGGTTGACGCGGAATAGCCCGTAATTATTTTGGCCGTATCACCTGTTGATAGAAAAAAATTTCATTGTTATTTTTAATGTACGCAATAATCAAAGTTATCAAATAAATTGTTCCCACCTACCTGCTGCGTTTCTTCCAAGCACCCAACATATAAATAGATTTCTCATTTCAATCGAATAAAGCCAATTTTCAAAGAGCATTGACATAAACTTTCCGAGTCACTACCTCGACTGTTTGAGATTCTAACCTCAAAAATTCGTATGAACTACATCGCCGCCAGAAACAGAGTTTCACAGCTAAAACTCGGAGTGGCCAGCCTGTCCAAGCAGCCGATAAAGCTCGCGCATGCGCATTGACTGTATAGTTTCTAGAGATTGTCCCGGTATATATACTCAAAGGCGAAACCTAACAGAGAATTATTCACCCGGACTAACTACTACCCCATCTTCCCGTGTATAAGCATGTCGTTATATCTCAGGAACGCGTGGATATTTTTAAATGAAACTTACACAGCTGGTGCTTCTAGCCAATATAACCTCAGTGTGAAAGTTCGATCGAAATCTGTCTAGTGGTTTCCGCAGTATCAGCTCTGAAAGATGATGAAAATGAAAATTATTTTTGAGAATATGTAAATTTGAAGAACTGGTGAATTTGAAAAATTAACGACGGAGCCAGGAATCGAACCTGGAATCTAGCGATGCTTTACCGGAGACTTACTCCACTAGACCACCTAGCCGCCCTGACTCTGTTATCATTAATTTCTCTCATAACCAGTGAGTTCAAATTTGTTTTCATGTGCCCGATTTGTATGAGTATAAAATTATTTTTCTTTTCCACGACAGAGCACCTTGTGTACACGATTCCGTTCGAACGCGTGTATGAATCGACTTGAGGTTTCAAACATAGAGACTTGGCATCGAAATCTCGCCCCTTATTGATTTTTATCATATTATTTAGTTATTTATGTGTTATCCAATCTTGAAATCAATTTGCAAAGTTCGTGAAAATCGTTAGTGAATCAGTGATCGAGTGTCGTAAGAGTGAAACAGTATAACGACTATGGTTTCAAGCAGATTAATATTATTATTAACTTTTAGAGGACCGGCATTTTTCCCTTGAAATGCGGTATTTCTTAGAGGTATGATTTGTGTATATAAACAGCCAACACGTCCAGTGGAGTTTCCGATTCATCTACTGACTCCTAAAAAAGCCAGTCCAGTCCTCTAAAGGTTAATTATTAGTGGCATCTGCATTACGGGCTCTTGTGATTTTACGAAATGGAGCGTCCAAGGTATGTGTTGTAACGTGGCAGTTTTACTGCGCGTTCCACACGGCTCCCCGAACTCTAGACGGACCACAGACTTAGGGAGCACGCGAAGTAGACCGCGGCTCATTTCGAAAAAGAGCGCCAGTACAATAGTCACGCATCCGAGACTCTAAGAGGGGACCATCGCCGGTTTAGCGAATAAGACTTTTCAGGATTTTTGTTTATTTTTTTTTGGGTGGCGAGTAAATGCGGCTTCGGACAGGGGATCGGCAGCAAATTCGAACGATGTTACCGGATGGCAATCGCGGCGGATCGCAACGAAAGGAGGGCCTCGCACGAGGCTACGGAGAGAGCGTCAACGGAGAGCTCTGCCGCGAGGGAATCCAAGGCGGACGAGATTCCCGTTGGTGGCCGGCGAGCCGTAGCCCCCCCCCCCCCCCTCCGTCGCCCAACTGACGACAGGTGCCCTCGCGAAGTCATCACCCCGCCACTGTCAAGCTACGGGGTACACGAGACTGGTCAGCCAATCAACACCCCGCGACAGCGGAATCCAACGATAGCGATACGCTAGATTGTAAGAATTGCGTAACGAGAACCCCAATGCGAGCGGGAAAATTTTGACTAGGGATGACGCCTATGTTCGGGGCATGTTCGAATCGCGGCTCCGATTTGCAGGACCCGGCACTTGAGTCCTGGCGACAGTTGAGGTAGTTGCGTGGCGAGGAAATTTAAATTAAAAAGAAAAAAAAGCAAAGATAGTGTGCGATTGTTATGGCGGAGACGGACGTCGGAGGATTTTTGGTGTGGCTGAGGAGCGGTAAGCGCTTATAATTCTTTGCGGGCATATTTCGAGCGCCAGTTAAATTGGCACACCGATAAACGGTCGGCCCACGCAATTTTAGAGTTAGAGTAGCGCTCGAAATCTGTTTGCCGATCTCCTTGAGGATGACCGTAGCCTGAGTTTTCGCGATAACGCGTAGAGTCACGGGTTCGCGTGGGGAACAATTTCGGAGTGAAATTGAGTGTGGCCAAATTCCGCTGCACAGGGTCTCGTCGAGTCTGCGTACGTAAAAAGGGTGGTGAACTTAGAGGGAATAGAGACTGCGACTTGAGCTCGGATGCGTCATAATACGCTATACACTCGCGCGATTAGAAAAGCTTTCTAGAGCGATTAATTTGGTCGCGATTAGCGCGTCGAGGCACGTCCTTTTTGATTTAGTTTACGAATTATTGTGCATCAGCAAAGTGGCGACTAGCGCCCGTAGAAATAAGATACCAGCTAGATTTAATCAGAACTGCGATTAGCGCGTCGAGTACGATCTAGATTACGTTTTTGTTTAGCAATTTATAATTAAGTGACGATTAGCGTCGTAGTTGAGGCCGATCGCGGGCAGCGCGTCGAGTTCGATTTTGTTTTTGGTTTTTGCGAGTTAAGGTATTGTTAAGACGGCGACTAGCGCGAGAAGGCCGTAGAGGTCTCCTAGATTTATTCATATTTTTTTTTTCTTTTTTTTAATTTTTTTTTTATTTTGTTTGTTTCTCCCTTTCTTATTTCTTTTGGATTAAATTTAACCCGTTATATTTGGAATCGCGAAGGACGACTTGCGCAGTCGTATGATTATTTTTATTTTTAATTTTTTTTTGTACCATCGCTAACGAGAAATATATTATTGGAATTTTATAGTGATTTGGCCAAACCACGCATTGGCTTACTTGTGTTACATCTCTCTCTACCCAAAATTTACCCCTCCCCTCTCCGCGGTACTGAGCTATCGAGTATATGGTCGCGATATTTCGCATTACCGATTTCGAGGCGTGTTTATGACGCCAGGCGCCCAACAAATCTCGCGGTATTGTTTTAGGTCCAGGGTACATCGTGGACGCCGATTTATTGTGTACGAGGTAAGTTCTCGGTCATTTTCTCCGAGTAACCGAGGTGCAGAAAAATCCACGTCACAAATTGGCGCCCAACGTGGGGCCTTCGCGAAATTTCCGCTGTAAATTTCCAAGAAAGATAGTAGCGTTGCGCGTTTCGGAAATTTCGACTTAGCAACGGCTAGCGCGCGCGGAACCAAACAACAGCGTTCGGAGAATTCGGGGGAGAGAGGTCGCGAGACACTTCGGTCAAGCGTGTTGACGTTTGGAGCACAGCGGGACAGGTGTGAATACGTAGCGAGGAAATAAAATTGTATACAAAGGGTGGCGAATAACATCGAAAATTTGCGATTTACGACTCAGGCTACGAGTTGACGAATATACCGGGTGACTAGAAAGTATACCACGTATATTCGTACCTCCCCTCTCTAATAATAGGAATAAAATCGCCTGCCATTATCGCCTATCTCTTGATTGTGTCATATTTTATTTTCTTTTGTTATTATTTTTGATTTCGAATTTCTTTTTGTTTTTCACTGTCTTCTGCGGTTTCGGAATTATTTTTTTTTGTTGTTTTTTTTGTTGTGTGTTCAACGACGGCTTTTAGCATTGAGGTCAAAGATTATTTTTTTTGTTTGTTACTGACGCGACAATATACTTTTTTTTCTTTTCTCTCTTTTCTTTTCTTTTCTTTTTTTTTGTTTTTTTTTTCTTTCAGCTCGTCTTTTGTTTTTGGTTTGTTGTTTTCTTTTGTGGTTTTGTTTCATTTTGTGTGCAATATTTCCTTTGCTGGCGCTTTTGTTTCGCAAATAATGTTATCATTAAAATATTAGCGGTGATTTCACTAATACGAGGGGTCCATATTGGATACCCTTGCTGGCGTTCAGACTCTACCTACGGCTTTTGTCTTTTGAATCGAACAGTTTGATTTTGCGTGCTTGTACTTTAATAACTGTCCCTTTCTTTTTTTGGGCGTGCTTTCACTTTCATCCCTTTCTTTTTTGTGCGTGCTTTTACCTTCATTTCTGCTCTTCATTTTCGCGGGTAAAGTCAACATGGCGGAAGTACCCATTGGCGCGTGGTTGTATGACATGACGAGCGATGAGCTCGAGTTGGCGTTAGTGACCGCGAGGGTAAATTCCACCGGTAGCCTACTGGTGCGTCGTGACCGGTACGTACGACACCTCTTGCGTGAGCGCGGGGATTTGACGGTCACCTGGGAACCAGAGGACGAGGATGTCTTCGCGGGGTTGGCCGAATTAGCGACCGTTACGGAACCGGTGCGGAAACAGCCCCGAAGGGCTAGCGATTCGCGGCTGTTAGAACCCGTGAATATTACCATCGCGACTCGACTAACCACGGTAGCAACGACGAGTACGGTGGTGAGCGTAGCCGTCGCCTCGGCGGCTATCACCACCTCGGCGGTGTATGGTAGCACCTCGCGACCGACCGCGTACCAGGTTCCGACGCGAATACCCTTCCACTCGATTCCGTTTTCAATGGCTAGCGGAGCCCAGGGGCACTGGGGAGAGGCCTCCCCGATCCAGGGGCACCGACACGGGCTCGAAGAACCCATCGTGGATTCTACCCGGCTAGTCGCGGGGCCACCAGCTTCGCGGGTCGAATTCCGGTCGTTACCGGGCGATCCCGCAACAATTCCTCGCGGTATGGCGACCGCTGCCCGGCCGACCTGTACCCGGGATTCAAATATCGAATCGCGTACCCGGGAAACAATACGTGACATCCCGAGGGCCCTGCGAGGGTGGAACCTCAAGTTCTCTGGGATTGGCGAGCCGAGCGTCGAGGATTTCTTGACGCGATTGGAAGAGTGGCGTAGTTTGTCGGAATTAAGCGAGAACGAAGTGTTGAGTTCGCTCACGATGATCTTCTCGGGCGTGGCCCTGGAATGGTTGCGTTGCGAACGAGACAGCTGGGTCACATACGATGAGTTTCGCGCGGCATTACGTTTGTGGTTCGGGGACGGGACAGTCGGAAGTCGCGTGGAGGACCAGGCTAGGTCACGAACTCAGGGACCAGTAGAGTCAGTTACAGAATATCTTTCCTGTGTTCGAGGGTTGTTGAGACGGATGCCGCGTCCGTACACTATGGAACAGCAACTAGACCTGGCTTTTAAGAACATGCGTCCCGAAATTCGCGAAGTCCTCCGTCGAAGGGAAATTCGTACGTGGAGCGAATTGATCTATCTCGCCACGGAGCGGGAAAGAAACCTCGCGTTATCTCGCGAATACCGCCCCCCGCCCACGCCGAAAGAGTCCTTTATTAGCGAGTTAGCGTGTCGGACCAAAACCGCGGCGGCTCGAGGCGAACCTGGATTAGCCGCGATTACCGAAGCAGGGGTCGAGTCAACCGTAGCGCAGACGATCGAGAAGCTGCTCGCGGCCCAGGTGAAAGGGCTCGAGGAGAAATTGTTGAAGGCGATGGCGGTGGCGACCCAGAGGGGTAAATCTAGCGGCGCACAGCCAAGTGGCGGAAGTCCGGCTCCAACGAGGCCGACCTCGCCGAAGCGACCCGCGCGAGGACCAAGGAGGGGAGCGGCCCCCTCGGTTAACCAGCCGGCCCCTGGCGTGTCCCGGGCCGACCAATTTCGTGGCGACAAGGTGTGGGACGAAAAATTATGTATGAATTGTCATCGTCCCGGTCACCGATTCAGCCGCTGCCCGGACCCCTTGCGAATCTTTTGCTACCATTGCGGGTACGACGGCGTCTATTCGACGAATTGTCCGCGGTGTTCGGGAAACCAGGGAGGGCAGCCTCGCTAAGTGTCGGCGCGGCGCCCCGAGTGGAAGACACCACGGCATTGCGTGGCGTCGAGGGGGAAATCGCGACGTGTTTTCCGATGCAAACCATGGAGTTCGGTCAACGCTGGTTTTTGCGGGTGTGCATCGGGGGCACATGGGTCAGGGCGTTGTTAGACACCGGCTCATCGCGAACCTTTCTCGGTACGATCGGACACCAAATTGCGTTAGAGTACGGTCGACCGGTAAAATCACCCAGCTGTTCGAGTGTCGTATTGGCGAATGGATCGGTGGAGTCAATCACCGGAGAAGTAGAGCTGCCGATAACGTTGCTGGGTGTCGCGCATAAGTTTTCGTTGCGGATTATCCCCACCTTAGTTGGAGATTGCGTTCTGGGCATGGATTTCGTGCGAAAATTTGGCTTTTCGATTGACGGCGCGCGCGAATCATGGAGAATCGCGAATATTCCGGAATACGAGGGAAAATTTGAGGAGGGTCGCCCGATCCCCGTTACCGAAGTGTCAAGTTGTAGCGGTATCGTAGAGCTAGGGGATACCGAGAATCGCGAATTACAGGAATTCTTAGCGAAGGAATTACCGAAAGTCTCGGGAGACTTGGGTCTCACTCATCTCGCGGAGCACAAAATAGACGTGCAGGGAAGCGCCCCGATCAAGCAGCGGTACTATCTCGTATCCCCGAAAGTGCAGGAAGCTATTAACGAGGAGGTAGACCGTATGCTCGCGGATGGAGTGATCGAACCCTCCCAAAGTTCGTGGTCGACGCCAATCGTGATGGTCAAGAAGCCAAACGGGAAATATCGGTTCTGTTTGGATTTTAGAAAGGTAAATAGCGTTTCGAAAAAGGATGCGTACCCGATCCCGTTTATGAACGGGATATTGGATAAATTGCGGTCGGCCAAGTACATCTAGACTAGAGATTTGAGTCAAGCTTACCACCAGATTCCCTTGACACGCGAGAGTCGCGAAATAACGGCGTTTACGGTCCCAGGTCGCGGATTATTTCAGTTTGTGCGGATGCCATACGGGCTTACCGGAGCCCCGGCCACCTTTCAGCGGTTAATAGACAAATTAATTACTCCCGAGATGGAGCCGCATGCCTTCGCGTATCTCGACGACATTATTGTAGTGACCACCGATTTTCGTTCGCACTTAAAATGGCTATCCCGCGTTATCGAACGGATAGTGTTGGCCGGGCTTACCATCAACCCGGAAAAGTGTGAGTTTTATCGTAGCGAAGTTCGGTATCTAGGGTTCAAGGTGAACCAGGACGGCCTACAGGTCGATGCCGACAAGGTGGAACCGATTCTCGAATATCCCGCGCCGAAAAACCTGCGGCAATTGAGGCGATTTTTGGGTATGGCGTCGTGGTATCGAAAATTCATCCCCGAGTTCGCGAGCGTGGCGGAACCCCTTACCCGGCTATTGCGTAAGGATAAGAGATGGGACTGGGGTAGCGAACAGGAAGCGGCGTTCAAACGCATAAAAGCCGCGTTAACGTCGGCTCCGGTATTAACGTGTCCCGATTTTGAGCACGAGTTCGTAGTACAGACCGATGCGAGTAGCTTTGGCATTGGCGCAGTCTTGACACAGACTATTGGCGGTATTGAGCGTGTGATCGCGTACGCGAGCCGGACAATGTCGGATGCGGAACGGAAGTATTCCACAACCGAACAGGAGTGTCTCGCAGTGATTTGGGCCGTTAAAAAGTTTCGAGCATACCTAGAAGGATACCACTTCACGGTGATAACCGACCACGCGAGTTTAAAGTGGTTGCGGGAATTGCGAAATCCGACGGGTCGGTTAGCTAGGTGGGCGCTCGACTTACTCGAGTATGATTGCGAGATTAAACATCGAAAGGGGGCGATGCACCATGTGCCCGATGCACTATCGCGGATGTACGAGGGCGAAAACGAGGGGACGGAGCAGCTAGCCGCCCTCGACGTAGCTGGGGACGGCAGACCCGGGACGGAGCGTAAGGCCGTCTGGGAAGTCGTAGTCGATCCCTGGTACCAACATCGCGTAAAGGACGTCCTGGACTACCCACACAAGTTCCGAACTTGGTCGGTGGTCGAGGGGCGTCTATACCATTTCCGGGCGGACCCCTTAGTCGAGCCAATACTAGCGTACTTGGCGCCGTGGAAATTGGTGCTCCCGAGGGAGCAGCGATCGCGGATTTTTGCGGAAGTCCACGAGGACCCCCAGGCAGGGCATCTTGGCGTCGAAAAGACCTACGCGCGAGCGAGGGCCGACTACTACTGGCCCGGAATGTATCGCGATATAGTTTTGATGGTCCGAGCGTGCGAGCGTTGCCAGGAGTGCAAGGTACAGCAGGTGCCACCAGCGGGCCTTATGGGTCGACGGGTCGTCGACACGCCATGGACTGTGGTCGCGGCGGACGTCATGGGTCCATTTCCCCGAAGTCGCGCCGGGTTCGAGTATTTGTTGGTTTTTGAAGATCTGTTTACCCGGTGGGTGGAGGTAGCGCCGTTGCGAAAATCAAACGCGAAAAACATTCTTGCCGCGCTGGAAGATCTCGTGCTGTCCCGATGGGGTACCCCCGAGGTGCTCCTGACGGATAACGGCACGGAATTCGCGAATAAGGCCGTCGACGAACTGTGCGCTGCGTATCATATTACCCACGCAAAAGTACCGCCGTACCACGCGCAAGCGAACCCCGTGGAAAGGGTGAATCGCGTATTAAAGACAATGATCGTGGCCTACATCGAGGCAGATCACCGGGACTGGGATGTGCACCTTCACGAATTTCGATTTGCGTATAATACCGCGGTGCATAGCTCCCTAAGAGTCAGTCCCGCGTTTTTAAACCTGGGTCGCGACCCCAAACCACGGCTGCAATTGCGACGGCTAGTAGAAGGTCCCGCGGAAATCCCCGTTCCCCGTCCCGAGGTCTGGGAAGACCGAATGGCGAAGTTATGTGAATTACGTGACTTAGTGACGAAGCATCTCGAGGAGGCCCACGAGCGACAGGCGCACTACTATAATCAAGGGCACCGGGATGTCCGCTTCGAGGTAGGGGATTGGGTTTGGAAGCGAAATCGAGTCCTGTCGTCAGCGGCTCAACAGGTCGCCGCAAAATTGGCGCCAAAATTCACCGGTCCGTTTCGTGTCGTAAACGTAATCTCGCCCGTCGTGTATGAGTTGGAAGATAGCGAGGGAAAGTGTTTTGGAAAACAGCACATTAAGGATCTGAAGCCATACGTAGAGTCTGAAGAGATTAGGGAATGAGACGGGAGGCGTGTTACCCAGAGGTGGGAGGTGCGGTATACTTTACCTCCGCTATTACTTTCCCAACAGTGGACCACACCGCCGCGGAGGACCCGGAGGTACTCCGCGCATTCCGCGACGTAGCGCGGATCGCGTTATTGCCCGGGCCGGGGGCCGTCACTCCCCCCCTTCCGCCCGCACGGGGACCGTGGCCCCAGGGGGCCCCACAGGCAACTTGGAGGAGGTGGCTGCCGCCCGGCGGCTGTTTTAATTGTTGGGAGAGGGGGCATGGGTACCCCCGATGTTATGCCCCGCTGGGGTTTTTCTGCCGCCAGTGCGGATGGCCAGGCATGACAAAATTCACATGCCCGGAGTGCTGGAGGCGGCCCAGCGGGCCGTGGGTAAACAATACCCCCGCGGCCATAGCCGCGTATGAGAGGGGCGAGCCGCGACCGCGGCTGGTCCAAGAACCGGTCCCGCGAATCCGGGACTTACCCCCGCGAGCCCGCGCCGCATTAGAACCAACGCTGGACGACGAGAGGCTGCGGGCCCAATGGCCGGCGATCCAGCCCTTGGTGATCGCGCTGGAAGCCCGCGGGAGAGGACGCGGAGTACCGCGCCACGGGGCGACCCAGCGAGCCCGCCGCCGGGAATAATGACCGGTCCGCCGATGGCCCCAGTTCTTTTTTTTTCTCTTCCTCTCTCTTCTCTTCCTTTTCCCCTCCACTCCCGTTCGTTTTTTATTTGTTTTGTTTGTTTTTCTTGTTTTGATTTCTTGTTCTTTTTTTTTTCTTTCTCTCTTTTTTTTTTTGGGTTTTCGGTGTACAATCGTGGAAGGGGTGTATATAATAACCAAGAATAAATGAATAAGGACAGATTATATGGCATTGTTTTCTTTTGGGGGTTGGGGTTGTGAATGCCGTCGATAGAGAGGGAGCACCCTGACCCATTGACGTCAAGGGCCCTAGGTTCCGGTCACTCGAGGAGTTCGGTTCGCGGGAATTGGCGCTGGCGCTCTGTCACCCCGCGATCCGTCTGGACTTCTACGCGAAGTAGACCGCGGCTCATTTCGAAAAAGAGCGCCAGTACAATAGTCACGCATCCGAGACTCTAAGAGGGGACCATCGCCGGTTTAGCGAATAAGACTTTTCAGGATTTTTGTTTATTTTTTTTTGGGTGGCGAGTAAATGCGGCTTCGGACAGGGGATCGGCAGCAAATTCGAACGATGTTACCGGATGGCAATCGCGGCGGATCGCAACGAAAGGAGGGCCTCGCACGAGGCTACGGAGAGAGCGTCAACGGAGAGCTCTGCCGCGAGGAAATCCAAGGCGGACGAGATTCCCGTTGGTGGCCGGCGAGCCGTAGCCCCCCCCCCCCCCCCCCCCCTCCGTCGCCCAACTGACGACAGGTGCCCTCGCGAAGTCATCACCCCGCCACTGTCAAGCTACGGGGTACACGAGACTGGTCAGCCAATCAACACCCCGCGACAGCGGAATCCAACGATAGCGATACGCTAGATTGTAAGAATTGCGTAACGAGAACCCCAATGCGAGCGGGAAAATTTTGACTAGGGATGACGCCTATGTTCGGGGCATGTTCGAATCGCGGCTCCGATTTGCAGGACCCGGCACTTGAGTCCTGGCGACAGTTGAGGTAGTTGCGTGGCGAGGAAATTTAAATTAAAAAGAAAAAAAAGCAAAGATAGTGTGCGATTGTTATGGCGGAGACGGACGTCGGAGGATTTTTGGTGTGGCTGAGGAGCGGTAAGCGCTTATAATTCTTTGCGGGCATATTTCGAGCGCCAGTTAAATTGGCACACCGATAAACGGTCGGCCCACGCAATTTTAGAGTTAGAGTAGCGCTCGAAATCTGTTTGCCGATCTCCTTGAGGATGACCGTAGCCTGAGTTTTCGCGATAACGCGTAGAGTCACGGGTTCGCGTGGGGAACAATTTCGGAGTGAAATTGAGTGTGGCCAAATTCCGCTGCACAGGGTCTCGTCGAGTCTGCGTACGTAAAAAGGGTGGTGAACTTAGAGGGAATAGAGACTGCGACTTGAGCTCGGATGCGTCATAATACGCTATACACTCGCGCGATTAGAAAAGCTTTCTAGAGCGATTAATTTGGTCGCGATTAGCGCGTCGAGGCACGTCCTTTTTGATTTAGTTTACGAATTATTGTGCATCAGCAAAGTGGCGACTAGCGCCCGTAGAAATAAGATACCAGCTAGATTTAATCAGAACTGCGATTAGCGCGTCGAGTACGATCTAGATTACGTTTTTGTTTAGCAATTTATAATTAAGTGACGATTAGCGTCGTAGTTGAGGCCGATCGCGGGCAGCGCGTCGAGTTCGATTTTGTTTTTGGTTTTTGCGAGTTAAGGTATTGTTAAGACGGCGACTAGCGCAAGAAGGCCGTAGAGGTCTCCTAGATTTATTCATATTTTTTTTTTCTTTTTTTTAATTTTTTTTTTATTTTGTTTGTTTCTCCCTTTCTTATTTCTTTTGGATTAAATTTAACCCGTTATATTTGGAATCGCGAAGGACGACTTGCGCAGTCGTATGATTATTTTTATTTTTAATTTTTTTTTGTACCATCGCTAACGAGAAATATATTATTGGAATTTTATAGTGATTTGGCCAAACCACGCATTGGCTTACTTGTGTTACATCTCTCTCTACCCAAAATTTACCCCTCCCCTCTCCGCGGTACTGAGCTATCGAGTATATGGTCGCGATATTTCGCATTACCGATTTCGAGGCGTGTTTATCACGCCAGGCGCCCAACAAATCTCGCGGTATTGTTTTAGGTCCAGGGTACATCGTGGACGCCGATTTATTGTGTACGAGGTAAGTTCTCGGTCATTTTCTCCGAGTAACCGAGGTGCAGAAAAATCCACGTCACAGTGTAAACACAAAATCGAACCAAAGAAAAGTTGAGATATTTTGCAATCGGATACAAATTCGGCAAACAGCCTGAATGACAAACAGAATATAATTAGCAACATTTTCGACATGCATACATGGCTATCGAGCAAATGCCAAGAAGAAGGTTGTTAGCTTGTCATGAACCATCAGATAGAACAATGCGAACCAAAGCTATTGGAAGAATACTCATGATGCTTCATTCAAATCAGACGGTATGGTACTTCATTAATTCTCATTAGATTATATTTATAAACATAACATTTAATATATGAATATCTTAGGCTCAACCTCTTCATCACTAACAAATGCATGACTTGTTTGTTTATTAATTTGTATGTTTAATATGTATTTGTTCGATACAATACTTTGATTCAGTGTCGCACGGTATAGTACTTATCATTGATAAAATGGAACATTTTCCTTGCTTGTTTGTTGTTTCGTTCATTTCACAGTCATTTAGACCATTCCTATTATGTTCGAATCCATTGGAACTTATGAATGTTAAACTTCGGCAAGCCGATATCCCAAAGAGAAGATAACCGACAGCTGTATAAAACTCAACACAGTACATATTTTATTGGAACAAACCGACTGTCATCAAACTACTGAGCATTTACAGTAGAGCGTCGATTATCCGAACTAATTGGGACCGGGAACCATTCGGATAATCGAAAATTCGGATAGCCGAACAGTGTGAAAAAAACGCTGATTCGTTCAATGTATAAACATACGTATGTATTTAAAACAGATGAACTATCTTCTTATTATATACATAGTACATTTTGTTAACATTTATAACGGTTACGTAATAGAATATAGTGTACAAAATATATGTATTGAAAAACAAGTGTCTATACTAATTTTATAAGTGGTAGGTGTATGTACATACTTGGTTTACTTCTTTGGAAAAAAGTTCATGATTTTCCTCTGTTTTACAACGGAAGCTCGCTTCTTTGCAGCCAAATCCCGCAATCGTTTCAGGAGAAGAAGTTGCGTTTGACAACATTCAGGTTGTTTTTCGTACCACTCCATCGCCGTTTCCAGAGCCCCGAAGGCCTCACCGTGAGAGGGCTGCTTTGACGCTTCCACACTTTCGTCGCTGTGTTTGTCATCAGAATCACTATCTTCGTCGTGGAGAACTGAAGATACGATTTGATCGTCGGTTAAAATTTGATAGCCGGGATCGTTCGCGTCATCTTCCAGCCAATTTTCGGCGTCATCGTTGTCACATTCCGTGAATCCAGGGATGGCGTGGAAGATTTCAACGAATTCATTTATGCCACCTTGCTCGCAATTAGAAATATCTTCTTGAATCTCGGCCTGCGTTTCTTCTGAGGGTGGCCACAGTTTGTTCCAAGCGTTCTTCAGATTTCTTTCTGTTAGCGATGCCCACGCATCAGCTATCATGTAGCAACAATGTTTCAAATTTATGGTTTTCGCGAATTGAACAATACTGTCTTCGGTGTTTTCTTCTGCCATAAACAGTCTCCTAAGAACTTCTTTTCTATACAATCTCTTCATTTTCTCTATCACACCCTGATCCATAGGCTGGATAAGAGATGTTACGTTCGGTGGAAGGAATCTGACTTCGAAGTCTGGATCGAGACTGTTCAATACCTCAGCGGATGGATGAGAAGGCGCGTTATCTAGGAGCAGCAACACTCTACCAGTTTTATGTTGAGCCTTGCGCCATTCTTTAACGTTCTTCATAAAATCGTTTGTGTACCAATCGCAAAACAATCTTGAGTCCATCCAAGCACTATTCTGGGCTTTATAGATCACAGGCAAGCCAGTCACATTTTTGAAGCACCGCGGTTTCTTCGCCTTTCCGATAAGTAATAACGGTAATCTATGAGTGCCGGCTGCATTAGCACATGTCATAGCCGTTATTCGTTCTTTGGACACCTTGAATCCGGGTGCTGCAGTTTCACGCCTAGATGCGAGAGATTTGGTGGGCAAAGACTTCCAATTTAACCCAGTCTCATCTGCATTGTACACATCATCTCTAGAATATCCTTCCTGTTCTACGATGATAGCGAAGTTCTGTTTAAACTTCTCAGCAGCCTCCGAATCTGCCGATAACGTTTCCCCTTGAACCTGAAGTTCTCGTATTCCATGGCGAGTCTTGAAGTTTTTCAGAAATCCAGAGCTGGCTTTAAAATCAGACGATCCGCCGATTCTATTGTTCAAGTCAAGAGCTTTCTCACACAAGATTGGACCGGAAATTGGTTGTCCTAAACTTCGCCTCTGCGTGAACCACTCGGATAAAGCCTTGTCGAGAAATGGATTCTGCGCGGATTTTAAAGCTTTCCGTTTCTGGGCCCCATGTTCACCGTCCGACGTTGACACAAATGACAAAATTTTATCCTTATTCTTTTTAATGTCCGTGATTGTTGCATTTCCCACATTGTACGCGAGAGCTAGAGATGCACCGGTCTCTCCTTTATCTAGCTTAGAAAGAATCTCTCGTTTTTGTTCCAAGGTAAGAACGTGTCGTTTACGCTTAGAAGTTAAAGGACTAGACGTAGAACTCATTATGAACGTGAGTTAGGAATCACATACAATCAGATTCAATATCGGGGCTCGCTCTTTCACAGCTCTGCAGAAAAGTACATAAAGACTGACACTGGAAAACTAAATGCGCGCGAGCTCCTGTCAAGCGGGCGGAGGGGAGGCACGCCGTGCAAGTCTGAGCTCGCGACCAGGTAGAACCCGCGATACGGTCCTAACAGTTGCACGACTCGGCCATAAAACATCTGGTCGCCAAATGCAAACTGCACATGCACGTCTACGCGGACCTAACGGTCAACCTCGGTCAGGTTTTCCGTATACCTACCAACAAACCTAATCACTACCCCCACAAATCTTTCGGATAAACCAAATCACCATTCGGATAATTGACGTTTCGGATAACTGACGTTCGGATAATCGACGCTCTACTGTACTTAATTTATCTGTTGTTCGGCACCACTAACTATTCACCGAAAAGACTACTATGCGTATACTTAAATCAACGGTACGCTATACATTTACATATGGACGGAATCACCTAACCTCATATGACACGTACAAACACAATAATAAGATGAGGATAAAGTTGATAACGTTGCTGTAACGATGCATGTTTGAGAAAAATCGTCACTTTGCACCTTTGAGAATGTACGATATTTAGTAAACTATGATAAACAAAACATACTTCCATCTTGAAAAGCTAACTCTTCAAAAAGTCATCCTAAAATTGGGCAATAATACTTTTTTTCTCTGATGTATTGTTACAATAACATTACTCACTTCAGCCTCATATAATAAGCCAATATCATTTCCTTTGTTTCAGCTACATACATAATAAAACCCTGATTGTTTTTTGTTTTATGTTCCGCAGTCACCTGGCCCATTCTTATCCGACCGTTGATCTGTTGAACTCACTAACATTACGCTGCGGCATATCTACGTCCTAACCAGGGCCGGACTAAGGTGGTATACGAAGGCCCTGAGCTATGATATGATGGAGGCCCAAAAACGTCATGTAAATGTGATTATTATGATTCCTCTCAGTGAATTAAGCCTCATTACCGCGTCAAGGTGGGAATCTATGGATGGGGTTTTTTTTTATTATTTTTATTTTTTTGTTCCTTTTTTCATATTTTTTTTGCTTTTTTGTGTTTTTTACTTTTTTTAACATTTTTTTTTTTTTTTTTTGTTTGCTGCTTTTTCATATTTTTTTATTATCTTTTTATATTGATCATTTCTACTTATTACTTGAAAGTTTTTTTACCAAACGTACGCTCTAAGCAAAGTCATCAATAATATCTTCAAATGATAAAGTCCGAAGTTTTTCGGTTTCTATACATAAGATAGCAAGGTCTGATAATTTTTCTTGGAGCTTGGTTGTACGCAATTCATTTTTTAAACGCTTTTTAACTGCGAAAAAGATCGTTTCCCTGAACAACTGGTAACCATCAGACTTAAGAGCAACCGTAGCGTTGCTTCTACATTAGGAAATGCCAAATTTAGTTTATCTTGAAAATGAATTTGGTATAGATCCTGGTGGTTTAGGTCACTTTCATTAACCGTATGGCATGTCTTCACGTAAATATGAAAATGTTTAAGCTCACCTAGTAGACTGATATCTACATCTTTAGAATATTCTTTCATTAAACACATTACGTGATCATGCAGTTGATTATCATTGGCATCTAAACTAGAAACGAAAAGTTATTTGCAAAATTTTGATAAATCAGAGCTCTTCTCTGCAAGTTTGTTTCAAGCGTATCTAACATGGGAATAAACGCTTTTATATGAAACTTATCTCTTGATGTCAGAAGTTCATCAACATTAGGTGCATTTCCATCATTGACGGTTTGTTTTCTAAGTCTTCGACGTTCGATTTTCGGCTTTGTAATCTACATCGGGAAGACGTTCTTTAGCTTTATCTTCAATTTCATCGAAACTATTTCTGTTACTCCTTAAAAACTGTAATAGCGATGAACACAGCTTTGCGCAAGTATCGATGGTTAGTTTTGAATTTTGCACTTTTATTGGTCTTATGAAACAGATCTAATATCCGATACCAAAATTCTAGCATGAATGAAAACTCTAATTCTTCCATTCTTTCCTAAACAAGACCAGCTTCTTGTCTTGTATCGCCCTTTTCACTTTCATTTGCATGTAGGCAATGAAGTGCATCGATAAATGATTCATAACCGTCGGATACAGCCGAAACAGTCTTTGCATGTGCTTCCCATCCAGTATCACACAGTCGTTTTACTACTGTTGAGTCAGAAGCCAAATATGATTTTAAAACATTCCAACGTTTAGTAGAAGCAGAGAAAAATGTATATACCTGCCGTATAATAGTGAAAAAATTCACCGCATGTAAACAGCAATCAACTGCAGCACTTCCAATGAGATTTGATGAGTGTCCACTACACGGAATATATTTTGCAAATTTATTTTCCTCCGGAAGGATTTGCTGCATACCATTATACATTCCGGACATATTAGCAGCATTGTCGTACGACTGTCCTCTGCATTTGCTCAAGTCAATTTTACAAATATTCGCAAGATAATGAAGTACGACATTGGCTATATTTTTCCCACTGTTATCATTCAATTGCAAGAACGTTAAAACCCGTTCAATTGGGAAACCATCTTCGGGTGAAATATATCTAACAATAACCGTTAATTGATCAACATGTGAAAGATCCGGTGTTGAGTCAGCAGATATTGTAACGAGATACACGAGGCGTCACCTACGAAAGCGGCCGAACACCGGTCTCTCTGTTTTACCATATAAGAACTAGTGTCAAACAGCGTTCAAATATAGCAATACTAGTCAAAGTCACGGGATATCCGTTTGCGGCAAAGAGACTCTGCGAGAAGACGCCACGGCGATGAGTCGCACACATAATACCTCGTAAACCGCCTTCATTTTTCTTTGTTTTTCAATTTAAATTCCTTCGTCAAATCAAATCGTATAAATGTAACTGCTAGCACACTGTCCAGTAAGCACGTCGAATCCTGATGGAATGTTATCTGATCAGGACACCATAATATTTGTTATCATTCTCCGATCGTCGCCACGTGGAACGCAGCGAGAGCCAACGTCGATAGTAACGAATTAGTAGTCGTTTTGTGTCACAGTTCGTTACTCAGGCCATTAGACCACCAACAAGATAAGTTTTTAACATTGTATCGAGTCACACATAACATCATTTGCTACTTTCCTTTTTCTAGCCTTTCAGTATCTTTTCCTGTACCCATATTTCATTTAACTTAGAGTCATTTGCCTTTTGTACTTGGAGTCACAAATATAACCTTTTTTTTTGCCTTTCTAATTTGGAAAACCACAGGCTGGTAGGCGTATTTTAAGTTTTTTGGTGTGAGTGGCGAGTGAATGGTTTCTTTTTTCTTATTTTTTAGTCACCTTGTAAACCCATTTTGCCGATTTCTGTGTCAAAACGCCAATAAATAAAAATGTTCCCTCACTAATATTTTCATAACTGATGTTAACCACAAATAATCCCTCATGATATACTATAATATTCACCTTTCTTCAAGTCTTCTAAAATCGAAAACCTTACCTTTACAGCCATCAGATGAATGAGTTCATCGCATACTGTTTAAGATAAGTATAAAGGCTTTCCAGTACCTTTATTACCATGCTGTTCTATATGGTTTGCGAGAACAGGATCAAACTTTGCAACAAGTTCAAACAGACCAAGATAGTTTCCGTTATGCAACCATCCAAAACGTTCAACGTCACCACAAAATTCTAACCCACGTTCTGCCAATGTGCGAATAACTGCGAACATACGTTCAATTACTTGCCTCCAATATTTTTTTCCGATCTGAATTTGCTTATCAAATACATCGAGGTTTGTATTCAATTAAGTTCATTTCTCGACGTCGCCACAAGTATATAAGTAAAATGCGTCTGTGTTGTTCCGAATTTTCATGCTTCATTAAAATTGGATTTCTCCAATCGTTAAAACCATCATTAGCAAGTTTTACAGACGGCGATGAAAGGGTCTTGCAATAAAAACAGTAAAGTCGACCAGTAGTCGGAGAATACGTTAACCATTCTCGATCATACTTTTCTCCATTAACTTTTATTCCCAAAAAGAGACCAGCCGAACAATATCTAACCGACTTATTTTGGAAAAGTTGTTTTGAATTCGTAAATGGACCTGTACGATGCTGATAATTTTCCAGGCCTTCTCGGATTATAATCGAAATCTCATCTTTGCTTAAAGGTACACTCCAGAGACCGATATCATTAGCTCTAATGTACTTATTACATTTTTCAGTTTCAAGAACATTGTTGGTCACTTCAACGTCTTCCAGTACTTCTAGTTCTTCCGAAACTCCGACGATTCCTGTACATACTATATTACTCATATCCGATCTCGAAAGTTTCTCCGAATCAGCATTGGTCTCAACTTTAAAATCTGTATTGGCCCTACTGGTAGAGGGTTCGTCGTGACTGGTTTGTCCTGCTGCTTGTTCTTCGGGTTTAGACTTTTTTCCCGAGGCAAAAAATAATGATCTACTTTAGGCAACTTTTTTAGCTGCATTTCGAATTCATGCTTCTTTTTTCGTTTTTGACAACCGCTTTCGAATCTTTTCATTTTATTACAAATTCGCAGGCCACTGATGATCAGGAAAACCCGAAGAGGAGTTTAATTTTCAATTCAAACGAAGTGACAAAAACTATACTCATCTTCTGAATTTAGTACGGTAAATGAGTTAAATGAGTTTCAAATATTAGTCATAAGCGAAGATCTTTCGGATTCGTTTAAGTTTAGCTCAAAAATGCCGATGGTACCTTGATGAACCGGCCGCCTCATTACTAAACGCGAGATTACTTGTGTAACGGGTAACGTCACGCGGCGCTTTACGCGCTAGGCCACTTAGCGGCGCCACGTGTACTATGGTTTTTATGAAGCTAAGAATTTTGTTAGTAGTTCATGACTTCTTGTATATACTGTAACCAATATTTTGTTCAGTTGAGGGTAAAACGATAGAAACGAGATAATTGGTTACCCTACGGCGCAGTCACTAACCTGAATAATCAGATAGAGAGATAGGTAATAAGAGAGAAAAATACGATTGTTGGGCGCCAGACGCACATGCGTCAAAAATAGATAATTAGAGAAAAAGACAAAGGTAAAGGTAAAGGTAATAGATAAAGGTAAGGTCAGGTTCTACGACGGTTTTGCACAGTTTGCTCAGATAGACAAGATAATGGTAGAGGGGCGAGGTCGAATCCAATAGATAAAATAAGAAACAGGTGAAGCAGGAATAGTATCAAATATATTAAGTAAAAAGCGATAAGTTTAATGACAAGCGAGTAGCTGAAGAGATTGAGATACAATTACGATAAATGCGATAATTAACAATATTTACAGCCAGAGAAGAGTTAAGCGAGAGATTTAACAAATAACGGAACGATTTCCGAATAAGCGGGAAATATGCGTAAGCTCGCGATACTATGATTCGAGGTAATAACTAATACGGTTTTATAATGAATATGCAGAACAGAAAAGATATACGGTACTTAAATTAAGCATTAAGCAAATAAACCATAAAATATGAGAAGCGATTATAAACACATGCGAAATACAACAATTGTAATAGTTATCACATTACCAGAATGATCAGAAATAGGCAGACAGGGAATTATGAATTACAAGGTAAATTCAAGCAACAGGTCAAGTAGAAAATTATCATAAAATATAGGTACTAACAGATAATACGTAGTCTCTAGTTTGCGGTAAGTGCGAGAAGAAGAGAGATAATATTCGGTACGATAAAAGGTAATTCAAGATAAGGCAAACAATATTCAAGATAATTAATATGCAACTTACGGCAAACCAAATAGACTACGGACAACTACGATCCGCGATATTAGCGAAGAAAATAATGAAAAAGATGTTATGCGATACGGCACAATACTCCAATGTCAAATGAACGACGAGCGGGACCGCGCAGCGATGTAAGATCGCTCCGGCGGTACACTCACTAAGATACGATAATCAACGGTAATAGGTAAAGAGACAGATATGAACTAATCAGAGAAAATATAACGAAATAGCAATGCTCAATAGCTAAGGTAAAAATTGATCCTTTAATGGAACACGCTGCTAGACAGCGATATTAGACATTCAAATTATTCCAGAAGAGAAAGACAATAAAATAAAGCAATAGTCACTACAACGCGTAAGTAATAGTCAACCAGTCGCGAAGTTACTTGCAATAAGACAGAAAAAGGGACAAGATAAGATATAAGAGAGAATAAGGTACGAGCCCAGGTGGCTCAAGCAGACCAACTGCAAGATAAAGAGAGAAAGAGATAAAAGCAAAGGTACGATATATTGCAAGTAATCCCGTGGCTTCACAAAATAGAAAAGGAACCTCACTTACGTAAAAGAAGATATAGCAGGTACTAGCGAATGCGGTATAATAGCAAGAACTAAGTACGGTGATAGCAGTAATGGCACTAAATATGACGATAGCACGTCGTTGCGATTCAGGAACTGAACGTAGAGTGACGAAATGAGCGATGATCCTGATTTTCGTCGAGCTGCTGTCACGTGATTCTTCCTCAAATTTGCGGTATTCTAATTGGACCAGCAGGTCGCGTAGGTCTGGTCTACGGGTAGGCGGCGATAATCCCTCGCCGATTGTTTGTCTTCTCCCTCGACGACAGATATCGAGGTATCGGGACGTCGGAAGGTGGTCAGAGATGTTTTCCTTCAGCTGTGCGGTATCGTTGGTGAGAGGGGGGGTCGTACTGCTCATGTGTTGCGATATTGAGGTGTGCGGCAATATTCCCAGGCAACATAGTTTCGTAACAAACACATATAAATTATGTTACACTTAGTTCCGTGAATATCACAGGTATGTTGTATGAAACGTGAATGTAATGGTCCAGGCACTCTAAAATGTCCACCACATATCATGCTACAGTTTCGTCACGATCGTGTTGAATGGCTACATGCTAGTTACGTTGCTGAAGCGTGAATTTGGCAGAACAGAGATGTCACAATGTTACGTTAAGGCTACATAGCAATCATGCACCGCTTGAAATCGGAGTTACATGGCCTCCATGTCGCTAAGGTGTTTCAGGAAATGATGGTAGGTATCAGATACATCACGATCAATTATCCATAAATGTATCAAGTATATAACTATTGTTCTGTGAGATATAGTATTCTCGTTTATTATATTATGTATTACTTATTGACTTGCTCATAAATAGAGCATACAAAGATCTTATCGTACATTTGTACTAATTCTCATACGTATATATCTATTTAACACACAAACATAAATTCAAAAACTTAATTGGATATTAGGAACAATTTCATTGTACAGTCTTATTGAATGTTTGATTCTTGTATTACCTAATCCACATCACAGAAATAGTTTATCTTAATATTATATTTTATTATTTAGGCCTTTATTTGATTGAGTATATATATTAATATTATGAAAGATATGAAATATGTGTCGAAATATAGTACATGGAGGAGAAAAAAAAACGTTTCATCAAACAAAGTGAATAATAAGCATTAATGTTCAAAAAATTAAGAAAGTAGCGAAGTAGAGAAGCCATACCTTTGTGTATAGTAGATCATTACTAAGTGAACTTTGAAGTACATGTTGACCGCTCCTAACAGCAAGTCCCTAACTCGCGAGCTCCGGTTATAAAGACCTCAGGAGCTCCGAGTATAGCGATCTCTGTAATCGGACTATATAGAGTGCCTGAGATAAGTCTTTACAAGCGGAGCTCGTGAGTTAGGGTCTTGCTGTTAGAAGCGGTCGAGTGTATGTATACTTTTCTTCTTCAAACTTATTTAGTCATCTACTAATTTATTATACTTCATTGATGGGCATAGTATTGAAACTATTTCAAGGCACGAACACTTCAGTGCTTTCCTCTGTTATTCTATTGGTTAAATTATCACAATCTCGTAACTGGACGATGTGTTTGTTTTGATAAGGCCAGAAAAACTCTCACAATTAACGTAATCGTCGATATTGAATAGAGTGAAAGAAATAGAAGAATTTTAAATAGTGAAAAAAAATGTCCAAATACTACGTATAATATTTCTATTGTGACCACACTGTACGTGTATCTATAACAATATGAGCACGTAGCTCATTTTATATAATATTTCATCAATCAAATTTGTCTTTTTTAATCTTAATAATCTAAGTAAAAAATTTTCTCAACGTTGAACACGAATAAACTATAAAATAAATCTTTGTACTTTGTACTTTCCAGGTCTTTAATTGTTTGGTATAGACTACCAAAGTAAACGTTAGTTATTTAGAAAGGTACGAAGACGAGGCAAGATAATGGGGAAATGGGACCTGCATCTCCTTCTTATGTACCCCATAAATCTGTTTGGGGCATCTTATGGAAACTGTCATGGTTTAGCGCGTCATCATCTGTACTAATTATTAGCTGCAGGATGTGGTTGAGGTCCGTTCTTTTTTGTATTCTCTCTCTTGAACCGCTGTTTAGCTTGGCGGAACCATTCTGACACCGTATCTTCAAATTCTTTATCTGTACAAGTGTATGACAGTCTCACTCCATCTGTAGAGTTAAATACAAGTTAGTGTCGTATTGATGCCTACTCACTGATCTGTGATTGTAGCTTTAATAATCACACTAACCTTTGATGGCTGCTGTGACTTTCAAATTTGAAAGTTGAAAATTGGCCCTCAGACCGCACCATGAAGCGTCTTTAGCGAAGTCGTTGGTGAATACTTGTCGCAATATTCTCAAAGTATTTTCTTTGGCACTGTTCCCGCCAATTTGTCCAACATACTTTACCTGAGAGTAACAATATTACCATAAAGATAATTATTTTCATTTGGAAAGTTTATGTATCAAATATTTTGTAAAAAAATGCCTGTACATGACTGATCAATTCTCATAGGAACATATTCAACGGTCGTTGCTTCGAAAGGATATTTTGAGAGAAACTCGCTTGAAATTTTGCCAAAATAGTCGGCTTTTGAATCTTTGAATGACTAGAAAAAGACAAATCGTAATACTCTTGCTATGAATTTCCCATAATACAATAAAAGTGATTAAGATTCCCAGCCGTACCTCTTCAGAAAAATTTCCTACACACACACTCTCATCAGAGTTGAATTTTTTACAATACATTTATTACCATAATCTAAGAATGATTGGAGGCATTTTTGATTTTCAGTTGATTCAACCGTCTGTTAATGTTTCAGAATACGAAAAGAAACAATTCTGTCCAAAATTGAATGAGCAGGTCTACTTGCTAATTCCCTTGTAAAAATACATCATGAATCACTCACAAAAGTACTGCAAAAATCTGCATCAGCCAATTTGTTTTCAAACGCTTGTATATCAGCAATGTTTTTGAATGGAAGATCGTCTGTAACCTTTTTAAAATCTTTTCCGTGACCTACAGTTCCATGTTGACCCACTTTCTTTTCAATCTCAGCTAAACGTCGATCCACTAATTGTTGAGTGACCAACATCTCAGCCAATAGTGTGGTTAATGCCGAGAATTTTTCTGTACAAACACAATTACGTAATCGAAACTGAATACAAAATTCAAGCAGGACTTGGTCACTCTAAAATTTTTTAAAAACGAATCAAGGTTACCCTCTATGAGTATTCTTGTCTTTTCCTGAGAATCTGAAAGCAAAATAATCGTATTGTACTCGAGCCCATGTACTTCCATTGTGAACCATGAATATTATTTTGATCCAAGAAAATTTGCATTGCGTATGTCGCAATTTCTCATATACGTACTATTACATAAGTCAGAGAGACTATCGTCAAATAATATTGAGTGCCCTTCTAGACCCTGATGAGCAGAAGGGTGTAAAGCACTAGCATTTAGGGAAGGATCAACGCGTCTTTTTGTACTGCTTGGAAAGTCTGTAGATAAAAAAAAATACGCTTATCAACCAAATAAAAAATTGGACGGTACCCAATTATCATTCATTAAGGTTATTCTACACTACTAAATCCAAATCATAGACCACTCATGCACACATGCCACCTTTAGGAACTTGTATAAAAAAATACTATCCATATATGTACCTGCAGTTCCATTATCCGCATTTATGTCAAAATCATCTACTACAATATCGATGGGCCAAGACTCAAATGCATGAGGTGTTGACGATAGGTTGGTATCTTTCCCTACGATATGTTTCGCTCGTGCCGGGGGGATACTAATAGTATTCGTATTAGTCGAGTTTAAATCAATGGGTAAATGCTCAATGTCTATTATTGTCTGAGAGTCTGATAGTGGATTACTATTCTTTGTTTGGCTTCGTTTTGATGACTTTGGGATATCTGTCTGATTAGGTATATCAGGGGATGATTTTTTTTTTTTGAATATCTGTCTGATCAGGTATATCAGTGGATCGATTTGTAACGGAAGGTTTCATATTCTTCTTTTTATCAAGTTTCGGTGGCTCTGGCATCGAGGTTGTTGTGGGATGTTCACTGTCAGCCGAATCTTCCCTATCGGTAGATTCTTCCCTTACGCGAGGAAGCAGCTGTTTCCTTTTTCTAAGATATGGTTTATCACCTTGACTTTGACTTGAGCTACTCTCACTTTCAGATTTTTTAGTTGCAGCCGCAGACCGAGCTTTCTCCAAATTTTCTGTAAATATGAGAATTGTAAATATTCAATTATGTCTACCTAGCTTGTTACATTACACTATTAATCGAATAAATGAATCATATTACGATCTGCTAAATTATCATGATTGGAAGATTTTTTCAAACGCTCAATGACATTCAAGTACTTTAAATTGCTTAGTTTTTTTTTGGCATAAACACGAAGCATTCTACAGTATATCACGGAGCTTTAGACGATCACTTCATTTTCAATTGAGTTCACAAAAGCAAGGGGGCCTATTACATGCAGTTTATACAATTATTTACCGTAATAGCCTTCAAATTTAACATGGCAGAGTGTCCACTTTCTACTGTCTTTTACAGGGGGCTTTCGTTTTGTTATGTATGATTTTACGTCTGCCGTTTTCGGCCACCAACACTCAGTTTTGGTAGCAGTGAGCCATGTACTTGGAACTTCGGACGTTATATCATCGTCCTCATCACTAAAATCATCTTCGTCGAGAAACGTAACGACAGCGTATGGCCCAGTCAGAGTCATTGTCAGTAAATGAATTCACTAGATAACAAAAGTATAGAACAATATATTATTAACAATGAATTTCATCACTTGAGATCAAGCCGGGTGGAAACGAAAGACCCAAGTTATGCAATCGACATCGCTAAAACATGGTCGATAGTTTCCTTTGAGGACTAAAAACTTTATATTTCTCAAAATCAAAATATAAAATTCTGAATTTCTGAGGAAGACGTCGAGTCATGTAGTGGAAACATTAATTGGATATCTAATTCATTCTATCATAACCTCCCTACCTCAATTAGATGCTCTATTGCTATCTATTGTAAATCTTAATGGATCTCAACAATAAGTTTCATCGAACAATGTACTCAATTACTTCCATTATTTAAATTGAAAACTTGAAGAATAGTCGCCGGGTTATGATCATTGAATTTTAATGAAAACCAAGGGATTTTTCGACATATCTTCTTCTGTAAAATTAAGAAAATCGAAACCACAGATTTTCATCTCTCCAATCGCGCTAACAATATATCATTTGCATATAATATATCGCACGTGCATTTCGAGAATAGTGCGATTTTTTCTCTTACGGTAAAGTACCTACATACATTTGCCAAATTTAATATTGATCAGGAATTTCTTCCATTTGGGATCAATTACCGTCTATTTGAATCTGCGGGGAATGCGTAATATACTCGTATACGAGACGAATTTATTATCGGTTGCACACGAGTTGCAAAAATGTATAGGTTATAGAAACGTAAGTAGGTAGCAAATACCATAAGTGGTAACCTAGATCCAGAACTAAATTGAGTCGATTTTAGCTGTAAGCTGATTAAATGTGAAAATTTGAAAAAAAACAGAGAAATAAAGGATTATCGGTTCGGTACGTACCTTGCAAACCGCGTGGTGAGATCCGTACACGCACGTGTGAGACTTGTTGAAGCTCGGCTTGTAAGAGCGTTACAACGTGTGCGTACGTATAGGAGCCTGCGCGCGCAGGGTAGGCTCGCATAGGTGAACTGCTTGTTTAATTACGCGTCGGAAATTCAAATCTCGTGAACCATCGGAAATACGACACTATCTCGCTCGTTTATGGGCATTTTCAAACACTTGTGTTCAATGTGTCTGGCCTCAATCACAACGAATTCGTAACGTTCCTCATCTACTACATTAATACCGACTTCCGAAGAGTCGCAGGGCTTATCGAAGAATAATTTCGAATCCCGATATTTTTTTCCGTACAAAAATATTTTGTTCTTTCTGAGGAAAATACGGTTGACGGCTATAATGTTTTCATTGCGTAAAAGAACACAGTTATCACTTTTTTTTGTACCCAAGAAGAAGTTTTCATACTCTACTGACTTTATAAATCGTCTACCCTCACTGTCTTCTCCGGTGCTGGCAAATTTTATAATCGGATACTCTCTTTGTGCAGGATTTATTTTCAGTTCATTTTCTTCGTAGACCCTGTTGATAAATTGTTGTAAGGGTTTGTTCGATGTTTTAACTTTTTTCTTAATTTTTTGCATAAAATTTTCATATTTAAAAGCACTGTACTTTTCGAGAGGGCCGAGTAATTGTACATCGTCACAAATATGGATTAAGTTGTGAACATTGTGAGAAATATGTTCTGCACCGTACAACCGTGAATAATTTGATACAAAATATATCAATAAGCTCCGTGCGTAGTCTATCAGTGTCGTAGAATATTTTTCGCTGGATAAAATTCGTACAGCGACACTGAGGCTAAGAAAGTGATAATATTTATCTTTATCTAAATGTTCTTTAAATATTATCGGTCCAGTATAGAGTAAGAGTTGTCTTAGCTCCGTTGCCTTATATCGATCGACTTGCTCTAACGGTCTCGGCTTTCTTGCAAATTCTTTAGATAATGTTGCGGCTAACGACATCAAGTAATCGGAGGCCACCTTCAATTGTGCACTGGTCATCCGCACATTTTTTCTTCCTTTTACCCAGAATTGAAGCAGCTTTTTCATGATACCAAGGCATAAGAGATGCATATAATCCAGTGGGAACTGGCTCACCATTCCTATCTTCAAGTCTTCGAGAATGGACCGCTTCTTGTGATATTCTTCGTTGACTTTCAATCTGAATGATTCATCTGTTCTCAAAGTAGCATCAACTTCAGGATACGTCACACGATTTGCCTTAAATTTACCCTCTTGCATACATTTGCTACATCCAAAGTATGCGTTATGTCCTTTGGTACCAGTGATGTAGGCTTTCGCAGGTGCATCGCATATGAAGATGTTCAGTTCACATGATATTTTGTGGCCTTCTATTTGTATACCCGACTCACAAACCTTCAAAGCATCCTCGATAAAATATTTCAAGAAGTCGTTACAATCCAGAGGTTTCTCATTGCCATGGTATATGCCAACGACGCAAGGCTGAGTATGAAAAGGTGCTTCAATAGCCGTTAAAATTGGCCAAAACTGGCTTCCAGAGCTTTTCGTTAAAGGTAGACCATCCACATTAATATTGAATTTGATTACTGATGGAAAATCTTTAGGCGCATAATACTTCAAAACAGATTTAGTTAAAGCATTGGCCAAACCAAAATGATAATAGTTACCCGGTGACATACTGGTAGTTTTTATATTTTTTGGTGTTTGCATAAAAGTCCTTGCGTCAGATGGCAAATCATGTCCATATTTCTTCAAAATTTTCAACAAATTGCTCAGATGGTTTTGACTTATTGATGATTCAATAGCCCAATTCTGAATTTCCGTATAGATATCAGAATTATTTTTGTTTCTATGCTGTTCACAATCTTCAGTATTCTTTGTGAAATAACTACTGCTACCGCTAGTATCAGGCTCACCATTGAAGTTTTCGTCTCTAGCTGGACTGCTTTGTTCTGTCTCGAGAAAATTATATTCTGAATACCCTGCCTCTGATGCTTCAACATTAGGATCTGTATTTTCTGAGCTATTGTCGTTCAAATTATGCTCACATTTTTCACTATTAGTTTTTGAGCTTACTTTTTTTAGCACTTTTTTCAATTTCTTAGCTTCTTTTAAAATTAATCGTCTTCGCTGCCTTGTAGACAGAATAGTAATCTCCTTTCCAATCTTGGGCATCTTCCGATAATATCATGTGAAAATGATCGAATGCATTGAAATGCTCATCAACCGCATTAGCATAATATCCAGATTTTCGATTCCTTAATTTTTTTCGTGGTTTTTATACAAATTCACTCACTAAACAGAGTCGATTAAACCGACGACTCGGCTTGAATAAGAAAAATATAAACTAATTACCTGATATTATATTTATTAGTAATTGGTATTGAAGTCACAAATAAAACACACGACGCGTCTGCATAATATTATGCTTCACTTATAAGAACTTGCAGGTTATATGTTCGAGGTTATGTTTCCACTTTCAGAGATAGCGCAGTAGCAGATACGCAGAAACATAGGAGCCGTAGATCTCGGTATACGTTGCGCTTATGCGCACATAAGTTATGTATCCGTGCTGTCTCTTTCAAGGGATGGTACAATCAAAGATACGCTGTAACGTAGATGCGGCAGATTGCGGTTACAGCTTGCGTACGTTACGTTAGTTACGTCACACTTGATTCCTCAAATATGTAAAGTAAATGTTACACTGTTCCATATATGTTACGTACAAACGGTCCGTATGTCTTACATCATTTCTATGGAAAGTATTATCGCATATACACCATAGCATATACTTTAGGTAACACGCTGGTGTGGCTGTGATGGATTGTCGTTATATGGAGTTTACGTTTCCGATATGTTAGTTCTACTTTTATTACGTAAAGATTACGTTTACAGTTGAACGTATCAGGATCATCACAATACAGACGTCACATTCATGTCAAAAGATTAAATTGTTACCTGGGTTACATCACCGGTCCTTTGGACTTGCGACCGACTGTAACTCACTCCTTGCTTTACCGGTACTCCCCGTTGTAGCTATTTCGTCGGCGCTGCATCCCGGCCCTCGCTCATTGAAGCCCTCATGCCAGAACGATCTGGTGGTGATGGCCCTCGACCCGGATCCCCACACTAGATCCACCAGATCCACGTGGTCAGCATATCATTAGCCTATTCCACGCCGCAGTCCTTCGATAGGACGGTTCGTGAAGAGAGAACCGTCCTCTATTTGATAGACAACGACTAAGTAGATGTTAGGGTCGGTTCAGCTCCAGGCTGATAAGTATCGTCGACGGGAGGCTTTGTTGTGTTTTTGACGCACAGCCCTGTACGCCGCCTAACGATGCATCCGAGCGGTAGAAGCATTCATTCATGGTTCGGCTCCTGGCCGATAAGTCTTAAATAGTCGGAGTTACTGTTTGTGCGTCACGCACGACCCTGTTCGACAACTAGATAAGCATCCATCGGGAGTGGTTTCAGCGGTATTCGTTCGTCTGTAGTCGATGGTGGCCGATGTTGAGCTGGTACGTGACCCCTGTCAGGCAGTGTCCTGGTATCTTGACGCGAAGGTCTCGCAGATGGTTCTCGTAGAGCGTTACAGAATTAGAAAATAGCATACAATTAGCTTAGTAAAGAGAATTCAACTTAAAGATAATTAGTCGTTCATTTTTGGAGTATTGGCCTCAGACGTGCTTTCGTTATTTTTAGCGATATCTGCATCTAGGGGAATGCGATAATTAAACAAAGTGACGGGGTACGAAATACCACGTCACAATACACACAAAATAGTTCTCAATTAAATAAACAGGAGTCATTACGATCCTCTGTAAAAATAGCTTTAAAACTTTCAAAAATAAAAAGTAATTTTACTGGGTATCTTGTTTTTTACATTGCGTCGGCCCACCGCGCGTCGCGAGGCCTTAAACTTAGCTTACTTTGTTTATCATTTCATCCGGCACTGGTCCCAACACAAAAGGACAGCTACTTGGAAATTGGCACTCTATATATTACTCATTGTCGCGCACCATCTTTCATTGACTTGCCAATTGTTAACTTTATCTACCTATCCATCAGCAGCATAGACTTTCCAGCAACTAGCGGTTCCAAGTTTACTTCTACATTGGTCTGGCAGCTATGCATTGTGATAGTATTATTATTCTATAGTCTCATGATCTTTCTAAAGGTGCAAATTATTTCAGATTTACGGCGGTATCGAACTAATAATATTAGCAGATCGCCACGCTTATCAACGTTCTCTGGACCACAATCGACATGTATCCGGTTGTGTAAAAATATTCGATTCCGTTGTAAGAGAACCTCAATGCAATTCAGTAACTCTAGTTCCCCGGAACTGAAAATTACTTTACATGAAGATTCAGGTCCATCCACGGAGCAGCGTTACACATGCAAGTTTACTTCGACATTGGTTCGACATACATGCACTGTGACTATATCGTTATTAATCTGTGCTCTCATATTTTTCTAAACCCTAAAATTGTTTTAGATATATGACAGTGGCAAATTGACTATATGAACAGATCATCGCGCTTTTCAACCTTCTCTGGACCTCAATAGACATGTATCCAGTTGTATAAAATTTTCGATTCAATCATAACAGCACCTCAATTGACTTGAGTAACTCTCAGATTCAGAAGTAAATGCTAAAATAAGACACGATGCATCGAAGTCAGTATTTCGTGCAAGCCATTGTTTGTCGAAATTAACGTACACCACTCGTCAATGACAATCATTTGATGCAATAGAATATTATAAAATAGCGTCTTCCAAATTTCCATCGAACAGAAATGTAATTTGCGGAGCCTGTTGGTGTAAAATTGGACAAATAAGTTGGAAATAAAAGTGCGCGAATATTTCAATAGACTAACATTAACATCAAGGTATTGTAAGTGGCGTATTATATTATACTAAAGGTTTCGTATATCGACCACAACACGTTGCTCGCATTTAAGGAACTCAGCGCTACGCGCTTCAATGTTCGGCACCCACGATGTAAGCTTTATATTCTCACCAATTTCGTATAACGTGCAAAACAATAGATATATAGATAATACTTTTGCTTACCTGTGCATGGTTCTACAAGGTACTGAACAAGAAGTAAAATGCTGCCCAGGACAAATAACTACCATCTGGAACTATTGAATCACTTTTGGTTTGAGATATAAATTTCCCTCTATCCTGATAACATGCGATTGGCATATAAATATGTAAAAAAATCACTTCATATATCTTGTAATATCGCGGGTCACCTCTTAACATTTTATAGACATAGAAAGATTATTTTGTACGAACAAGTGAACGCATCATAGATGAATCTCAATTTCATCTGCGTTAGCAATCTATTGCCTTCGAAAAAGAAATATTGTAATATAATGAAAATATGTAAACACAACGGTATCAAGCTACACAAACTTAGTGCAGTCCACATAAATGCTGAGTTACATTATTCATTTTCTCAGAACGGCAATTACGTTTTTCGTAATGTTCGTAGCATTTGCTCAAAATTTATGTTCCACCGGTAATATGATTACAAATCGGTATTCATGTAAGTTTCACGAATAATCGAGCGCCACAGTTGTTAATCGTTCCGTTTGATTGATTTATTCGAACGCGTCACGGACCCGAAATCCATCGGTAATATCTCGAACAAGTGTTTCAGAAAACATAACATTAAATTGCATGTACTGCACCTTTTACTTTCAATTTTACGCGAATTCCCGAAATAATACATTATATGAAAGATCTTACACCGTTGGTCTGATCATGTGACATGTATTATTAATTGATAAATTAGTGTTAAAAATTGAAGACTGTATAAAATGGAATTATTTACTGATACTGACAAATTTTAGCTACACCTGTTGTGCTAGGCGGTTTAATAAAATGAAAAAAAAAGAATTTTCGTTCATAGTTTTCACCTCGCAATGTATTAATTATTTGTTATAAAATTGAGATAAACGTATGTGGGTACGGATTATGTCGCTCCAGCGCTGGATCAGCGAATTGAGGCTTAGACTCAGTTCAGCTACAACTGGTAAGATTGCCTGCGATTTTCCTTATCCCTCATGCGAATGCGGGTGTTTCTATTGAACATCTTGACACGGCCTACAGACGCGTAATATGATCCGTTGCACCACATAAGTCTTCGAAAGACTACTGCCATATTATTATCATTTATGTAAACGTGCGCAAATTGGATCAGCCGTATTACTATTTTGCATTCTCACGATGGCTATAAGTCAGAACATTGTCAACTATGAATGCTACATATCTGAACAGGTATAAGAGCGTGGTGTTCTCACAATCACTTCATTGTTTACTCCGATACATCAGTATCATTTCCGCATACTTACAAAAAGTAATGAAATCCAGGCAAAAACATCTGTTAAGTTATCGAAACCTAATCACAAAAAAAAATTCAAGAACAACTTAGATATTGCCAGTGTTTGTCGTGAAAACAAGAAAGAACCCCAAGACCTACGATCTCTCAGCAAATAGGTATACGTCGTGAAGTCAGACCTCGTTGTTTCGTTCAGTGAAATCGAAATATCATTTCAAGCACTACGTACTTAGCGGGCACATTATTGTTGAAAATCAGTAACGAATGCTATAGAAACAGAGTAATTATGGAGTTTAATCTATCGCATCAAATCGCGGAATAATGCGTTAAAAAAAAAACAATGATGGCCGGGACGACGGGTGGTAACGACGTTTGCCAGCGTCAGGCGCGCGGCATTCGCGGCTCGATCACGTGGCTTACCAGCCACGTGATGTGGTCGTGGGGCTGGCGAAAGGACCCCACCCCGCCCCACTCCGACGCGTACCGTCCGAGAGAGAGAAAGAGTGCGAGTGAGAGTGCGAGCGAGTAGGCGAGTGCGACCCACGGTTGAATGGAGGGATCGCGACCCTCCACCTCAACGGTGCCTGTGTGGTCGGGGATTCTCTGGTGGGAGCCGTGGGTGTGTTTGTGTGCATTCTGTGTGAACTAGAGTGCAGGGACGCATTTACAGTAAGCGGGCGGGAGGCCGCATGGCGACGACGCCATTTTGTGAGACCACGACGGGACGTGCTATAGCAGAATTTTAAATCCCTCTCTTTCTGGCCAATTCTACGGCGAAGCCGAAATATTTTCCTTATGAAATGTAATGCTATTATTAAAGTTATTTCCTTTAAATCTCCGAAATAGAGCGAACTCTTTAAGTGCAAACCCCCCCCCCGATCCTTCCGCCTAAGAGTCATTCGGGAGTAAGAGTGAATAAATAATACTATTAAAAAAAACACTTCAAAAAATGACATGAGAATATAAATTGTACATTTTTTACGACGCGGGATAATATATATTTAATCACGTTAACCCTTCAGGACATGGGTTATGAGATTTTCTCTCATGCTCAACGTAGATCTCAAATATCTTTTAAAATTCAAATGGAAAGACTACTTGAAAATTTTTGTATCTTCCTATAATTTAGTTTTCTAGATACACATTCACTAAAAACTGTTTTTTTTTTAAGTCAAAATTGCGAAAAAAAATAATTTTTTGGAGAACATGAGATTTTTTCTCATGGCCAGAGTATTAAAGGGTGAGAGATTTTAGCTTTCGTTTCTTTTCGGCCTAGTTCGGGTCGTTCCGTAGTATGCGTCCGCCATACTTGTTTACATGATACATATACCTCAAGAATAATTGTGCAATGTTGTGCTGTGTTATCTGCTTTTAAAAAGGTAAAATTTATAATTTAATTGTTGATATTCATTAAATGAATATTATTAAAAGGTGTTAAATAAACGTAAGTCAATATTTTTGTTTTATATATAACCCTGACAAATACATTTTATGAGTACTTAGATCTAAGTTATTTTGCATTATGAATATTTAAGGTTATTCATTTATATTATTTGTTTCCAGTCAAAAATTGTAAATGATGAATAGAACAAGAAAAGACCAAGCAGAGTGGTTACAATGCGAACGAGAAGTAGATTCTACTCATAATGGGCACGATTCAAACAGCGAGGATGATAATGAAGCGTTCAACGATTCTGAAGAGCAACTTAGTGAATCAGAATATTCTGATAGCGACGTTGATGAATCTTATGATGATTCCGATGTTCACAATAACAACAACAATAATAATGATAATAATAATAATAATAGTGGTAGTGATAATAATGACAGTGATGAAGATGAAGAAGATGGAGAAAAGCTATTAGGAAAAGACAAAGTAACTGAGTGGTCTACAAAACCTCCAAATCAAAAAAAAAACTCCTCAACACAACATTGTACTTCGTCTGCCCAATGTAAAAAAAAGGGCGCAGTCAACTACAACTCCATTAGATTGTTGGAAATTATTTTTCCCGGAACACTGTGTGGAAGAAATAGTTAAGTTTACAAGTATGTATTTAGAAAAGAAAAGGCCTAACTATCAAGACACTTCATCAGTACACCCGACTACTATTGAAGAAATGCATGCCTTCATTGGATTACTTTATGTTCTTGGATTGTACAAAGCATCACATTTAAATCTGAGAGAATTTTGGACTCTAGATGGTACTGCTCCGGATTGTATCAGAGCTGTTATGAGCTTGAATCGTTTCCGTGCACTCATGGCTGCTATTAGATTTGATGATCGTAATGATCGAGAAGAGAGAAAAAAACGGATAATCTTGCTGCTGTTCGTGAGCTTACGTCGGGATTCATTCAAAGATGTGCAGAAAATTATTCAGTTGGCGCATATACAACGATTGATGAGATGCTTGAGGGCTTTAGAGGAAAGTGTAAGTTCAGACAGTACATCCCTAGTAAGCCTTCAAGGTATGGGATTAAAATCTATTCCTTAGTAGACTCTAAGTCGTTTTATACGGTGAATATGGAGATATACTGCGGCAAGCAGCCACCAGGTCCTTATGACCAACCAAACTCATCATTTTATTTAGTAAAGAGATTAATAACACCTATATCTGGGACTGGTAGACACGTAACGTGTGATAACTTCTTCACGTCTATTCAATTGGCTGAAGATCTCTTAAAAAATCATAAAACAACGTTTGTTGGAACTATTCGAAAAAACAAACGAGAGCTTCCACCTGAAATTGTAGATGTGAAAAAGAGAAACCTTTGTAGTAGTATGTTTTTATTCAAAACTAATTGTACGCTTGTCTCGTATGTGCCAAAAAAAAAATAAAAATGTACTGTTGTTATCAACGCTTCATCATAACTCTGAAATTGATAAAGATTCTGGTTTCAAACTAAAGCCTGAGATATTAACTTTTTACAATATGACCAAAGGAGGTGTTAACGTTGTCGACGAGTTAAAAGCCAACTATTCTGTAGCACGCGAAACGGACAGGTGGCCTATGGTAATTTTTTTTTCTTTTTTAAACATTGCTGCAGTAAATGCTCAAATTATTTGGTCGCAGAATACACAAGAGAAAATGGAACGTCGAAAATTTTTAAGACAATTGAGCGTACAGCTGATTCAACCACATCTAGTTACTCGAAGCAAAGTACCAAATCTCTCAGCTGATCTAAGAAACACGATACATAAAGTGGGCAACATACAGGTTCAAACAGTTGAAACTAACTCAACAAGGCAGGTCTGTCGATTTTGTCCACGTCAAAAAAAATAGTTATTCAAAAAAATCTTGTTCTGTTTGTGGGTTGACTATTTGTCTCAAACATACTACTCTTCTCTGTCCACAATGTCCCTGACTTTTGATGATGGTGACTCATTAGTGTTGATAAAAACTATATGACATACATTATCTATTTGTTTCAAAAATTTCACAAATGTGTTACCTATTTTTATAATTCCCACCCAGTGTTTATTATTATACTTTTATGACTAGTCCATGTAAACGTGATTTTAATGTAATAATTGCTAGTCTACTACCAAATTATTAATTTATTTAATAATTATAATTCATTTTAGTAATTTGTAAGTCTTACAAAGACATTTATGTACTAAGATTTAATTTTTGTGCAATTTATTACTTAAGAGGACTGTTAATTTTGAAAAATAAAATAACTACTACTTTGATAAAAAGTAACAAATCCGATACGTCAGTAACATTAAACAATCCGTCATCAACCAGTCATTCCGATGCACAATTCCTTTTGTTAAAAAAAATTCATTCCATTGATAGATGTTAACAGATAGTTTTGGATCACACACTTCACGAACAAACATGACCGTTTCGATAAAAAATATAAAGCCAATGTGCCCACTAAGTACGTAGCCCTTGAAATGATGTTTCGATATCACTAAACGAAACAGCGAAGTCCCACTAGACGACGTATACCTACTTGCTGAGAGATCGTAGGGCTTGGGGTTCTTTCTTGATTTCACGACAGACGCTGGCAATATCTAAGTTGTTCTTGAATTTTTATTGTGATTTGGTTTTGATAACTTGGCGGATTTTTTAATATTTCAGATGATTTTGCCTAGATCCTAATATTTCTATGGTAAGAATAGGGTAAGCAAGTTAGCCGAAAGTGTAATATTGAAATGGAAGAAGAGCGAAGAACTAATGTGTCAATGTTACCCTTGTTTAATGACGTGTGTTGAAGAAGGACAACTGGGACGCACTAATTGTAAGTTCCCCTCTCTCGTTGGCCCACAAATTCCATTTCTTATATATCGGGTGTTCCAAACCACCTCTTTCTTTCTATATCTGCCACCCATTATTCAAATCAATTGTTGTTGTTTTTTTTTTTTTTTGAAAAATCAAAAGCTTTGAATAAAACGAATATTAATAACGGGCTCGACGTTATTTCGACGTCGAAGACGATTTTATTCATCCTACTCATATTCAAATCTGTGATTGAGTCGGTGAGGTTAGGTTAGGTCGCCCTGGACGTGTGATTTATATTATGCTAGCTGTCAGTCGAGGGAGGTTACGTTGGCTATGATTTACGATCGTTTATCCGAATTAATTTTTGGTTTTTGAAAAGTCGAAAACGAATGACAAAACGAGTACAAATAATTAGCTTGTAATTGCGATCCCAATGATGAACTCGTCGATCCTGTGTATATTTTATGTTATGTGTCAGTTCAGTGACATTCTGCCTTTTGCGATCTGCGAGTAATTATTCGTATTATTTTTTTTCTCGTTCTCGTAGAATAAGTAAGAGCAACGTGTGACTGATAGTCTTCAGTCACTTCAATCACGATTTCGATTTCGATCGGGTCTTTTCCAAGTCCCGAAAAAATACAGGCAATTTATATGAGCTACAGAAGGCGATGCAGGAACAATTATGGTCAGAAAATTTCGAAGTCTCGGATTCAGTAATCATAGTTGCCACGTGATTTATTCGTGGCAGCACGAACAATATCAGACAATACCAAAAGATATCACCAGCGCTGCCATGTTACATCTTTGATGCAAGAGGTAAGAGTAGCTGCATGCGTGTAATGTCGGTATAAAATACGGCCAAAATGAAATGTCGGTGTTCCTCGTAATCTAAAACCAGAACAGCTGCCATTTCGTCATTTCACCATCAAATCTTGTGGGATAGAGATCAAAATGAGTGTTTCATCAGCGCCGAGTAGCATCATATCCGATAGTTCCATGAATTCAGGGGAACTGTGAAAATTTTTCCAATTCCTGTCAGTGATGACCGATCTGTAAAAATTTTTTCAAAATATACAAAAAGTTAAACGTCGCTGCACTGTTTGTGAAAATAAGGTATTAACTGTCCAAGTTTCATTCCGATCGCTTGAGCGAAGTAGGAGTTTTGGCTTGCCGCGTTTTCGAGGTGTACAAAGAGACTTTAATATCACCCGAACGAACTAATGAAGTGGCGTCGAAACTTTAACCTTTATTTTCTCGGAAGCGGTTAATTATTTACGGATTCGCCAAAATACGTGGCCACTTGTTTGTATTACTCTTTCATTGTGCGAAGTCTCGTGCAAATACGCAAGTTACAATTGGCGGATTCTCTTCGCAAGACCTAAACCTAACGATTAGTGCGAGGACATTTCTCCCACTCTTTGGTTCTGAAAGAAGAGCAAGTTAGTCCTACGTCATCCCTCAAAGCTTAGTGTTACGAAGAAACATTTCACATACTCAATATTCTCTTTTATCACTGATTATTTCTTCATAATAACAAGCTTTTATTGAAATTAAACATAATCTTCAACAGAAAGGATCTGCAGGACCTCACTTCATTCCTTCAGAGGCCAAAGGCGAAGAAATTTCACAAAAATTTCATAATCGCCGATACATGGGAGCAGAACGGAGACGAATACATCGAGGACCCACCGATGGACCCCTGATCCCATTGAAGAACATAACTCCACTTTCCATGGACGAAAAATTTTTAAATCACATTCTATCAAATAAATATATTTTGTACAGGAAAATTTTTAATTTTTTCTTTCGAATCTATGGTCTGTTTGAGAAAATCAATCAATAACAAATAATAATTGAATTGCGATTTTTGGCAGAATCAATCCGAGTGGACTAAAGTAATTTATTTTTCCTGAACCTTTCAAGTTAAGATACGACTACCGCTGATCGCGCCGTATAAATGCTATGTGGCTTCATAAGATAGCAGCCAGATAAATGCCGGGTGAGTTCTATACAACGCACTGAAAACTAGGCGCATCAAAAAGCCACAGGCCATTACAAGGTGACGGCCAGATAAAAATTACATTATTTTGAGACACTAGGGGCTTCGCCCCTGCGCGTTTCGCGCGTCAACCCCACCTCGGCGCTGCGCGCCTCACTATTTCCTCATGCATTGTCTATTAGACAGGTGAATTCATTTATGTTGATTTCCTGACAGGTCTGCAACTGTTGATCGGTTGTTTCCGATCAACCCGACATTGCTATTGGCTCTCTATGCATGTCTGCTCAGATTATTTTCGTAAACGAATCCACTCACATGTACAAAACTTCCGATGCCATGCAACCCCAATTGCATTCGGCGACTTATTTTGCTATAGTCATCAGTTTCAGATTTTTTTATGTATATCTACGTATAGAGATATAGAGTCTACTGCGTCTGGTTTATAAGTACAAATAATTGATATCAATCCTTCTTTTTCAAATAAATTTATCTAACATTTTTCACTTTAAATATAGTTCGAAGTTGACTTCGAATCTCATTGATTGATGAAAAATTTCGATCTTTGCCTTCGCTCGTCTGAGCTCAGAGTAGATTCAATTGTTTATTTGCGAGTTTCCCCAGAAACTTCTTTCGCCCGAGTCAGTTCCCGTTCTCGTGGGGAAGAATAGAACATTTATTTAGAGCTCCTCAGAACTTTTTATGAGGTTCATGAGGATTGGTTGATAAAACAAACCTTTTCTTCTTCATCAGCTCACATCTTGGTTATTAATGCAGAATCTACGGCTGATCAAGTTTTTAAAGATTTTTGTACTTCCTTGACATGCGTAGGTTAACCTATACTTGCTTCATGAAGGAATAAACTTAATTAAGTGAAAGACAAAAAAAAGTAAAATAGATTTTCTATATTGGAATAACACAAAGATTACATGAAATTGTGTGTCAAAAATTGCTTTCCTGCAATCATTATTTTGTGCAGTTGGTCTCCATTTTGTAGGTTCGAGGCGGGGTGACGCTTTATTAGTCGAAATCGGGTTTCGGTCAGTTTGATTTTCTGCGTTGTACCTAATGCTTAGTCGGAATCGGGTTTCGGTCAACTTGATTTTCTGTGTTGTACCTAACAATCGCCCCGAGCATTGCTCTGTAATTAAGAGAGAATGATTTTAAGATAGGCTTGATTTTTTACGGGTCTGTAGATTGTGTGATGGTAAACCTGATGGCGTTAATCCATTTAAATACTCTATCGGATATCGCAGAGTAGCTTCTTCGTCAAGTGCTGCGTCCGCAGTATCAATTCCTTGTAATGTTGCGTAATCTATGATTCTTGATTCGAATATATTGCCATCCATTCTGCGTAGTATCTCTGTATTTAACTGATTAACTTCGACATTCAATGGACCTAAGATGGATCTGTTTGTTAATTCATCAAGTGGCAGATTTCTTGGATATAAATCGTCTATTAAATTGTTGCTTTGTATTTCTTTCTCTGGTACAAACAACTACATTTCTCCATTACCTATATTAAGTAACCACGCTGAAAACTTTGCGGCATCCTCCTTTGCTCGCATATTTTTTTTCAAGCTTAATTTTTCGAATATACTCCAAAGTCTAGAGTATTTAATTGTTTCCTCTATTATTTGTTGTTTACCTCCTCATCTCACAATTGGTAAAACTTGTCTGAAATTTGCACCTAGTATTATAGTCTTCCCACCAAACGGTGATGCGTCTTCCATTATATCTTTTAACGTTCTGTCGATCAATTCTAAAGCATTTTTCGGTATCATCGAACATTCATCCCATATAAATACATCTATACTTTGTATTTTTTTTTCATCGTTGCTTTTATGAAAATTGTTCCTTCCTTTTGCAGTGTCAATGGTAATCCAAATGTTTTGTGTGCGGTTGTTCCATGTGGTAGTAAGATGGCTGCTATACCTGTCCAAGCAACACATGCAACATTTTTTTTTCAGATTTCAACATGTAGTACAACGCGTTGTATAAAAATGTTTTTCCTGTTCCTCCTGATCCATCGATGTAAAAGCATTTTTCTTGTTTTCTACCGGTACTTTTGTCATACATAATTTTATCAAAAATTTGTGTATAAATTATTTTCTGATCGTTGTTTAATTGTTCCACCAGTTCACTGCCTTTCTTTGCAAAGGTTCCTATATTTTCCACTGTTATTTCTTCTGCTTCATTTTCAAAAATTATCTCCAGTATTGGTAAGTAAAAATCTGCACATGATCTTGCCTCAGCTCTGAGCAGATGCTCAATTGCACATAGTGCTCTATTTTCATGCTGATCCACGAAGTCTTCAGATAGTGCTTTCTTGTAAGTATTCCATAAATCTATTGCGTTCGATGGCATTTCACCGATTAAATACCACACAAAAAAATGACGTAACCGTTTCGGCATAAGTATTGAAACAGCTTCGTCGAATATCTTGAAAGCTTCGTCATTTGTCGCAGTTAAACCCATATCCACTGCAGCATCTCTAAATGTGTTCCATTCTCTCCCGTTTACAGTGCGTAAATCTATAAAACTCCTTGCATTTGTCGCATGTCCAAGGATTAGTTTGAGGCGAAATCTTTCTGAATCCGTTGGTGAAACATTTGTCATTCTACTAACTACTTTACATGCATATTTTCGTTTTTTCCACGTTTTTGTTGCTTCTTGAAACGAATAGTAATCTGGCGTGTTCGCGTAAGTTATATTTCTTGCCATTTCATCTATGCTGTTCAATTCAAACCATGCAATAAGATGGGTTCTCCACTTTTTTTCATCTGGAGCGGCTTCGACTTCTCTTCCTTCCTCAAACGTTGCGTATTGTTGCCCCGGTAGGTGTACAGGTAAGCGTGTGACTGCATGACTTCGTCCATGCATTGGCAGTTCTAGTATATGCCAAGCTGCTTCCATCGGTCTTACGTAACGCGAATCCACATAATCCTGTATTTCGTTGATTATTGGCTGACCATCACTCTCGCTGTTTGAATCAGCTATCTGTACTCTTGCACAATCATGTCCCTTGTGGATGTACTTAATAGCCATTATTGACGCACAATATTGTACGTTCATGTGGCAGTCGTACTTTGCAAGTAGGTATGGATTGTGAGGCGCAACCATGCTGTTGTCTACTTGGATATTTCTTTCTTCCACGCGGTTGCGGTAATAGTTTATGTCTGTATTTTTTCGTCTTCGATACTTTGGAAAACCGCCATCGCTTATATCAGTGTTTTCCACTAAGTCTTTCGGAAATTTCTTTGAGCATGACTTCGTTACCGAATTCCAGCATGGTATTTTGGATGTGTGAGGGCCGTGTAGCATGTGTGATGTGACAGATTGATATAGTTGTCGATGTATTTGTTTGTCTGGTATTTCTGCAGATATGAAACTGTCAATTGCTTCTGGAGTCAAAAGTTTGTCATTGTTATTTAAGATAAATAGTATGTGAGCATGCGGTAAGCCTCTCTTCTGAAATTCAACTGTGTATACGTATCCTTCAATCTTTCCAAACACTGAACCGCTTTCGATTTCCTTTACTGCCTGTTGTAGCCGCATGTTAAATATTCGACAAGCTATTGTTGTGATGTCGTTTACAGTGGTACGTGTAGGAAAATCTTTTAATACCGTACATATTTCCGGCCACTTACGATTACATGTCATTGTGATGAATAAATCCTGTCATCCAACTTTCCTTTTTATTGCCATTGCATCTTGGTACTGCTGTTGTATATGTCGCATGCTGCCGGAAAATGATAATGGTAAAATCATTTGGTTCCCAAGTCTTGTTCGATCCGAAGTATTCGCTTCACTATTTGATATGTGATCAGTCATTCCCTTGTAACATTCTACACGCAATTACTTCCGATTATTTCTTAAAAACAATAAACGCTGCGATTCGATTGTGAGATATGCGTGAATCACATAGTGTTGTGTCAATCGTCCGCTCAGCAACAACTGATTCTGTGCTTCGCCTCGACGTAAGGCCAATCGATGTCCATAGTATTGAACAGGAGAGATTTTCTTGTTTGTTCCTACGTGTTTCATATTATAGCTCCATCCTAAATCACCGCTCGGAAATAGTAATGGAAAAATCATTGGATCAACGTGATGCGAATATTTCGGCACATATCCAACTGCACGGTCTTGTTCTGGAAATACTTGTACTTCTATATTTTCAGATGCTGCCCCGTCATCTGAAACGATCAGAGCTGCTAGCTCACCACAAGTTGGCGCATTGTACCGCCGCGCCGTCTATCGTCTTCCTTAAGTGCTATAAAGTTTAATCTCACCAGGCTTTCTCCCTTAACAAATCGCTCGTACGTTGTTTTGAAATTTGCTAAATAAGGATTGATATCTATTATCAGTCTACCAATAATTTCTAACAGGTTTGCTCTTCTTGCGTCATTTTCTTTCAGCGCTAGCTGAGTTTGTGCGTCGTAGATGTAAATTTGTCCATATCTCGGTCGGTTATTGTTTGCGGTCTCTAAACTTGTAGATATTTTGTAACTCACATCCCCGATTATTTTCATCACATATGGTCCTGGATTCCCCAGATCTACCACGATACAATTGAATGATGCAAACGCAAACGCGTCATATATCATCGTATATGTTGTCTGAAGTGTCTTGATGCTTCGTCATTCCCTTCTCGCAGACGTTGAAGTACAGCAGGATATTCCGTTAATGGTGGTAATGTTTTTTTTCCTCCATGACAGCAATTATTTGCCACCCTTCCTGTTTCATATTTGAACCTTTCTGCATTGTAATGTTTACATTTTACGTTCATTTCACCCATGTCTAGTTGCTCCACAGTTTTGAAAATGCCTTTTTCAATTTCCCCGTTGTAACGATGCTCAGCAATGATTGATTCACTGTTTATTGCTTCCACTCGTTCTCTGTTTCTATTTATTCTATTGTTTGGCTGAATACAGACAGTTCCTTCTCCATCGATGTCAACGTATCACTGTCACTTAATATTTCATCACCAACATGAATTCCAGATACGTTATTCTTGCTCATAAGTCGTTGATACACTTCTTTTTCGTCTGTCGTTTCATCTACTCGTTGTCTCTTGCTGTCCAGTTCAATTCCTTCTGTGCTTACTTTTCGTTTTTTCATCAATCTAAGCTTCCGTTCGTTGGTTGAAAATTGGTGTTCCTTCTCCATCGATATCGACCTATCTCCTTGACTTGCTGAATTATTTTTGCTACCGCTCTGCCTGTTATTCTCCAAAATCACCTTCTTTATATTATTTTTTTCTCTATATTTGTGTTGCTGTTCACTCCGCAAAATACCTCTTTCACTTGTGGTTAACATAGATCCTGGTCGTCCTCTTGCCTGGTTATAGGAATATTTGTTTATTATCATTCTCTGGCTTATTTGGTTATTCGCAATTACAATTTGATTTTCCTTTTTCTTTTGTGATACGTCCGACCATCCACCGCCTCCATCGCCTTGTCTGCTGCTTAAAACTCCTCCTCTCTTCATTGCCATCGTAAATCCTGGCTGTCCTTTCGACTGTTTGGTGATATATTTAGATTTACTATCATTTGCTTGTTACTTTTGATACTTATTACTCACTATCTGAATTTTATTTTGGTTCTGCAAGACATCAAAGTGTCCACTGTCTACTGTCTCTCGCCGGTGAAGAGTAGCGAGAATTGTGTTTCATTTTGGGATCCGATTCGGTGTGGATGAATTTGTTCTTCGCGATATACGATTAAACGTATCTTAAAAATGTCTGCAGCTGTAGCTAATTCTGCTTCTCCCCTGTATATTCCATTTTTATTCATATGTGATTTGTAATCACCAGGTGACTTAATCACAGCACCGTTTGACTCATCACCTGTAATAAAACCCGCAAATGTAGACCAATTATCCACTATATTTGAAACGATACTCAGTCTCACCTCTGCGTGTCGATCTTGAGTGCCGTATACACAATACGCCAGCGCGCGAAAAAGACAATTCCCGTCGGGAATCATCTTGATAATTTTCATTTGCATGTTCATTTTTTGCGTGTCAGAAACAGATACCTATAAAGATATTTGTCAAAGACTGTCATAACCAGCCGATGACAGCTGTCAAAGGAAGTTTTGTTCGCTAGATGCTTTTTGTTTTGTTTTCGGCATCTCACCCCACCGCCAACTTCATGCGTATACTATTGTTATTATAATATTTTTTATTCTATTGATATTATAATCTTTTTTATACGATTGTTATTATAATCTTTTTATACCTGTTCATTTGTTCGAAACTTTTTTATTAGATAGAGTGATAACAATGCTGGCTATGCTGAATTGAATCTCACGCAGCATGAACTGGTAGCGACCACATTGTATCCGTGTAGCAAGGCGATATTAAATGCGCACCTTATCGCTATGTGGGCTGACCATGTAGCTGTTACCAGGAAACAATGCCATGAGGCTAGCCTCAACATGGCCATTTAGAGAAAACCAAGATGTATGGTAACCAAGTTATACTTGGATATTGGATTTCAATGTGGCTTGCCGATATAGACGATATGCTGATGTCACATGGCATTAATATGTCATGAGGAATGAACAAGATTGATATAGCAACAATCTTTGTAGAAAGGAACTTGTAGAACTTTTCACTTGTAGGAATGTTTTGTAACGGTCTTTTCGTTTTCGCGGTTTGTGTAGACTAGGATTCACTCCAATTGCGGAGCCCCTCGCAATTAACGAAAATCTTCCGTTATCAATTTTCTTTTATTGTTTTTTATTGTTTTTATTTTAAACGAAATTTCGGACGTTGGTATGACCCAATGACATGTATGGATAAAATTAGAACCGAATAAGAGAAGCGTATAAATATCAACGAAAATAATAAATAAATGTATAAATAAAATGGGGACGGCGGAAATCTAGGACGACAACAATTCCATAAAAGTCATACTCATAAAATTACAAATAAAATAGGACAGGTCAGAATATATATAAAACTTATCATCAGCGTCATTGAGGATATTCTTCAGATCCCTTTTTCCATTTCTTCGGTTGCGCTCGTTAATTCCGTGCCCGTCCAATTCGAATTCCCTCGTCCTTCATATCTTGGTGGGTTTTCTTTGATCGGGAATCCGAATGCGTTACATCATTTCGTCGGTTGTCTTTCTTCGTTCGTGATGATTCTTTATTTCGAGCGCACTCTGCTGACGATCAACCCTCATCCGTCGTCTCCCGCTTATCCCTCTCGATCGATTCTCACCCGTCGTCTCTCTTACACTTCTCGATCGATTCTCCTCCGTCGTCTCTCTTACACTTCTCGATCGATTCTCCTCCGTCGTATCACCGCTTAGGTGAAAGCCCCCCTCCCTACGGACCTACCTATCACTGAGTTCCGTAGTCTCTCTGGCGGCTAAATTCAACTGTTACAGTTTCACGTAGAACCGATGCCCATTCAGATTCGCTCCAGATGATCAGGTTTGGTTCGTATATACATACGGTGGTGCTACACTATCCGGTAAGATTTATTCCAACAGATTCGTCTCTGTAGAACAAGGTTCACGCACAAGACAAACCCTGCACAAGTATATATCGTTCTGCTAATTACTTCGAGGTTGTGTTACATTCGTTATTGTGTAGAAAAGAACCCGTAGAATTGACATTGACCTGTCCATGTAAGATCACCGCTTGTAAAAACGAATCTGGAGTAACGAACGTATAGAACGGCCTCATGTAGAAACTAACTTTCAGGAACGAACCAAACCGACTCATGTAGAACCGTGGCGTATGAAAATAAACTCGTAGAACAGTTGCATTTAGAAACAACCCTGTACCAACAGACTTGTAGAACCACCGCTTGTAAGATTGACCCTATAGAATATTTTGCTATTAAAAACATGAATCACCTAATATCAGTTACACGCACTATCAGTAAAATTTTCGATGCATCTCAAATTGATATCTCCTTCACAGCTATTGCAAAAAGTAGCGTGTGCAACACATGTGGTTATTTAGATTATATTTCACTCGTGTGATTACAGCATTTATCTTGGCATATGATGCGTTTACACTAATGCTCCTGCGGTGACAGCACTGGCTTTCGTTCCACAATAAAAAGTTCACACTCGTAATCGCAGTTTTCCTCACTTCCGACACAATATACTACTATGTCTCCGTAAGTTAGTAAGTGCAACTGACTTTACAATTGAGACAATCACGTGAGTCATGTTTGTAGTCAATATCATCAATACTTTTTGACATTGTCATTTTTTAACTGTGTACTACACTTGTGTCAATCAAACATTTTAACTGTGGTAACTATTGTAGATGTGAAACTTGTCTATTATGTTGCGAAATAGCAGTATTTTTATTTTCAAGATGATACAGTATTCCTGGGAGATGAGAGTGCGCGTCAGGAATACGTGATGGCGGATGCTGGGTTGATATGGCGTGGGAGCTACAATCGACAGAGGCCTACTGTGTGGAAGTATTCACAATTTGAGAAGGACGTCTTAGAGTGTGCCCTTTATCTCGTAATTGAGACTGGAAAAGTCCGAATATCTGGGCGACATGACCCAGTGATCATCTCGCGAAGACTGTCTTCTGCGGTAAGTAATATAAAAAGAAATTAAGCTCCATGCATATGCAGGGTAAGTCGCCTAATGTGTCGAGAACGGGAGGAGCTTCGTTTACGGAAGTCACGCACACAAGTTATTGCACCGGAATATGTATCAATAATAAAAGTAATTCCGTAGGAGTAGAGTTTATTTTTGGAAATCTCATAGCTTTTTTGATTGATTGGCGAACTGGCGAAGGGGCAAACTTTGCATTAATTCAACTCGTCCCGTTCTCGAAATATGAGGTATGTATACCCTGTATAATGAATTAAACATGTAATGCAAAATTCACATGCCTCATTATTTGCTAACGGGGATTACATTGCTAGAAATAGCGTACAACCAATATCAGTTTTGCATTCACAGTAAGAGCATCAAAATCCACACTAAAATTAAACAGAAACAACATGTCCACTTTCTTGTGATGCCATATAGTCGTTATTTTTAATACAATTTTGCGGAACACGTGTCACATGCACAACTTGACTTAATGATTGCACAAAGTAAAACCGATGATGTTGCACACCATGTATTCTATCGTGTCCATTTTTTTGAGGTGATTAGAAAAGTCTATTTCAACGAAACAATGATAATAATAATGATGATGATGACGATGATGATGACGATGACGGTGACGATGACGATGACGATGACGATGACGATGACGATGACGATGACGATGACGATGATAATGACGATTATGATGATGATGATGATGATGATGACGATGATGATGATGATGATGATGATGATGACGATGATGATGATGATGATGATCATGATCATGATCATGATAATAACAATGATAACAATGATGATAATGATAATGATAACAATGATGATAATGATAATGATAATGGTAATTATGATGATCATGATAATGATAATGATAATTATCATGATAATAATAATAATAATTCTTTATTGATTACAATGAAGTTTGTGAATACATGGGAGTAAGAGTAGAGAGTAGAGCAGGTTGGCAGTGTTAGTAGAAAGACCCGCATTTGCACGAGGGACAAACGAAACTGTCGAAAACCTTATCCAGGTGTAGCCGGACCCGAGTCCCAAACACCGACCAGCAACCTGGCGCCTGAACGGCGTGACGCGGCTTACATTTTTCAAGTTGCAGTTCAAGTCCCAATTAATAGGCCCAGGATTTGAACCCGAGTCCTCCCTCTCCGCAGCTGCGAGTGCTAGCACAAGTGCTATAGTCCAGTCGAGATAGACATTCAGATGGAAATAATTAGGGGGAGCGATTTTTTTTTTTTTCAACTTTGGGTGGACGGTGGTTGGAAGTCTAAATCTCAATTTTTGGGAAAATCCCGCCATTGAGTTCGCCGCGATCTTGATTTAAAGTTCAATTTTTTCGTTTTTCTGAAATAACTCGTTAATTTGCAACTTGAGAACAAAAATGGTGAAATCCAAAGTTGTTGGAAATTCAATTTCCCACAAGTTTGGTCATTATCATTTTCACGCTAGGATCAATGTTTGCAGAGTTATACTATCAAGTTTATCAAAAAAATCGTAATGGGTGGAATTTTATTTCTTTCAACTTTGGTTCTCGCACTTTTTTTACTCCACGATCAATATTTTCGGATTTATACTCAAATCAGAGGTTAAATGTTTTTTTATTTTTCAAATATTTCGTTTATTATGTAGTTTATTGACAAAAAATTGTAATGGTGAATGTAGAAGGGAATTTTGTGTCTTTTACATCTGGTTGTGTCCTCTCGGCATTTCAGCAAGTAGAAACCTGTGGATTTGAACAACTGATTAGTTATCTTAACTTGACAATTATGTATAATTCATACTAATATTGTTTCCCTCCATAAGATACGTACCTCCAATTTCAATCACGCGTAGTTATCTTCCCCTATGCCAATCGTAATCGTTTTGTCGAGGGCCCAGCTACATTTTGGCTCGCGATCTCTTCTGCCTCCTCGCTCTCGATCGGAGCATCAGGACCATCGACGAAAGGTTCAGCCATTTCTTCCGAACGGAGATCCTCGAAATTGTCGTCATCATCATCGTAGTCTTCCTCCAGCAGGAGATCCCTTATGTTCGATACATTGTCACACGTCTCTCCGCTGCAGTGCACATACAAAACGGAGCACTTGAGGCCAGCTTTACGGCAGCCGCACATTTTTCCGCATTCGGACTTGCATTTGCAAGAAATTAATTTCAGCAAAGACTCCGGTGCTGGGTCAGCGGTGGTTGTGATCGGTTCCAACCCACGATTTGTTTTCTTGCAACCCTAATCCGTTGCGAGCATTTCGTACTCCAACCAAATTTGGACTTGAAGGTATGCCCTATACGTGTGGCATTCCGCCGCTGCGCTTGTTGGTGGAAGTGTAGCCAAGTCGAATTTTTGTTTTACAACGGATTTCGTGATTTTTTGCATCGGGGTACGTCTACAGATTTATCGCCTTCTCCGCCTCCGAACAAAGCGATCAATAAGCATTCACCGGCATGAGCCAAGACAGCCTTACTAATATCGTGCTCCTTGAACAAGTTGAGAACTTTGGCGATTTGTGGATTTTTTTGAATCGTGGTGAGAAATTTTGTTTTCCCGATGTTGAATATCGAGGACGTAGTGTCACATCCGCTGAAGGCATAGAAAAATAAAATGTGCTGCGCAACATCTTCTCTATATTGGAAACTCTTCGGCAGGTACACGTGTCCAGGATTGCGCCCTCTGCCTGGTTTCTTGAAGAAAACGTTCTTCACATGACGTCTGATGCCAGTGAGTAGAACCAGAAGGTCGATGTCTTCGCCGATGATTGTTACTTGATCGTATTGCGGAGCTTCAGGAATCGCTGTTCCTACGATGAACGGATCTGCATCTGCTGGTGCCTGCTGAACTGTGATTTCGGACTTCTCCAGGGCTATTTTAAGTAAATCGATAAAGTGGGCCTTGTTTTTGTCGTTTGCCAAAAATTTTTCCTGCGTTATGGAGGGAACGGAGGTCGCCTTGACAACAATCTCAGAGGAACCGTTCGCTGCTCGTCTTCTGCGTTCCCACCCTTTAGGAACAGTCAGTTTTGGATTCTCTAGATACTCATCAATAACAATGATAACTTTCTCCGTGAAATGTCTTCTCACGTATGACACGCATGTTTAGCAAATTTTATCGAACGTTGCTTGCGTGCGAGGCCAAATAACTTTGTGCAACAAATATCCTCCGTCAATAACCTCGAGGCGCTTTTCTCCTAGGGACGGAGAACGTTGTAGACGCTCGAAACAGTTGTATAATACAGACTTTGTACCCTTTCGCATTCCTTCTTCATTGAATAACGAAAGAGGGTACGGCGCGAGCTCGTAAGCGAAACAATCCTGCAGGTCTTTGTCGGATTGCTTGGAAATACTGATGCGCTGGAAAAGCAGGAGCAGTCGTTTTGTCAATGGTAATGCTGCTTGAAGTTGTATCCAAGGGTGAGATTTTGTCCTTCCGTTCAAATGTCACCGAACCGTAAATTGAACTGATCATATTCTTTATCATTTTCGCACCAATTTCAGAAGCGAGATGACAGTTAATATTTGCTGTGCCGATAAGTCTCGTGCTGATAGACATCGGTTGAGAATCGACACGGAAAGGATCATGTGCAGCGAACCACTGATCCAACTTCTCCATATCCAAATTGTCCCTAGAGACACGAGTTGGCCGGAAGTCGATGTGTTGCTTAGTTGTCGCGCTGTGAATATTGCAAAAATCCTCCACTTGTTGGCAAATGTTCTGCATTTGCACCGCACCCATGGTCCATCCTGTTGCCACGCTTTCACTCGCTCCTCGCCCAAACAACCCTCCACTTATTTTAAATTCTGGATTTAGAGTCTGTTCAATTGACTGGTCAGACATGATGCCTGACCAAAATTTGTTGGTACGCCGAATTGTGAAGTAACCTTCCGTTGTAAATTTTTCATAATCATCAGCCGACATCTTATCACGCAGGTTCAACATATCTTGAAGATATAGATTGGCGCTCTTCGCGTACAGGAAGTGGCCGCTAGCGTGGAAGAAGGGCAGCATCCTTTGAATTGTACTGAGATGCAGTTTCCAGTTTCCAGATCGTTCAGCTTCTATGAACTGTTTTACCAACGTCACCATTCGGAAGTACTGCGTCCATAGTTCAGCAGTGGGTCCTTTGTTGACAAGTTGATTAAGCGCCACCCCGAATTTATCGATCACAGCTTTGACCGAATCGTTTTCTTCGGCACCGAGAACGACCGTCAGATCTAAATCCAGAAGTAATTGCTCCATCTCATTTCGTTCCTCGTCGTCAAACTCAATTGTGTCCATAACGCGCTTCACTCAGGATGCATAGACGAGAATATGAGCACGAACAGCTATCGAGTACGCGTGACCTGATAGGATCTTCTCTACGCAATTTTTAGCGTAAACAATTTTCAGAGCGTCCTCAAGTCCACTGCCCTTCATTATGAATCCGGTCGCACCCAGAAATGATATGAGAAGATGAAATCCCCTCAGGCGAAGAATGATGGAATTAATCTCAGAGGGGGGATCAGTGTTGGAAACAATGTCATGCGCTTTCCAATACAGTGGCTGAGCAAACGTTACGATGCAGGATTTGCTGTTCGAAGCTTCGCTCCTGGCGTGAGCATACATGAGAGTTGTACGTAGCGTGTCGTAATCTGAAGGAGATGCATGGATAAACGGAAGGAATATTATACTCGACCTGACGAAGGTTTTTCCGGCCGTAGCTTCTTCCATGAATCCATTCCACCCTGGTATATCGTCGATGCAGGACCATTTTCCGTAGGGCCACATCAGATCACCAATGGTTGGCAGACATGTTTCAGAGATTTGTTGCATTTCCGTTATCTCAGCAACCTTCACGTTCCGGAAACCCGCTGATTTTTCTTTACCGTAATAAGAAATTTCTACGTGTCCGGCTTCTGCAATGGCTGCGGCAGTTGTTTTTGAAGAGTAGCGACTTGTTGGTGTTTTCGGTTCTACAATATCGAAGGGCGTTAGGCATTGAATCCCTCCCATGTGGTGAAAAGTATTATTTCCATCCAATGCATTTATGTGGAAGTCTGCGTTGTCAAAAACAAACTGTGAGAATGTTCCCTCTTTAACCTGGCACTGACGTCGCATGACAGAAGAAGCTTCGTACGTACTAATTTCATCGTACGTTGCAGAAAATCCCAACGCTGAAAGAACGTTGATTAAAGTTCCCGACCCAAATTTCTTGTATAAGAAGGCGCCAACCCGCAGTTTTAATGGCGAAAGGAAAGATCGCGGACGTACGGCAGATACGATGGCATGCGCGATAGCAGTGCATTTTTTCTTTCACGGATCGACCGAATTTCTTTTCAACTCACAAATAATGTTGGTCAAAAGAACGTGGAGAGATTCGGGAATTGCATCCTCGACGTTTTTCAAAAAGTTATCGGTCGGAGGATAATTCTTGACATCATGAAGTGTCGAGCGTATGTCCTCTAAAATTATAGCGGCAGCTTCGCGCACGACCCTCAGCCTCTCTGGTCGTGCATCCGCATCTCGATTCTCGTACCAGCGTTGTGCGAGTAGTTTGTGACCAGTATTTCGGAACAAAACGACGGAACCAATGCCTGCCACCTCGAATATTACAATTTCGTCTCAATAATGTTCCTTTAAGCGTGCCTTTACAGTTTTAACATGAGGGACGAATTCTCCTTCGATTTTTCCCATCAGATCGTGAACTGCAAATTGACATTCCTCATTATGCTGTTCGATGTCATTATAAATGTACTCCATAGTACGATCGATGTTGTCGGATACTGGCCTCCCTGGTCGATTCCCAACCGCAACCGATTTATATATGGGCTATTCCGCGTCAACCGGATCAGTCATCTCTCAGATATTTTTTTAATTTGGCATGTGGATTGTGTAGGGGGAGTTAGATTTTTGTGCGAAAGCGCGAATCTCATAATGCAAAATTCAATTTTTTATTAACAATAACAAATTAGACTCCCATTTTTTTCAAAAATTCATAACTTTGGCAAAAAATTAGATACAATATATTTTTTTTTTCAAATTACGCGAAAAGCTCCATAGAATTTAAAAAAAAATACGAAATGTTAAAAAAAAGTTGTTATCAATTGTTTATTTAACAATTAATTTTTCAAAGATTTTTAAAACAGTGACTGACACGATCAAAAAATTTTTTTTAAATTCTGACATGTTCCTTGAACTGTACTACAACCTGTGAATTAATTCCAGAGGGGTGTTTTTCTTCGTTTTCGAGTAAAAAATCATTAAAGGTGTCGATGCGCATGAAATTGCGGCCCGCCGAGTCTCTACGTAATGGCGGGCGGCCGGTTGCCGTCCACCGCTACCCGCGGTGGCGTCGCAGCGTTATTTTAGAGTCATTTTCACGATGTAGGACATGATTGGAGAATCTGAAAAAAATACTGTACCTTCACAAGGCCTGCTCAAAGCGATAAGTGAAGTTTCAAGAATGTGTTTTTCACCGTTTTTTTATTACAGAGATTCAAAATAACGGTTACACACCATGAGAGTGCACATAAATGATAATAATTACATAACTTGCTACTTATTTCAAAATAAAAACACATTCTTGAAACTTCGCTTATCGCTTTGAGCAGGCCTTGTGAAGGTACAGTATTTTTTTCAGATTCTTCAATCATGTCCTACATCGTGAAAATGATTCTAAAATAACGCTGCGACGCTACCGCGAGTAGCGGTGGACGGCAACCGGCCGCCCGCCATTACGTAGAGACTCGGCGCGCCGCAATTTCATGCGCATCGACACCTTTAATGATTTTTAACTCGAAAACGAAGAAAAACACCCCTCTGGAATTAATTCACAGGTTGTAGTACAGTTTAAGGAACATGTCAGAATTTTAAAAAAAATTTTTGACCGTGTCAGTCACTGTTTTAAAAATCTTTGAAAAATTCATTGTTAAATAAACAATTGATAACAACTTTTTTTTAACATTTCATATTTTTTTTTAAATTCTATGGAGCTTTCTGCGTAATTTGAAAAAAAAAAAATATATTGTATCTAATTTTTTGCCAAAGTTATGAATTTTTGAAAAAAATGGGAGCCTAATTTGTTATTGTGAATAAAAAATTGAATTTTGCATTATGAGATCCGCGCTTTGGCACAAAAATCTAACTCCCCCTACACAGTCCACATGCCAAATTAAAAAAATATCTGAGAGATGACTGATCCGGTTGACGCGGAATAGCCCATATACGTTTGGAACAATCGCTGTGATATCGCGCTCCAACACCAGTTACATCGGGAATATTTTCAATACGCGCTTTTACTTCCATCGCCAATTAATCGTTACGATTACTGAAACGTTCGAGCAATGTATTCCCGAACAAGGTTTTGGTAACAGATGAAATACTTTTTCGCTTTTCGGTCGGGAGCTTTGCTTGCGATGGCAAATCCTCAAGTACTTCGCTACAAAAGAAACAGCGATTTTCGAAATCGAACGCCGTTGATATATTTGTTTGTACTGCTGATGACTATGACAAGGACGTCGATGCAGATTTTTCAAGGCTTTTTCGACGTGATGCCTGTGCAGATCTCGAAGCACTGTAATGTTTATAGCAACCTGGGTGCAAGATAACGTTATCCTTATTCCGCAGCATCCGCTGATGTTGTACATCGCCTCTAGCAATACTAGCCGCCAAGAGTGTCTGAACACCACGTTTTTTCACAGTAATTTTGTCGCCTTCAGTTGTCCGCTTTCCACACACGAAACAGTCCTCCGTTTTAGAAACGTCCATCCCCTACAAAGTGCTATTACGCAACTAATTCAGTAACCGACGCTCTGCTCGGCCAAACCGAGTCTTTGCTCAAATTAATTTCTTGCAAATGCAAGTCCAAGTGCGGAAAAATATGCGGCTGCCGTAAAGCGGGCCTCAAGTGCTCCGTTTTGTATGTGCACTGCAGCGGAGAGACGTGTGACAATGTATCGAACATAAGGGATCTCCTGCTGGAGGAAGACTACGACGATGATGACGACAATTTCGAGGATCTCCGTTCGGAAAAAATGGCTGAACCTTTCGTCGATGGTGCTGATGCTCCGATCGAGAGCGAGGAGGCGGAAGAGATCGCGAGCCAAAATGTAGCTGGGCCCTCGACAAAACGATTACGATTGGCATAGGGGAAGATAACTACGCGTGATTGAAATTGGAGGTACGTATCTTATGGAGGGAAACAATATTAGTATGAATTATACATAATTGTCAAGTTAGGATAACTAATCAGTTGTTCAAATCCACAGGTTTCTACTTGCTGAAATGCCGAGAGGACACAACCAGATGTAAAAGACACAAAATTCCCTTCTATATTCACCATTACAATTTTTTGTCAATAAACTACATAATAAACGAAATATTTGAAAAATAAAAAAACATTTAACCTCTGATTTGAGTATAAATCCGAAAATATTGATCGTGGAGTAAAAAAAGTGCGAGAACCAAAGTTGAAAGAAATAAAATTCCACCCATTACGATTTTTTTGATAAACTTGATAGTATAACTCTGCAAACATTGATCCTAGCGTGAAAATGATAATGACCAAACTTGTGGGAAATTGAATTTCCAACAACTTTGGATTTCACCATTTTTGTTCTCAAGCTGCAAATTAACGAGTTATTTCAGAAAAACGAAAAAATTGAACTTTAAATCAAGATCGCGGCGAACTCAATGGCGGGATTTTCCCAAAAATTGAGATTTAGACTTCCAACCACCGTCCACCCAAAGTTGAAAAAAAAAAAAATCGCTCCCCCTAATTATTTCCATCTGAATGTCTATCTCGACTGGACTACTACGTCACTACGGTCGGTACCATACATATATGCTCAATCAATTCATTCGGATCATTAGTTATTTCATTAATATCTCTCTGTTGACAAAAATGTTTCAGGTTCTATTTTTGATTTGGCAAAAATTATATATATTTTGTTCAAAACGTACCATGCATATTTTCCACAAATTATTCCTAGCATAAACAACATGGGGGTGAGACGTAAAAGAGTGGCGGTTGTAAATAATCAAAAATAATCAAGGCTGCTGTCACTTGACGACAGTGACGAAAAATTTCAACTAAAAAAGACCTATATTTCGGTAAGCCGGTAAATGAAATTGTGTTGCTATAGTTCTATGTATACGGAGCTGTGAGAGTTGTTCAAATGGTTGAGACAAAATTATCGTAATAAAGGATAGGTGATTGTTCAGAAATGAATAATTAAAAACGGATTAATCTACTGAAACATAAAATATGATCTTCAAACCATTGATCGGAATGAAAAACAGGTATTGTTCAAATGATTAACAATATTAATGGTCGAATGAACGGTAAGGTTGAAATAAAACGAATTTACGATGAATATTGTAGTTGTTAAAAATTGCGAAAGTAATTATGCTATAATGGAAAATTAAGAAGGTCATATAGTTGATAATGAATAAAACAATACGGGTATCATGTTTTGTTTTTCTAGGTTTTAGGTAACAACGAGGCCTACATAGTATAGCTCAATCGTATCTCTCTGTCTGAATGAATTATATTTAAACTTGTGACGGGCGCATACTGCACCACATATAGAAAATGACACTACGTCCACAATACGAATTTGGAATGTCTTAGTGAATCAATATGACAATCAACCCCATAGAAACTTATAGAAGCATCTAGAATAAGAAGAATATTCTCGAAGCTGATAGGTCATAGAAACTGATAGAAGCTGCTCGATGGCAATCGCTCTTGTCGACACGCGTCTTTTCCAAAAACAAATATTCACTTGTCGAAGCACTAAGAAACAATAACAATAAAATAAAACAATGTGCGCCGAAAATGAAGTAACTTCACACTCTACCAACTTCCAAATAATTAATTAATATCTAGATTCCGATTTAGTGTTAAAATGAACTTAGAAAATCATAGAACATTCCATATACACAGACAGTAATTCAGGAGATCGGCCAGATTCACTATAAAAGCGAAGCAGTCCAGAACTCCTCCGTTTATACACACTACTTTTTCATTTCCATAAGTGAATAATCATGGAATTTATAACACGTTTATATCTGAAGTAAGTTTACCGGACTTCGATACTTCTATGTACAAATTATCTGGTCTAAACAACGTCTATTGCACAATTGGACCGAACATATCACTTGGTTCTTTTAGGGCTAAAAAAAGTGGGGAAAGAAGTATTCCTTCAGCTGATATAGCTGGCTGCATTGTATAACTGTGTATAGTAGAAGCAACTGACTGCAATAGACATTCCACCTTCTTTTCTCCTTCGACTGCGAAAGTTCTTCCAGGATGCATCTTCAACTCGAAACCACTTTGATCTGAATTCACATTCGATAAACCGTGTATTTTTATATTTTGCTTCACACCTTGTACAAATTGTTCAGCTTGTTCTCTCAAACTTTCAGAATTTTCAATCGTTTTTTCGGTGATGAATTTATTAATTTTCCTCGATACAATACGATGGCCAATTTTTAATGAATTCACCCAATGTTCAAATGCTTTAAACCGAAATTCTTCATGGCCTATTTTTTTGGGGGCTTGTAGCGCCCACCTTCGTAAGTCATCATTGTACACTGGTCATCCAGCATCAACAGCGAATTTGAAGTTCCGCCATGTGTAGTCACAAATTCTAACTATTTTTTCCTTGTATGTTCCGTCCTTATTTGAGGTGGCTCCAGCACGAAAGAGTTAGAAACAGAAAAAAATAATTTGTTAGTACATCATAGATAAAGTACGCTTGTTCACGTACGAAAAATTTCAGACCAGGTAAACCACCAAATAAGAGAGAAAAAAATAGTTGAAATTCGGATTTTTAACACAAGGCTTATGGAAAGATCACCCTCGAAAGACTTGGGCCGAGTAATATTGTTAAATTCACGCAACAGATCTGGACAAAAAACTAGAGTAATGTTCATGAGGCTATGAGGATTCTAAATACATTAATAAAGTTAAGGGTCAATGACGTCTGTGAAAAGATATCCAATGTTAAAGTATCGAATAATTTGTAGTTGGCAAAGGTTCCGTAACCGTGTAGAGATTAGGCAGCGTCGCCGGAATCACGTGGTCTGTATGACGTTGAAGCGCATGCGCGAGATTTCAACTGTCAGAATCAAGCTACCTAGCACTAGCCTTTACAATTCGTTTATAAATGACGTATACAGATTAATCAACTAATGAGACAGGTAAATTATTAGCCTAATAAGTGCAATGAAAAATATATGTTTATTGCACAGTGAATATAAATGTGTAAAATCGTATAAAATATAGTATTAACCTCCAAAACAATCTGAATAAATTGCAGGAGCACCACTAGACTTTTTGAACCAAGTGTTACGTTCCGAGAGGAACGTTTCGAGTCGACTCTGATTCGCCGCGTGATTTAAATCGTTCTCCTGACTTACGTAGTTGGTGTATGTAAATCTCGGGAATCCGCTGATCAGCTCCTCAGATCTTCTCGTTCAACTCACCTACAATTCTGAGAGTTTGTTAGGTAGGGCTCGTGCCAACCATCACTATGCGTGATTGAAATAATTATTTATGACAACACTTGGGTTAATTACACATTTATTAACGGTCTCCTTCTAGTTCTCGATGGTAGATTTACAATCGTGGTACAGATTGGTGTTAATCACTATCGCAGTGACAAACTGTTAACAAGTCTCGAAGGTTCTGAATGACTTATAATGATTTTATTCTAGGATTTCGGTAGAGGTCTCATCTGTTCTCTATGATGTCTGAAGTTCTTCTAATTATTCTGTTTTTGGGAAGGTTGACTTAGAGGGAAAATAGGAGGAGTTCAAAAGGAGTCGCGGTTTCTCGCGGGTCTCGGATGATTGGTTGAGGATGATGAAAAAATTGGGGGTAAGGTTTCTGGTTCGTGCGTGGGATCTCGGTGGTGGATTGGCGCGAGGTGATTGGTTAAGAGAAGCAAGCGGCGAAGCGCTGACTGGTCTTGTTTTCGTTAAAATAAGGGCGCTATCCTGAATTCTGGGAATAGGGGTTTCTTTCTCTGTGAGCTATCCGTGATTTATCTTCCCACGTTTCCGGTGTTTGTCTTTTTGGTTATCTTATCTGTTGGAGGTTTATTATTTTGGGTTATTACGGTTGAATGGGAAAAAATGTATATATAACATGTATGTATGAATTTGACTGATGAAATAACGGTTAATCTAGCGTGTGAGAACTGTTGATATAAGAATTTGGACGTTGTGATGGTAACTAAGTGCGTTGGTATTAATCTACGACTATCGGTAAGAGCACGTAGGGCTCTCTTATGGTAACTGCACGCTGGTCAGGTAGAGCGCAGAGAGGGCGCCGCCGTGGATACCGGCTGGCACGTAACACCTCCCCCGTTAAGATTCGAGCGTCCTCGCTCGAAGTAAGCGAGTGCTGTTATACCGACGTGAAGTTTCCATAATTCGATTACTTCTAAGGGTTAACGTGATAAATCATATAACATATTACATAAAATTGTGAATTACTTAAATTTACATGAAATTAATAATGAATTATGATTACTTGAATAATAGTAAAGTATAGTGAACAGAATATTGATCAACCAGATATAAGTGAATATACTTAGAGTGGATATAATAGTGCTTAATGTCTGATATTTTGATTATTCTAAGAGTATATACGATTAAGGTAAGTAATATTGATATAAATGCCTATTATTATTCTATGATTAAGGCATGAATTATATAATGTTTGAAATATGTAGTGAATATACTTAAGATTATTCATAAAAAAAATTTTAATTTATAAGCTATTATATGAATTATTACAGGTCTATGTAATATTTTGGTATTATTATTATATATGTTATATTCTATGAATTATTCTATGAGTTCGGATCTTTGTAATCTGAGGTTGTTCGTTTCTATAAGATTGATTGATTTATTTTGTATATAAGTAAATTTTCTGAAGATTTGTATACTTCCGATTCTAGTATATGCTTCATCAGCAATCCAAGTAATTGAAATTTGAATTTGGTTAATAAGCTATCTTTGCTCTGTCGCAATGAATTATTTTACGTTTGTTTTTCTCTAATTCTATTTCTATATCATTCTTTTCTGGAAATACTTCTGTGATTTTGTACGGTCCCTTGTAATTGTCATCTAACTTTCCTGTCTTTTGATTTTTCACTAAATAAATGCTTTGTCCTATTTTGAAATCAACTGGATTTATTCTTCTGTCGTAATATTGTTTCGATCTGGCTTTAGCTTTTTCTAAATTTTCGCGTGCTGTATTTCGGATTTCTATAGTTTTAAGCATTAGGTTCTTTACGTAGTCGTCGTAGGTCAGAGTTTCGTCGAGGGGTGGGAATTCCGAAGGCATGCGGGCGTTCCGTCCGTAAACTATTTCGAATGGGGTGTGGTTTGTCCCTTCGTGTCTGCTTGTATTATAAGAAAATGTCGCGTGAGGCAACCATTCGTCCCAGTCTCTCTTCGTTAAATAATGTTTTAGATAATCTACAAGTACTTGATGGCTTCTTTCTAAAGAACCATTTGATTGAGGATGGAATGCTGTAGTCTTGAATTGTGTGATTTTGAATGCTTTTGCAACTCGTCTCATTACTTGACCAATAAATGCTGCTCCTTGATCTGTTAATATTGTTTTGGGACATCCGTATTTACAGATAAAGTTTTTTACAAATGCATCTGCAATGTCTTCAGCAGTTGCATGTACTAACGGTATTGCTAAACTGAATTTTGAAAGATTGTCTTGCATGGTCAATACATACTTGTAACCGTTTGCGGATGTTTCGAAGGGTCCGACTATATCTAGCGCTACTTTGTCGAATACGTCTGCAGATGTGTCTGTTATAACCATAGGTTGTTTGGTTTTAATGCGCGTTAGTTTTTTCTTTTGACAGCTGACACATTTCTTTATAAAATCTTCTATTTGCTTTTTCATATTATCCCAAAAATATTTCTGTCGAATTCTGTTATACGTTTTCGTGATACCTTTATGTCCTGCGATCGGAGATTCGTGATTTTCTTGTATTATTCTGAGTCTGATATCTGGAGGTGGAATGATAATTTTGTCTTTGCAGATCGTTATGATAATTTGTGTTCCGGCGAATACCTGTCTAATGATATTTTTAATTTTAATCCATCCAAGATCGTTTATTCCACTTTTACCTTGCGATATGCTTGCTGTTTTAATATTCAAATCTTCCATATTCTGTTTCAAATGTACAAATGCATCGTAATAGTTATTTTCCAAAGGTGTGTCTTGTTTATGTTCTTGAGTAACCAATGCGATTATTCGTTTCTTTGGTGTTCCTAATATAATTATGTGTCCTATCTGATATTCTGTGACTGGTTTAATGTTTTTCAAGTATCCTTTTTCATCTAAAAATTTACCTATCTCGCCTAGTGCTATTCCGTTAGTGGAAATGAAGCATAGATAATTATCTTTTCTCATTTCTAAATTGTCTCGAGTTTCTATCAAATTAGTAGATTCTTGTCTTGGTAATTCTACTGAGGCTTGCGAATCGTCGGATACTGTGATATCCGATACGTTATCTAAGTTACTTATTTCAATTGATTTGTCTTCTAGATTCTGTGGATTATTAAGTTCTACTATTGCATCTAGATCTGGTAAAGCATTTGAAATATTTATCGATATCGGATTTCGTTGGCTCTGAGGATCTGGAGTTATATATGTTTTCGAAGATTCTTTGTTAACGTTCTCAAGTGAAGCTAGGTTCTTGGGAGTCTGCAAAATTTCCGCTGCCTGTATTCTAATTTTTCCAGTGCTAGTTTTGTTTCTCGCGGCTTTAGGTTTTGAAGGTTTATTTGCATGGGTGCTTTGGTGGCCTTCTAAACCTTTGTAACATGCGTATTTATATGTCGGTCTATGTTGTCTCATTGTCCGTCGGGGTTCTGGCATATGGTTTATACAACTGTTAGTGTTATTTTTTCCTGTATTTTTGATGTTTTGTTTAGACGCAATAGTTCTCGGTTTTATGGTCTCGGTCTCCATTATCTGTTCGTGTCGAACTGGTAATTGTTCTGTCCTTTGCTTATCTCTAGCGTCGCTTCCGCTTGAGGACGTGTTCATTGTTTTATGTCCGAGATCTTGGAGCGTTTCGTCAACGTCCATCTTTTGTGTGGTCTCAAAGGACTTGTTTATACACATGGGTTCTTGCAAGGGGTGTACGTCTGCCTGAACTGTGATTGTATTAGATTTTTCGCTTTCCGAAGCTGATGCAACGTCTAAGGTTATAATGCGTCTTCCTGTACATTCCTTGTCCAATTCCATTTCGTCATGAAATTTCTTTTGTTTCGAAATTACGTCATTCGTCTTTGAAATAGGGTATGGAGTAATTTCGTCTGCGTCTGTCGTTACTTTCAAATTATCTGTAATAGTTTTACGTCTTGTTCTAAGTAATGGTGAAGGTGTAAATTCAGCTGTTTTAAAAGAACGTTTCTTTAATAAATCTCTGGCTAAGCTTCTCTGGAAATTATTCTTCCTATTGCTGGAAGGTGTTCCTGAACCTGTCGGTGTATTATTAATATTTGGCACGGATACAATCTTAGGGGTGTGAATAATCGTAGCTGAAGTATGCTCTTGAGTGGGTGTCGGGGGTGAGGCTAGAGAATGCCCGCTTTCTGTGACGACTATAGCTGTATTTTGTTTTATACTAGGTATACTCGATTCCATATTACTTTTATTAATTCTATGCTTTACTGGATTTAATTTATAAGAATCATCGCTATCCAGTGATGAGGATTCAGAGTCTACATAATCTGGGAGTAACGTAGATTGATTTTTCTTTGATCTTTCATCCATCGAAGATGAAGATTGAGAATCTGATTCTATTTCTATGATAACAGATTGTTGATTTTCATTCGATTTATTGCTAGCTAAAGTTCTATGATTTTCTGGAGAGTCTGATAGTTCATCCGATGATGAATCTTCGTATTCAGAACGATGTCTGAATGGAGTAAAGCGTTTAGCACTTGATTTTCTTTTATTAAGGATTTTTAATTTCCTATGTTTACCGGTTTCCTGTGAGTTTGTATTTTTGTCTACGAATTTAGATCTATGACGACTGGCAATAGGTTGCGCAGGCCTATTGTTATCCATCGTTCGATTTTTGCTATAATCGGAATTTGAGTCTAATCGTGCGCCTCTCGGGTTTGTCACGTTTTTAGAATCTACCGTTCCGACATGTTTGTTTCCGCCTGAGCTCGGAAAACCTAAAAAGTCTTCCTCGTCTGTACTCATTGCAGCTTCTTGGATTTTGTAATCTGCCTGTATAGTTTCTTCTTCCACGGAGGAACTACTTACATAACGTCGTCTAATCTTCGCGTCTCTCTGAATTAACCTTTGAGCGGAGTCAGATGACGACCGTAGCCTGGCTATACCCGGTGCTACGTTAAGGGCAGGGTCTGCTGATCGTCTCCACTTGAATTTTATGGGATATACGTCCCTTTTTCCAATATCAACGGGGTTTCTCGACAACGCGTCTGCGTTTGTATTTATTTTGCCCGCTTTATACTGAATTTTATACTGGAATTCTTTTAAACGTTCTCTCCATCTCATTACACGTGACGTAGGGTCATTCGTAGAATTTACCCATACTAACGGTCTGTGATCGGTTAACAATGTAAATTGTCTACCATAGAGATATGGTCTAAAAGTTTTAATTGCATAAACGATTGCCACCATTTCCTTCTCAGTTGTCGAATAATTTCTTTCATGCTTGTTCAAAACTCTAGAAGCATACGCGACGGGCGCGTCTTCGCCTGGCTTTCCTTGCGATAAAATGGCTCCTACTGCGAAACCAGATGCGTCTGTTGTGACTATAAATTGTGACGAAAAATCAGGGTATTGTAGTATAGGTGCTTCACAAAGTTTATCGCGCAAGATTTCGAAAGCTAATTGCGTATTAGAATTCCATTCAAATTTTTTATTTTTGCTAGTTAATTCTGACAAAGGCTTAGCGATTTTAGCAAAGTTCTTAATAAATCTACGGTAATATCCGGCTAGTCCTAAAAATTCTTTAACATTCTTCGTGGTTTTCGGAACAGGAAATTTCTTTACAGCTTCAATTTTTTTTGGATCTGGTTTAACTCCGTCAGCTGATATAATATGCCCTAGGTATTTGACTTCTGTTCTAAGAAATTCGCACTTGTCCGATTGTAACGTCAAGTTTGCTTTTCTTAAGCGTTCGGCGAGCTTTATAAACTTAGTTGCATGCTCTTCAAGTGATCGTGCATAAATTACAATGTCGTCTAGGTATACGAATAAATCTATTCCCTGTAAACCTCGTAAAACTAAGTCCATAAGTCGTTGAAAGGTTGCTGGTGCGTTTTTCAGTCCAAAAGGCATTCGGTTAAATTCGTAATGTCCGTGGGGTGTTGTAAATGCTGTCTTATGTTTATCGTCTGGATGCATAGCGATTTGATGGAATCCTGAGGCTAAGTCAAATATTGAAAAATATTTTGCTCCACCTAGTTGGTCGAGTATGTCTGATATTAAAGGTAATGGATAAGCGTCTCCAATCGTTTTTTCATTTAATTTTCTATAATCGATAACTAATCGCCATCGTTTGTTTCCTTTTGAATCTTCTTTCTTTGGTACAATCCATAGTGGTGAATTATACGGTGAATTTGATGGTTCTATGATATTCATTTTTAATAAATCTGTAATCTGTTTCTCGATTTCTGGCTTTTGAAAGGGAGGATGCCTGTACTGTCTGGTGTTGATGGGTATCTCGTCTGTGGTTAGTATACGGTGCATGCATGTGTTGGTAACTCGCAGGGGTTCTCCGGGGATGTGAAAGAGGTCAGCATACTCGTCGATTAAGAGAGCAACTGCTTTACGCTCTTCTGAGTTCAAATGGTCTGATCGCAATAAGTTGAATACTTCATTAGCGCGGTTTCCTCGCGTCCGAGTTATCGCGTGCTCTAAAGTTTCACATTTTATGCTATTACTATCCTCGTCTACGCTTGTATCGAAAGGGTACAAGGGAATTACGGGAATTTCCATTTCAACATCTTCATCCAGTGTGTTAATCGCGTACAAATAAGCTATTCCATTATTATTTGAAACAACGGTTTCGCCTATGTATATACCTTCCTGCGTATCTAAGCGCGGTACGTAACCCTCTAAAATTTCCGTGTTCTTGACTCGAATAAACATCGCGGTTTTCTGTCTGGCCAGCAGCAGTACGCTTTCTGTTTCCGAGAACGGTATGTTGATCTTGTCTAGGGTCACGGACTTTGTTCGATAATCGATCTTTCCGTCATTGTCATGCATAAATTCTGATCCTATAATACCTGTATAATTTAATGGAAAATCTTGTGGAACTACATTGAATTCTCCGAGAATATTATTAATCCTGATTTTAATTTTTCCTAATGTCATTGGTTTGTCAACTTTTGAGACTCCATTAAGTTCGTAAGTAATCGAGGCATCGATCGATTCTGGATTTTTCAATTCACTTATTCTTATCAAATTTAATTGAGATCCTGTATCTACTAGAAATTTTCCATTTTTGTGTTTGAGATCTTTTGATTCTATAATTATTGATGGTGATCTATGATTTGGGGATATTGAACCGATATTAAATTCAGCACTACGGATTTCTTGTGCATTTTTATTTTCTGTATTGGGTTTTATTACTCTGCTACCTGACGCTGAGTCTCGGAGTTTCCCGTCGTCGCGTCTATTCGAGGGGAGGCTCGAGCGTTTCCCGCTTGTGTATTAGTAACGTTGTTTGTCTCTGTTTTGCCTCCTTCACGCCTGCTATTATTATAAGCGCGTTTTCTACAATCTCGGATAATGTGACCTATTTTCTTACAATAATTGCATTGTAGGTTAGCATTCGGATTCGAATTTTGAATTGCTGCTCCATTGTTTTTATTTTTTAAGTAGCGGCATTCGTCTATCACGTGGTTATTTCGTTTGCAGTATCGACAGTATTTATCTATCTGCTGATTTGAGTTTGATATATTTGCTTGACTTGAAATATTTTGTCGATTGCCATTGATTCGAGAATTTGAAATTTTATTCCGGTTTATTGCATTTGAACTATTTGTTTGAGCAGTATAACAAGCTTTTTCTTCGGATGCTTTAGTTGTTGGTTTATACATATTTTCGGCGTTCTTGATATTCTTTTGACGCTTTTCTAATTCCATAGCTTCGGTCACTACTTCTTGCAATGTATTATACTTAGATTTCGACAGGAAAAGGGAGTATCTAGGAAGTAGTCCGGCTATAAATGATTTTACTGCAACTTTAATTGCCCATGATTTTAGTGATTGAGCATCAGTTGTTTCTGTTAAATCAATTTCTGCTAATGTCATCTGTAAATGAGTGCCTATTCTGTAGTTGAAGTCAATAATTTGTTCGTCTTGTCTTTGTTCAAAGTCGTTAAGTTCTTTTATCCAAGTGTCTATGTCTTTGTCTGGTTTAAAGTGAGTTCTTAAAAATTTCGCAAGTTCATCGATTGTTCGTATTTTTGCGTTTGTTACACGTTTAAGTGGTTCTCCCCTACATTTTGAACGTAACATTTTAACTAGAAATTCTTCTCCGCATTGTGGTATGAATTGTTTAACACTTTCAAATTCATCTATGAATGTTTGAATCGAACAACCAGCAGATGTATTATCGAATTCTGGTATTATTTTGAAAACATCTTTGTAATCGAATTTATGGATATATGATGATCCGTCTACTCTAAGCGATGTATTGGGATTTGTGGTACTTGTATTCTGTTGGGTGCTAGTTTCCATGGGAACTTGAGTATTATCGTTATTAGGCATTTTGAAAATTGTATTTTGACTTACGTTACGGAGACTATAAGCAATGAATGACGATTCTCAGGGGTTGGGCGGGAGGGCGAAGTTTCCGTTGAAATTGATGTTCTGCGATGCAAGCTTCTACGATGCGAAGGTCTGCGATGCGAAGGTCTGCGATGAAAAGATCTACGGTGCCACGTTCAATGTTGCGAAATTCTCCGGTGCTACGTTCTGCGATGCACAATTCTTCGATATCGTCTGGTGATATGTTGTTGATGATAGTTGTTGTAGGTGTTTAATCAACAGTGTATGTTGATAACAGTTTGAAGAAGTTTAGTTCGATGATGATTTGGTCACAATCATTTATCAGTTATATCGTCGATGTGTATTCCCAATGTTGAAAAAAAATTTTCGAGTTTTCGAAGGTTTCAGTAGCGTTGATTGTTTGATGATTATTTAATTATTTCTAGTTGGCTCTCGCACACGCTGCCACCATTTTATTTATATGGTAGAGCTGTTACGTTCCGAGAGGAACGTTTCGAGTCGACTCTGATTCGCCGCGTGATTTAAATCGTTCTCCTGACTTACGTAGTTGGTGTATGTAAATCTCGGGAATCCGCTGATCAGCTCCTCAGATCTTCTCGTTCAACTCACCTACAATTCTGAGAGTTTGTTAGGTAGGGCTCGTGCCAACCATCACTATGCGTGATTGAAATAATTATTTATGACAACACTTGGGTTAATTACACATTTATTAACGGTCTCCTTCTAGTTCTCGATGGTAGATTTACAATCGTGGTACAGATTGGTGTTAATCACTATCGCAGTGACAAACTGTTAACAAGTCTCGAAGGTTCTGAATGACTTATAATGATTTTATTCTAGGATTTCGGTAGAGGTCTCATCTGTTCTCTATGATGTCTGAAGTTCTTCTAATTATTCTGTTTTTGGGAAGGTTGACTTAGAGGGAAAATAGGAGGAGTTCAAAAGGAGTCGCGGTTTCTCGCGGGTCTCGGATGATTGGTTGAGGATGATGAAAAAATTGGGGGTAAGGTTTCTGGTTCGTGCGTGGGATCTCGGTGGTGGATTGGCGCGAGGTGATTGGTTAAGAGAAGCAAGCGGCGAAGCGCTGACTGGTCTTGTTTTCGTTAAAATAAGGGCGCTATCCTGAATTCTGGGAATAGGGGTTTCTTTCTCTGTGAGCTATCCGTGATTTATCTTCCCACGTTTCCGGTGTTTGTCTTTTTGGTTATCTTATCTGTTGGAGGTTTATTATTTTGGGTTATTACGGTTGAATGGGAAAAAATGTATATATAACATGTATGTATGAATTTGACTGATGAAATAACGGTTAATCTAGCGTGTGAGAACTGTTGATATAAGAATTTGGACGTTGTGATGGTAACTAAGTGCGTTGGTATTAATCTACGACTATCGGTAAGAGCACGTAGGGCTCTCTTATGGTAACTGCACGCTGGTCAGGTAGAGCGCAGAGAGGGCGCCGCCGTGGATACCGGCTGGCACGTAACACAAGACTTAATTATACATGTAATGCTATGCTATTTAAGTTCGTCTGAGTTGCTGAACTATTTTTTCAATAATCTTTTTGCTCTTGGTAACTCTGGGTCTGCCTTGAACATCTTCTCCCAATAAAATACGCACGCCTTCGTCGCCGCAGGCTGTAAAAGCTTTCTTTAGCAATATTTTGTTAATTCCAGCTTTAGATAATTTATTTTTCATGTAGTCAGAGACATCAGTGAACTTATCCAGCGAGGCTTTGTTGCATGAAATTTCTTTAGCAGCCTCGTCGGATTTCAAGATACGTAGTACGCTTCTTGTATGTTTTGTAATGAGGGATGTATCGACACCAACTCTTTGTATTAATTTTTGCAGTACATGTACATCGTTAATAGCGTTATGTGCCTCTTGTACGTCACTGACGTCGATAAGATCTGAAGCAAGTGCTTCTTGAGTAAATTTTTTTGCCAATCTTCGTAGTTTTTCTTGAAAAACGTACAACGTGTCAGCGAATCCTTTTACAACCGACATGAATTCGTTTATTAGATTCAAATCAGCTGCCAGCCGTAAAATCCTCGGCGCATCAAATCTACCAATCATTACTCAAAAACGCGTAAGAAGGTATTATATAATTTTTCTTTCAGCCTAATAAATTCTACCGAACTAATAATCACCTAAAGGCGTTGTGGGCTATAAGAACAACCGAGCGCCCTTGAGATTGTAAAAAATTCAGAAAATCTGTAAATGCAGTTCTGGCAGGCACCGTGTTCAACCCCACATCCCTCAAATACATTTCACCATTTGAAACGTGCAAAGCAGTGACTTGAGCTGCTCTTGGTGTCATGCCTTTCGACGGTATGATGTAGGAATTAAACAAACCCTCCTCGGTGCATGCAGCAATCTGTAATTAATTATATAATTATTAACTTCAATGGTTTCGTTACGAAATGAATGGTCATATGTCAAAGTAATTTTCACCTGGCAAATTTCGGATGCTTTGTGTAGACCAGTTGTTTCCAAATCAAAAATTACTGCAAACCAACTATCGAAATCCACGGTTCCTGGTTACGTAACAGTTATTTCAATTCTGCTGATATAGTGATTATCATGAGTACACGTTAGTATTGACAAATTACTTACCAATTGAAGTTAGGTTTTATATCAAATCCGAAATATTACTGAGTCCACTTTCTGTCTCATACGTTATGCCTTCTCGTTTCGATGTTGCAGCAGTTTTTGCGGATCTTTCTTTTTTTGCAAAAAGCGTTCTCCTTTTGTACTCGATAGACCGTCTGGAATTTGCTTGAGCCTCTCTTTTTTTGTCTTTTAGCTCTCTATACTTTCGTGTTTCCTTCCCAGGCGAAAGACTTGCTTGGAGATTTACGTGAAGAATATATTTGGTACCAATATTTTTTTGCCCTACTGTAGCCGCGACTCTTGTGTCGAACGATTCCGATCCTCCATAAAATCGCGATTTCGGATGTTTATTGGCGACAATGCTATTAAAACTCTCATTAAACTGGCTCGAAGCGCAGCATGATAGTTTTCTGGCATTGGCAGCAAAACGGTCAAATAATTTTGACATCGAAAGTTTGAGGCTTGAATCGGAAAGAGGTTTCCCATGTGGAAGGTTCGCATGAACAAAGTCATCTCCCGCGGGCTTGTAGCCGCACCACTGACCACAATTATTGTGATCGCCAAATGCATGGGGTACGACATTTTTCAGCGAAGCCTCCGCGTTTGTTGGATTTCGCTTATTTTGTTGGACCGCGCAAGAAAAGCAATTGGAAAAGTTTTGGATTAATTTCGGCTGCAATTTCATCGAGTATACTGCATTTTTTAATGCTTTGTGCGCATGATTAAAATCCGACCATTTTCCTATTTGTTCTCCAGCTTCCGTACGCACTGCTGCAATAGTGCAAGAATCATCATCGCTGATCAGTACCGCAATTTTGGCATTTTCATCTTTGAGTAGCTCATTTCGATTGACTAATTCAATAGCCATGTCAGGCTCCATAGCCTTTGCGGATCCTGATAAGTTGCGTCTGCAACTGTGGTCGTCCTTCTCATGTACTGATTCACATAGTCGACATCTTTTACTGCGAGTACAGTAGGACAATACTTTTCCCGTATGGTACCCGATTAGTGAACTATGACCTGCATGATATATGACTCACAGAAATATTCGTGTTGTACTTTAAAATGCATATGTCTGGATAAATTATGTATATAATAACCAGACAAACTGTTGTATGCATGACCGGTGCCTCGCTTCTGCCACCCAGCGTCGATTGAAGCAATTATCTTACTTGGTGCATTGGATGCAGGTGGTTGATTTTCTTGCGTGTCAGGATTGGGACAGTCGTGTTCTGTTAAGTGTGAATCGCTGGTTTTGTTACTGCGGATGGAAACCGGTACGTGATTTCATAAACCATTGTATAATGCATTATTACAGAAAAATATGTTTTTATTTTCACATGCAAATCATTGTACGAAATACATAACAATTCAATTTCATTCACATGGTTACTATAACAAAACTACAATTATTATTAATGCAATGAAAGAACAATTTCATCAATAACACGTATTAAAACTTTGATCTTCCAAATTTTACTGAATCCTATACATAAAATACTGATAATTGCCTACGATACTTCGACTCAAACATTATGCGAATGGATTGATGGATGGATTTACGTGGATTGAATTAATATAAATGCCTGATTCGTGATCAAATTATCCGTCAAAAGCATACGTATTAGTTACAATGCAAAAGATTTCGTTGTATTTGTATATTACTTGAATTTTTTTTCGTAAGTATGTCTAAACCAGGTACACAGAGTAAAACCGCATGAGAAATAGATTAATTTTTGTAATGTGTAATTGTATAAAGTGTATAAAACATATAAAGTGTATAAAGTGGTTTTAAAAACTGGCGGAGACAGTTTCTTGCTATTTCATCTTGAGTTGAAAATTCAAAAATCACTTCGAGTTTTTACTTAAAAATGAATTAGAAAAAAATTCATTAAAAAATTAATAAATAACTTATTTTATTGTATAATTTGTATTTTTTGTATAATTGTCTACGGTGTGTAAAGTATATAGTTTGATTCTAAATGGTATCAGAGATAAATATTTTCTGAGTTCTTGGGCCTCAAATACTGCACAGAAATGACCACTGCTAATTGTTTTTATTTATGAAACACTCACGATAATGTTTTAGGCAAGGTATCATAGGACTGAAGTTTTCTTAGTATTGCAAGTGCTACTGCATTTCAAGTTTGCTTGGAATGCAACATAACTTACAATAACTTGAAATATCAATTCGTTGACTTACTTTTTCGTACTATCGCTATTTATCGACAATTCTTTTTCTGTCTTACAATAACTTTGCAGCTTTCTTTGGCCACTGCTTCAATCACAGGACCAACAGGTCTTTCGTGCCGTTTGAGCAAGGATTGTGCAACACTAGGTATATTCATTGTCGAGCATATAGTGTTCATCTGGCTCTCACCTACACCGGCATCAATGATTGCTGTGAAAAAATAAATAACTATGAAAAATTCCTACTTTAATTAAAATACTTCAATTATAGTTTTTGTGCATTTCAGTTCATTCCGTATACATACCAATAGCTGCTTTTAAATTCACGTCATAGCATCGTTTTTGTGCATAAGTTTACTTGTATGAACGACAGATATTTGGTTACATCTGGCGCAAGCAATTTTGAAAATGCTGGCAAATCCGAATTTTCCCTCGCTTTGGGTATCCCTCAATGATCACGCCTGGTCACAATTTTTACACCACAATTGCTTTCCTAGCGTGTCAAGTTCCACTATTCTGCACCCTTCGAGGTTATGTGTGTTGACTAACTTCTCATTCTGAAAGATTGTAAGGTATGAACATTCATTTCACCATCAAATTTTTTTCTTTTTTCATTATTGAACTAGTAAATATTTTGTTAAACAGTTACATTAATATAATATGATTAAATTCGTAATAATAACATAGGAAAATATAAGTAACCTCTTTTTCGTGATTTTCGAGCAGTCTCTGTTTAGCAGCTTCTATTGCTCGTTTCACTTTACCTTTTACAAATTTTCCTTTCTTTTTGCCAATACTAGCATGCACATTATAAAGCATTTTCTAAATATGAAAAAAAAAAATTTTTATACAATCCCAAACGATGTTACGATTACGCCGGATCGACACGCCGTCATCGTGGGTACTGTTACGTTCCGAGAGGAACGTTTCGAGTCGACTCTGATTCGCCGCGTGATTTAAATTGTTCTCCTGACTTACGTAGTTGGTGTATGTAAATCTCGGGAATCCGCTGATCAGCTCCTCAGATCTTCTCGTTCAACTCGCCTACAATTCTGAGAGTTTGTTAGGTAGGGCTCGTGCCAACCATCACTATGCGTGATTGAAATAATTATTTATGACAACACTTGGGTTAATTACACATTTATTAACGGTCTCCTTCTAGTTCTCGATGGTAGATTTACAATCGTGGTACAGATTGGTGTTAATCACTATCGCAGTGACAAACTGTTAACAAGTCTCGAAGGTTCTGAATGACTTATAATGATTTTATTCTAGGATTTCGGTAGAGGTCTGATCTGTTCTCTATGATGTCTGAAGTTCTTCTCTTATTCTGTTTTTGGGAAGGTTGACTTAGAGGGAAAATAGGAGGAGTTCAAAAGGAGTCGCGGTTTCTCGCGGGTCTCGGATGATTGGTTGAGGATGATGAAAAAAATTGGGGGTAAGGTTTCTGGTTCGTGCGTGGGATCTCGGTGGTGGATTGGCGCGAGGTGATTGGTTAAGAGAAGCAAGCGGCGAAGCGCTGACTGGTCTTGTTTTCGTTAAAATAAGGGCGCTATCCTGAATTCTGGGAATAGGGGTTTCTTTCTCTGTGAGCTATCCGTGATTTATCTTCCCACGTTTCCGGTGTTTGTCTTTTTGGTTATCTTAACTGTTGCAGGTTTATTATTTTGGGTTATTACGGTTGAATGGGAAAATATATATATATAACATGTATGTTATGAATTTGACTGATGAAATGACGGTTAATCTAGCGTGTGGGGACTGTTGATATAAGAATTTGGACGTTGTGATGGTAACTAAGTGCGTTGGTATTAATCTACGACTATCGGTAAGAGCACGTAGGGCTCTCTTATGGTAACTGCACGCTGGTCAGGTAGAGCGCAGAGAGGGCGCCGCCGTGGATACCGGCTGGCACGTAACAGTACGACGAAGAAATGAGGGGAGAGAGTGAGATGGATATCGCGACGTTGCCGCATTTCTCGATGCAGTACCGTAACGTACAATTGTTCTAATTTACGGTTTTTGTTTAGCAGCATACAACTAGTAATCTTCATATCAAATTATCAATAATTCGCTTACGAGTAATTGTATTATATCAAATATGTGTATTGTTAAAAAAATTGAGGGCCTTGCTTTAGCGCCCACGCAAATCGTCCCTTCGTGCTGGAGCCACCTTATAATGAGCCCAGCGACGTAGTTGGCGAACAGATTTTACTTTTTTGAACTTCCCACGGACACTTTCAATGTTCAAATTTTCTTTTTATCCAGACCTACAGTAATCAACTGCTCTTGACTTGTATTCGTATGACAAGTTCTCGTCATTGCTAGTGCATGCGTCTGGAGGCAATTTTGGTTCATAAATTGCAGATGCCCATTCTTCACCCTCTACTATTTCCATTTCTCAATTTTTATACGGTTCTGCAAAGTACGGGGAACTTTCTTCTTCCACCTCAACGCAAGTATATTCCTTCATTGCATTTAAAAATATAGTTTCAAAATGATTTTTTAACTGTGTTTCCTCGTTACTTACCTGCGTTTGAGTAATATTCATCGCTTGAAATGTTGTCACAAGTAACTGTATAATGTTGAAAGGATTGATTTTAATCTTTGTTATGGAAAAGCATTAATGCACTTTCAAATTCTCAATTACATATAAACCACAAACAACTTATGCAAACACACTACTGCCGATTTAAGAATATGAACTGAAAGCTGGGAGCATACAATGACTGCAGTTATTGAACTGGCCGCCCGAACTTCCAGTGAGAATTTAAACAGTCGCAAGAGCGATGGAGACAAACTATTTTAATTTTTTGCCCTCTAATGTTTTTTGCGCGCCAGTCAACCAGAAAAACTGATTCATTTTTATCATATGTCTCGCATGATACGACGCAACAGGCAGATAAAATTAGGACTTCGCCGAAACAAAATGTAATTGTTTTGGTGCTTCTGCGTCTCAAGATAACTTTAATTTCTTCAATGGTATACAAGCCATTCCGTATTAACTTTTCGATTTCTATCAATGTTTTGGAAAAAAATAATAACCAAAGTCCTAAATGTTTACAGCATTAGCCATGTTAATTCCGAAGTTGTAAGCTCGCAATCGATTCCAGTAACCTCACAAACTGCTAAAATACCGGGCTCCGAAAGATTTCACGATCGTAAAAAAAAAACTATGCCAGAAACCGTTTGGAAATTTGTGGGAGTGGTTTTTGTTATAAATGCAACCGAAATTTATTGAAACGAAGAAGCTCCTAAATTATGGCTCAGATAGAGCTTTGTAATGTTCAATAAGACAAGTTGAAGCAAAATAGTGCGATTCTAATGAGAATTCGACTGCATGGGTAGTTCACCCCCTAAGTGACGTTATTTCGAAAAACGCAAAAACGTGTATCCCCTACTTTTTTCTGCTGTTGCAAATGCAATTAATTTCATGAATAATGTACAGTTTACAATTAATTTCATTCAAATACGAACAATAGTATTTAGTTATAAAATTTCTTTAACTCTCAACCCCTATAATTTTCGACTATTCAACTCTGTCGTAACCGGCCTAAAGGCATTTTTCAATATTCGTCATAGGAATTATTCTCCAATTGGTTTAATTCAAATATCTCAACTGGACGTATGCGAAACTCTGAAACAATCACTGAGGATGCCCTGAGATTGTCGGTATCAGATCTTATTTTGACGGAGTTACAATCTCTATTTTTCTAAAATCAATCTTTTTCTATAATAATTCTCGCGGTGAAGGACACTAATTTCTGTAAAATTAAAATTTTGATTACTATCCATTCTATGTTTTATCATGGCTGTTTCTTTATCCGGATCCGAGAAAATGTTTCGTTTATGTTCATTAATTCTTGTTTTTAAATGTCTACCTGTTTATCCTATATAACATTTATTGCAATCAGCGCAAGGAATTCTGTAGACCACATTTGAACTTGTCACAATCGGAACTTGATATTTCCGTAAAACAAACAGTCCTAACAAATTAAGCATGTTTTTAAATACACACTTCACCTTAAATTTGGAAAGAACACGAGCTACATTTTGAGACAGACTTTTTATATAGGAGAAAGTTATAATACTTCTGTTAGTAAGCATCGTATCATCATCAACTATATCTAAACCGATATCCCTAGAAGTTTTGTCATTCAAATGAGTAACCCTATTCATAATACATTGGTTAACCAACTTAGTTGGGTAGTTGTTAAGCACCAAAACTTGTTCAATAAGGTCTAAGTTTTTAGAATGAAATGAGAAATCGGCCAATAAGATACCCCTGTCCACCATATTGTAGACATTCGCGATCTTTTGATTGGTAGGATGATGTGACAGAAAATTCATGGATCTACAGGACCAATTTGGTTTTTGATACCAATCTGTGATTAAGAATCCAGAGCGATTTATCACAGATACATCGAGAAAACTGATCTGATTGTTAGACTCAACCTCAAAAGTAAATTGAAGCCTTTCATGATACTAGTTGAATTCTGAAACCGTATAGTCAATTAGGCCAGAAGAGACGGTGAGAAGAATATCCTCGACGTATCTGTGATATAAATCTAGTTGGAACTTCTACGAATTTAAAGCTTTTGTCTCTAAATCCTCCATAACAAAATCTGACAATATGGGGGACAAGGGTGATCCTGATAAAATATGAATCTTCAATCCCCTTTTGTTTGGTAAGTCTTCTTCACCTTTGTCTGAACCATGGCACTCAATAACCTTTCTTTATCACAGATGACAACTCGGTGATTCCTTGGTTTTCCCACTGTCTAACGCATTGACTCAATTTTCGGCTATTATGCTGTTTTTATGTAATTTAATGTAAGTTCTCTTTTGTTTCTTTTTTTGTGTACTTCGGTCTTTACCGATATATTACAATAAGGTCACTGTGTGACCGCTTAATTAATCACAGTCTTAATTATGAGTGTATAATTTTTGTTTATTTTATTTTTCGGTTGTTAATAAATAGTTCTGAGGAGCCCCCCCCCCCCCCTAGGGCTGAAACGTGAACACATATTTGTCTTATTTCAAACATTTGACCGAAGACACCGAGAAACTTCGCCATTCTTATTTTTCTCAGCAGGGTCTCCGGGAAAGAGCATCTGCGTTCCCATGTGTAGCCCAGCCCGGTACTTGATGTCGAAATCGTACTGGCCAAGCCTCTCAATCCACTTATCTACCTGTCCTTCAGGGGATTTGAATGAAAGTAACCACCTAAGGGAAGCATGATCTTTTCGAATCACAAATCTCCCGCCCCGTACAGATAATGATGAAAATGAACCACTGTCTTTACAACAGCTAAGAGTTCTCTACGGGTAACGCAATAGTATCTCTCGGTTTTACTAGGAACTCTGCTGTAATAACTTATTACAGTCCGCTCCTGTAATAGTGCCACTCCTAATAATGCCGCTGCCCCTTATTCTCGCTCGAACGTAACCCGTACCACGGGCTGACTTCGGATTTCATTTTCGTCTCTCTCAATCGTGCCAAACGCTGGCTCAATGAAATAGCGTATAATTCTTTTCTTTAAATTCAAATTATAGTAATTATTTTTTCAATAATGTTATTTCGTCACAAAATTCATAATATAGTAATAATATCATTGAAAAAATGACCCAATTTCGATATTATCATTAAAATATTAATCGATTTTATTCAAAGAAATAGAGATCATATACATTTGATGATTTTACTATATCAATGTGTATTTTTAACACATTTTGTGGAATAAATGGAAATACGTGTGAAAAGTTCTCTTAAAATAACGAAATTCATAAAAAGAAATTAAATTGAGAAAATCGAAATAATCCATTTTTATATGATAGGGCAAACGAATATAAATATACACGCGTAGTCACAGTTTACCCGGTGCGACGGCACTATTACGAGAGCGCGACGAAAATTCCGATGACGTGAACGCACGTCAGTAGTGTGGGTACCTGAGTTCCAAGAAACATACTCCCCTACTCCCCCATCGCCGGCACTATTATGAGAGCGGACTTTACTCTTTCCTGGCCTGTTTGAATCTGAAAGTACTGCTCCTATTCCCGAAAGCAAGGCGTCTGTGTCTAAAATGAACGAAAGCTCTATTTTTGGATATGCTAAAACTGGAGAAGAAGTAAGATACGTCTTGAGTCTTCTGAAAGCTTCTTCGCATTCGGAATTCCACTCAAAGGGTACCTTGTTTCCAGTCGGATAATGAAGAGGTTTAGCTATGGTGACAAGCCCCGTGACAAATCTCTTGTAATAGGTGCAGAGTCGCAAGAAACTCTGGACCTGTTCTTTATTATGTGAAGTGGGCCACAGAGACACTTTCTCGATCTTTTTCGGAACCGTCTTAACTTCTTGAGCTGAAACAATATGGCCAAGGAAACTCACTTCTCGTTGAAAAACGTGACATTTCTTCGGACTCATCTTTAGGCCTGCTTGTTTTAATCTGGAGAAAACTTTTTTAAGATTATGTACTTCCTCTTCGAAGTTCTTGCCGAAAACAATCACGTCGTCGAGATAAGCTAGGCATATTTTGCGTGGAAGTCCTTGTAGAACAGTGTCAATCATTCGTTCGCAGGTAGCCGGGGCATTACTTAGACCGAAAGGCATTCCTTCAACTGCTAGAATCCACCCAAACGGCCGAAACCCGTAACGAAAGCACTTTTTTCTTCATCGAAAGGATCCATCTCGACTTGCCAGTACCCGCTCTGCAGGTCTATAGTGCTGAACCAAGTTGCTCCAGCTCTTAAGTCGAGGGTCTCATCGATTCTGGGTAGAGGGTAAGAATCTTTCATAGTGATGTCGTTTTGCTTTGTATAATCGATACAAAATCGTTTGGGTTTATTTTTTTTTTCGTTAACAAGAACGATCGGTGTGGCCTAAAGGCTCGAGGAGGGTTCGATAACATCATTTGCCAGCATATCTTCAACAAGCGTCTTGACTTCCTCGCGACCGTTAAGAGCGAGTCTCCTGGGAGCCTGTTTGATTAGAAGATTTTGTCCAACGTCGATCTTATGTTTAACAGAAGTAAGTGTCCCCTTATCTCCACTATTTTTAGCAAATGAATCTGAAAACTCTAACAAAAGTGACTTAAACAATTCTATCTGGATCGAGTCTAGAGCAATAGAGGATTTTTCAAAAAGATCTTGCAAATGAAAAGGAAATTGACCTTTGGACCTATTTAGAGAGAACTCTATTTCTCATATTTGTGGGGAGGACCAGTAAAGTTCGTCTTTATTTGAGCAAAGAGTTACCTCACGATTATCTAGGTTAATAAATTCTCTCTAGTTGAAATAATGCAATTATGGGCGAAAAGAAAATCGACTCCTAAAATGCTTTTATCTTCGATATCTGCAACGTAAGCCTTATGTGAGGAGCCAACGCAACCGAAGATGTTTATTTGAACAGTAATTTGTTTCAAAACTGGGGTCGTCTCTCCAGTGGCAGTACGAAGAGATAAAGAGGGGACAATCTGTTCATCGGATTAGAAAAGTTTCGAGTGAACTACGGTTACCTCCGCTCCGATGTCTATTACCCAAAGCCAATCTATACCATTCACGGTACCACGACCATAAAGACCAGATTGCTTAAGAATCCTAACTAAAAACTCAGTATTGGAAGGGCTTTCGCTACTGAAGATTTGCGATGATTTCCGCCCTGATAAATCACCTGGATTTTGTAACAGCTCCGATCGAGGTACTAAGTTGAGGATCATCATCTCTTGTCGTCATTTCTCTATTACGCCAATTTGAACTTTTCGAATTCGAGTATTGAGGCAGTTCTCCGGTAAAATTTTTTAACAAGAAACAATGATAGGCATCATGTCCTTTCTTTTTACAAAATAAATAGTTCAAGACTGATTGAACAGACTAATTCTCGTAATTTTCTTCACAGTTATTATTATGGTTACGAGCGACACCACAATTGTTCTTATTTCTAATTGGTTGATTATTCTTTTGCCTGTTAGACGAGTTCTTTTCTGAACCGACCTTCTGTTGTTCTTCAGATACGTTTTTCGAAGCTTCAATTTGACGAATTTTTGCTACTCCTAGATGTTTTCGTCTCAAGACTTCTATTTCGAGAGCCTCAGCTATAGCTTTTCGAAGCGTAAAAACTCCTGAGGTGCTAACCGCGAGTCTAATATCGGGTCGCGTATTGCTTTTACAAATGCTTCTATCCCAAAAAAATCTCTCAGACCATCTGCATCCGGAATTGCGGTTCTAGATAAACGATCTATCTCCTGACCAAGGAAGGCTAAATCTTCGTCGCGATTTTAGCGTCTATTCTAAAGTTGGGTCAAATATAATGTTTTAAGGTGTTCACTCCCGTATCGTAGCCTAAGGGCGGAACTCAATTTTTCGTAATTCTTTATATCTGTTGGAGTCTGAGTAGAAAAAACGGAAATGATTGGACGGTGTAGACCAGCCGCAAGATTCGCTGCGTTCGAAGCTGAGTCCCAAAGACTATGATTGAAAACCGCGAGAAACTGGTTTTTAAAATCAGACCACGAAACTTTTCCATCAAAAGTTGGAGGTTTTATTAATGCAGACGGCCTAGTTTCAGGTATATAGACGTCTCTTTATCGACGTCTGGGCAAACTGCTGGGCAAACTCCGGTGCGGCTCCAAAAAGACTCGTACAAATGAGGATTATTTCGCGCGTGCGTCGACCTTAAGATCTCATCCCTTAAGTGACCTTCGAAGCACGTCGACACATGAGCATTGTTCTCTTGGGTGCCCCACATCGTATTTCTGATGCGGTCACTTCGAGATACAGGACGATAAAGAGGCACAGAATGAGTGATTCCCTCTCGTATTCTTGGTCTGGGTAGAGCGGTTACTTTTGTATCCCCAATAAAATTGACAGATCTTGAATTATCCTGTGTGTAACCTGGGTCTTGTACCAAATGAGCAGGGGAAAAGGAACAAGGAGAAGGTCGAGGAGTTCGCGGTTCGTCTCCTCGTCTATCGGCTTGTTAGTATTGTAACAACTGTTACTGTTGAAGTAAAAGGGTTCTCCGATTATAGAGAGTAGTAGAAACTCGTGAGGAAATTATGTTAAAACAGTTTATTCAAGAGAAATAGGTCAATACTGATCTGTGCCTAGCACAAGACTGTTTTCACAATAATAGCGGTTAACGCAGCAACCAAATTATTCATCTTTTTGCAATAATCCCTTGTTTAATCCTATAGGGTGAAAAGGTTCCTTCGTAACAGTATTGAAATCAAAAGAATCAGTTAAAAGCAGCCTATGCGAAATTGTTAAACTATTGTCTAAACTAAAAACGATTTTGGCTGATTCAACCGCGAAGTTCCTTGCCCTTCCAATAACAGGAGATAGTATAGACGTATTCGAGTCTGGGGTTATTCGAAAATTTTTATCCTTCTTTTTTGCAGACCTAGAATTTCAAATCGTGCTTTGCCGCAACACAATTGTCATCCTAGACAAATATTCACGAAAATTAATAATTAAAGAATGTCATGAATCGTTAGTTAGTGGTCACCAAGGTGTCACAAAAATATAATATAACTGCGTCAGACAAAAGTATTTTTGGCCACGGATGAAAGAGCGAATCCAAGATTTCATAAGAACTTGTGAGAGTTGCAAAAAAAAATAAATAAAAAAGTTCTTCAGAGTTAAAACTAATTTGCCAACGATAATAACGGATACCCCTGCCGATGCATTCGACAATGTAGCATTGGACATTGTTGGACCTCTTCTCCTTACTTAATCGAACCACAAATATCTCTTGACGATACAATGCAATTTGACAAAATTCTTGGACACCATCTCTTTACCTGACGCCACTGCCAAAACTATAGGTCTAGCATTTGTAAAAGAGTACATTACACGTTATGGTGCCTCTTAAGCAATACTTACGGACCGAGGACAAAATTTGATGAGCAAAGTCATCAAACAACTATGTAAACTTTTTAAAATAAGGCAAATTTGAACCACAGCTCACCGCCCGCAATCTAATGGATCTCTACAACGCAGTCATCTTGTCCTCACTAAACGTCTCAAACGTTACACGAATACTGGCAAAAACTGGGACGATTATATCTGGTTTGCAATTTTTTGTTACAACACTGCAAAGCATGAAAATACTAACTTTTCACCCCTCATCAACTAATTTCTGGTTCCCAAGCCAGACTTTCAATAAACGCGAACCCTTATAGCGCGTATACCCGTTCCTACGATTCCTTCCGTTTAGATTTGATTGCTAATTTATCTAATATACGAAAACACGCCGCGTCTAATTTCAGTAGTATAACAAGGAGAGTTCTGGATAGAAACACCATCTTTACCGACCAAGCCGACCAATCCGCCTATACGTGCATCCTAGACGCAAGCCCTTGAAAGCTACCCCCACTCTCGTAAGATGAAACGTGCTCTGCCGACCATTCGTCGGTAAGAAAATCTCCCAAATGACCATGATCGTCGGTAGAAAATTTTCCAAATGACCATAATTGTCGGTAAAAAATCCTCGAAATGACCATGATCGTCGGTAAAAAATGCCTGAAATTGCCGTGGTGTTACCCCTTGTGGGATAAATTGTGCTCTTTGTCGGTAAAAAAAATCATGCTCATCGAGCGGGATCGATAACTGGATTACCGAGCGCACTCCGTGAATCCTCAGGCCTTCGAGCGAACCCCGTGGATCCTCGAACGTTCGACCGAGAATCCTGGCATGTGTCAGGTTTTGAGAGCTTCCAGAAGGTTCGAGAAGATTCTCACGGCGTTGAACGAATCTAGTCTGACAAACAATTCGTCCGACGTGTTTCGACTCGACGGTGAGCGGCATGCGGTCAAAGGATTTCGGTGCGACGTTGAATTCTGAAAGACCCGCTCTAGCCTTGAACGAATTTGGGACAAACAATTCTCGGAATCGTCCAACGAAAACAATACTCGGAATCGTTCGACGTGTTTCGACTCGACGGTGAGCGGCATGCGGTCAAATGATTTCGGTGCGACGTTAAATTCTGAAAGACCCACTCTGGCCTTGAACGAATTTTAGACAAACAATTCTCGGAATCGTCCGACGAGTTTCGACTTGACGGCGAGCGGCCTGCCGACAACGGATTGCAGAGCGACGTCGAATTCTGGAAGGTTCTGGAATTTGTATGCGGCTGCTTCGACCCTGAACAAATATAGGCTGACAAACAATGCGTTCGACAAGTTTTGACATGACGGCGAGCGTCCGGAACCGTGAGGAAGAGCTTCTTTGACCCCTGAAAGATTCTCGGAATCGTCCGACGAAAACAATTCTCGGAATCGTCCGACGAGTTTCAACTTGACGGTGAGCGGCCTGCGGACAACGGATTGCGGTGCGACGTTGAATTCCGGAAGGTTCTAACGTACAATCGAAGACACATCATTTCGGTAGCTTCTAGAAGTTTTTCAAGGATTCTGTGTACCTGGTGGGAGGAATACGGCTATAAAAGGCTGAATTTCAGGTCAGAAAGACAGTCTTGCATCTTCAGCTCACATGAGGAGAACTTCAAATGAAGCAGAACTAAAACAGCGAATCGATCTGTTCTTAAAAAATATTCGTGACTGGAAAACCGTTATAAACCAGAAGTCAGACCTCAACAAAGTGACAAAAAAGTTCGGAAATCTAAATTTATCAAGAAACACGTAACTGCTACACATTAAAAAAAAATGGATTTCACGAAAGTGAACAAAGTTTCAAGCATGAACGAATTTCTGCCGACAAAGAAATTGACAGAGCTGGAAATTTTCAAAATCTACAAAGTCACCAACATTTGACGAGCCCAAACGAAGTTTGGAGAGCGTGTTGTCACAGATCTGAACGACGAATTCAGCGTATTCTTACCGGCACGGATTGTGCGACTGCTGAACGAGGACGAGACCCAACACCAGAAATTGGTGCAGACGATGAAAGAGGAGCGGTTGCTCTTGCAGTATATGGGCGGCCAGTGTGGTCAAATTGAATTGAAAGATGCGTCAACTCTCGCTCAATTTGTACACCGTACCTGGACAACGTGTGCAGCATCTCCTTCTTACCAGCATGGACCGTGCAACTATTGAACGCGATCAAGAACCAATTTCAAAAACTTAACAAAAAAAACTGTCGAAAAAGTTTCCAAGTATTCGACTGTTACGTCCAGCATACCACTTCTCTCTATTTTTCCTACTCGCTAACTCTCCCACAGTTCTTACATTAATCTCATGGTCTCTGTCCTGCCCTCTTATCTCTACGTAGTCTCACGCTATTCACTATCGCGCTTACTCATCAAATTCCATTCCCTACTTCTAGCATTGTCACCTTTTCTGCACCCGCACGTTTCACGTCTCGAGGGACACTCCTATTCTGGCTCTCGACAACTCCACATCTAGACTTCTTATACATATATCTTTTCGTACCACACCAGTCATTCCCACCGGTATCTCAAGTTCTACGCAATAAACATATAATTGACATATCAACATGCTCAAGTTTATTCCATCCTCATCCTGATTTCCGGTTGACCTGAAACGTAAAAGCGAAGCCAACCAGGTTACTCCTTCCGCTCAGGAGTAAACTCTACTCATGGACGTAACATTGGTGGCAGCGGTGGCCTTCGCTTTCCAGAAATCCAGTGATACAATTTTACGTGTGTGCTACGCATGAAGTGCCATCTGATAGACCGGTTCTGAAGTGTGCAAGCTCAGTGATGTTAATACAAAAGTAATACCACTGTGCGATAGTGTTGAAGACACTCTGAAAGCCATATTCTACGTTTAACGCAATCAACGATCTCTGATTCACACGAACGTCACAGACAAATCCGTATCTCCAAATCGATATTGCTGAAAAACTATCTCCTGCTGCTACTACAACGACATCTTCATTCTTCACGACTTCTAGTACAACACAACGCACACCGACGTCATCACCGCCTACAGACATGAAATCGCTGGACCAACATCCTCACGGAAGAATGCAACATTTTCTTCTCTTTTCTTCTCCTTCTCTTCATCTTCACTTTGTAAGTCGACAAATCCTAGATTAAAATTTACAACATGGCTACCGATAGCACTTTTCCGCACCTGCCTCTTGAAGATGCATTGGCTCTGATTCCCACGTTCAATGGCACTAATATGCCCGTATCCGAATTCATAACCAAAGTAGAATGCGCAAAACAAGCTGTCTTAGCCAGAGAACTGAATTTATTCTCCACACTCAGTCGCACGAAAATCGAAGGCGACGCAAGTAAATATATAGAGTCAGATAGTCCGGATTCTCTTCGAGATTTGCTAGACTGCCTAAAACAGGCCTACGCGTCTAAACAACACCTCCCAGATATCCAGCTAGACCTCGCACAATCGGCACAGAGGCGAAACGAGAGTGTTCTAGATTACGGTGCTAGAATAAAACATCTGTTAAGACAAGCGTGCGAATCAATAGATGCCTCAGAATCTATCAGTGATGCTCAAGTGCTAAAGAAAAATATCAAAGAGACCGCAAGACTAAGATTTATCAAAGGGTTACTAGACGAATTAGAAATAAGAGTAGCTCATGAGAATCCACAAACCCTACAAATGGCTATAGACACGGCCACCAAGACTGAAAAACTATTATCAGATAGACTTAAACTAGCCTCATACCATAATACTAACTACGAAACACAGAACCATATAAAATGTAGTATATGTAAATTAACCGATCACATCGATAAATATTGTCCTGAACAACCTTCCCTATTAGTAGTGTGTAGATACTGCAAGAAGGCAGGTCATAGTATAGAAGAGTGCAGAACGAGGCAGCGCAACAACACAACTTGCACGCAGTGTGGTGGCAAAGGCCACTCAAACGATAAATGCCGCTCAAATCGGTTCCAATATCCCCAGAATCCAAAATTCCACCAAGATTCAAGAGTTTTCCAAAATAACACTAATCGTCAACAACAGAACAATCCCAATACCCAATACCGAGCAAGAGACCCGACAAACCAACCTTTAGACCAGACGCCAAATGATAGTCAACGCTCACAACAGTATAACACACCAAATCCTTCACGATCGAACTTCAGAGTCAATTACGTAACACAAGACTACTCGAACGAGAATTGCGATGCAGGCGTCCACCCGCAAGTTTCATACGAAGCAAAGCAACATCGCGATTATTCAGGCAACGCGAGCCATTTAAACGAGTTCAGGGACGGCCGCGCGGACGCATCGACCTCCCTTAAACCGGAGCAGCGTCCAAACCAAACGTCAGCTCCGTACAAATAGAATCTGGCCCTCCACAGATTCGAACACAATGCCCGCAGTCTTTGAATAGGTACGTGACACTAACAATAGATACTAGCGCTAATATTAATTTGTTAAAAATCGATAAAATCGACCCAAGAGTCCACGTCACAAAGACGGACATTAGGCAGATTTCAGGGATAACGGAAGAATCCATCAGAACAATAGAAAGTCTCTACATCGAGTTAGCTAATACACGCCACGAATTCCATCTTGTCGATAACTCTTTCCCTATCATCGAAGACGGTATACTGAGTTCAGACTTTTTACGTTCGGAAAAGGCGACTATCTGTTTCAAATACAACTGCCTTATCTCTCGCGAAACCGGCGTTATTCCCTTTAACAGGCATAGATCCAACACAAAAACACCACCGCGTATCCTCATAACATCTGTCACACAAACACCGAAGGTTCGAATAACCACCGGTGAACTCACACGACAACCCAGCACATTTATAGTTGACACCGGTGCTGATGTAAACATAATTAAACTCGGAGCAATACATCCGCATGTTCCGTGTAAATTACTCGAAGATCAGATCCACGTTACCAGTGCTATACATGAGCCAATAAAAGTAGTAGGAACAACTAGCATTCGAATCGGTGACAACCTTCATATATTCCATATAGTCGACGATCTGTTTCCGATACAAGAAGACGGAATCTTAGGATCGATATTTTTACGGAACGAAAATGCAACGATATCTTTCGATACAGAAAAAATAATACCGAACAATACTAGCAAACCATTCAAACTCCTAAACGAAGACTACATATTGATACCACCACGAACGGCCCAGGTGATGGCACTAAAAATTTCGAATCCCTCTGTAAAAACGGGATTCATAGAACAATTGGAAGTAGGCGCTAACATTTTCCTGGGACAGGCTCTGGTTACCAACCAACAAGGGTTTGCTTACGTTTATGCAATAAATTCCAACGAATCAGCTGTGGAAATGAGAAGACCAGTCGTAACACTAGAAGAAGTCGATAAACTCGCGAGCACCACCATGCTTAGTGCAAAAACACACCTAACGTATACAAGTACTGCAAGCAACGGACAGGTCTTACTAGCACAGGTCTTACACGAAAAAAAAAAGGATCGAGAATCGCGTTCTTCCCACATTCCCAAATTACGATTCGAGACGCCTTGAGATTTCGAAAGAAAACTTACGCTTGGACCATTTGAACGACGAAGAAAAACAATTAATAGTTAATCTTGCTATCGAATTCAACCATTTATTTTTCCTCCCAGGTGACATCCTGAGACATACAAACTTAGTCAGCCATACGATCCCTACTACCAATGACGCACCAATTCATACCAAACAATACAGATACCCAAGAGTACACAAAGACGAAATACAAAAACAAGTGACCAAACTCCTTGATCAGAACATTATCACACATTCTTCATCTCCTTACAATTCTCCGGTCTGGATCATTCCCAAGAAATCAGATGCTAGCAGCGAAAAGAAGTGGCGAATGGTCATTGACTTCCGGAAACTGAACGCAAAAACCATTGGCGACGTTTACCCACTACCAAATATCGTCGATATCCTAGATCAGCTGGGCTCCGCAAAACATTTCTCAACGTTCGACATGGCTTTCGGGTTCCACCAAATTCCAATGCATCCCGATCACAGCGCAAAGACCACTTTTTCGACTCCTCACGGCCATTCCGAGTATACTAGAATGCCATTTGGCTTAAAAAATGCCCCATCCACCTTTCAACGTCTAATAGATTAGGTTCTATCGGGATTACAGGGTACAGATATGTTTGTCTATTTGGATGATATAGTCATTTACTCCCGATCCTCGGAGGAGCACGAAACCAAATTTCGCAAACTCACGAAGAGATTGTCTGATGCAGGACTAACCCTGCAGCCAGATAAATGTAAATTTCTGCGTAAAGAAGTAGCATACCTAGGTCACGTCATCACTAAAAACGGATCGAAACCTAATCCGGAGAAGATATCAGCAATAAAAAACTACCCAGTTTCCAAGAATCCTAAACAGATTAAACAATTTTTAGGCTTGATAGGCTACTACCGAAGATTCATTCCTAACCTTTCAAAAATTGCTAGACCTATTAATAATTTGCTAAAGAAGAATAGCCCTTTCCTATGGACAGCAGAACATCAATTTGCGTTCGAAACACTACGCGATAGTCTGTGTCGAGAACCGATACTGCAGTATCCAGACTTCGAAAAACCCTTCGTCCTGACAACCGACGCTTCAAAGTATGCAATAGGAGCAATACTTAGTCAAGACAAAGATGGCGAGGATTTACGAATCGCGTATTCATCGAGGGTGTTACAAAAGGCCGAAATCAATTACTCGGTGTCCGAAAAAGAATTCTTAGCAGTCGTTTATGCCGTCAAACATTTTCGTCCTTACCTTTACGGTAGAACCTTCACCCTGGTAACAGACCACGAACCACTAAAGTGGATCAAAAACGTATGCGACTCGACTTCTCGTTCAATGCACTGGAAACTGAAGTTGGAAGAATATTCGTACGTCACAAAACATAAAAAAAGAATAGCGAACTCTAATGCAGACGCGCTTTCCAGAAATCCACACGTCGACTCTTTCCGAATTCTACCTATTACCTTAAAACGGCCACGATCCGATATAGAATGCTCATCTACTGACGCCCACAAGCGCGTCAAAGTAGCTCACCAACATGTAAGGTGATAAATCCAAATTTTGAATTCATCCGCGGGTAAAATCGAATTCTATAATCGAAGAATCAATCGATCCTCGATTTCTCATTTCCCCCCTTCCGATCACACTACCGAGTTCGCTTTCGTGAGCTCGGCCTCTTTGCTCTGGGACGTCGAAGGGACCGGTCATCCGCTCATCTCTCTGTAGTCGACTCAACGGAAACTGGCCAGTACTTAAAACAAGATTTAACGTGGAGAATGTATTGAAATCATCGACTTCGATCCCGGATTCCAGTCCCAGGGCAGGAGCCAACGTGGGAAAAACCGAGCATCCTGGATAAGTCAAAACTTGAATTATCGTTTATTCAAAAATCTCACCAAACTCCGAGACAAATCACAAAACAATGTATAAATTGGGATGAGTGTGTGTGTGTATCTGTATGTAACTGTGTGTGAAAATATGGGCCTCACATGTTCAATAAAAGTAAAAATAATATGAATCGATCTTACAAAATGGCGCCCAACTAAGTGGCACGATATCAAGGAATAAAATAAATTCAAAATTTTATATTTTAGTTGTCCAAGAAGTGATATCGTGAACTCACAAAAATAAAAAAAAATAAAAATTTATATTGTGAGATTATATTCGCATACTTTATTGAGATTATAAAATTTGGTACCTTGTTTAAATCTACATATATATATTTTAATAATATTTATTACAAATGCATGGCAAATGAGAATGAACAGATTTACGTGACAAAATCAGGGCGAAATTCGAAACGAAAATTTAAAAATTGCACGTTTACAGAATCGAGGCGTACAAATCAAAAGAAAATGCCAGCAATAACACGCGACGAAATTGTAGCCGATCCGCAATCGTCGCGAACGCGCGATTTGGAGCTATAAAGAGAGTCCTTGAATCGTCTTCGGCAAGAGATAGAAGAAGAGCGACGAGCTCTCGAGGCTCAACGACAACATAGTCAACAACTGATCAACAATCAAGGCCAGCGTAACGTCAATACCGAGGAGATTTCGTCGATCATAAGTAATGTACAAAACCTTAATTTGGACTTGAAATTACCTAAATTTAAAGACGAGTATAAATCGAATCCGATAGAATTTTTAGGAATGTTGGAAAGGTTTTTTACCGCAAAAAATGTAAAGTCAGGTCAGAAGTTATTGATAGTTGAACATTCGTTAGAGGGAAGAGCAAGCTTATGGAAGGATTTACAAGGCGATGTGGAAAATTATGAGATATTTAAAGAGCGTTTTCTTGAGGAGTTTTATTCGGTGCCGGTGAGAGTGCGATTTAAGAAAAATTGGATGTATAGACGTTATGATTCACGAACGGAGTCGTTACAAACGTACTTTTACCGTCAATTAAAAGAATCCAAATATTTTATTCCCCAGTTAACAGAGTACGAAATAAATTATCAAATTATCCAACAATATCCGAATTGGGTAAAGGAAACGCTGGCAACGGTAAATTATCACGATTCGAAAATAATAGGACAAACGTTAGCGAATTTAGATAGTATACGACGCGAACGGGAAAATAAATACAATCGAGACGACCTAGAAAAAAATCAAAACAAATATTCGAACACGAAAATTAGACGGATGGAAATACGAGGAAGAAATTACGACAGGTCTTATAGAAATAATCGTCGTGGAAATGACCAGGGGCCATATCAAAATAAATAAGTGCAATATATTTTTGTTATGTTAGATGCATTTTCAAAATTAGTCAGTCTGTTTCCAATGAAAAAAGCAACTACGCGCACGTGTTTGAAAAAAATAACGGAGTATTATATTCCAAAAATCGAAAAGCCTGAGCGAATATTATCCGATCACGGTAGTCAATTCACGTCTGAGGTGTGGAAAACGGAACTCCAAAAACTGGGAATCAAAACTCTTTTCAGCTCGATCAGGCATCCTCAGTCGAATCCAACTGAACGGGTTATGAGAGAGCTAGGCCGTTTGTTTAGAACTTGTAACCAATTTTTGTGAGTTGAGGGTAAAACGATAGAAACGAGATAATTGGTTACCCTACGGCGCAGTCACTAACCTGAACAATTAGATAGAGAGAGAGGTAATAAGAGCGAAAGATACGATTGTTGGGCGCCAGACGCACATGCGTCATAAATAGATAATTAGAGGAAAAGATGAAGGTAAAGGTAAAGGTGATAGATAAAGGTAAGGTCAGGTTCTACGACGGTTTTGCACAGTTTGCTCAGATAGACAAGATAATGGTAGAGGGGCGGAGTCGAATCCAATAGATAAAATAAGAAACAGGTGAAGCAGGAATAGTATCAAATATATTAAGTAAGAAGCGATAAGTTAAATGACAAGCGAGTAGCTGAAGAGATTGAGATACAATTACGATAAATGCGATAATTAACAATATTTACAGCCAGAGAAGAGTTAAGCGAGAGATTTAACAAATAACGGAACGTTTTCCGAATAAGCGGGAAATATGCGTAAGCTCGCGATACTATGATTCAAGGTAATAACTAATACGGTTTTATAATGAATATGCAGAACAGAAAAGATATACGGTACTTAAATTAAGCATTAAGCAAATAAACCATAAAATATGAGAAGCGATTATAAACACATGCGAAATACAACAATTGTAATAGTTATCACATTACCAGAATGATCAGAAATAGGCAGACAGGGAATTATGAATTACAAGCTAAATTCAAGCAACAGGTCAAGTAGAAAATTATCATAAAGTATAGGTACTAACAGATAATACGTAGTCTCTAGTTTGCGGTAAATGCGAGAGAAAGAGAGATAATATTCGGTACGATAAAAGGTAATTCAAGATAAGGCAAACAATATTCAAGATAATTAATATGCAACGTACGGCAAACCAAAGAGACTACGGACAGCTACGATCAGCGATATTAGCGAAGAAAATAATGAAAAAGATGTTATGCGATACGGCACAATACTCCAATGTCAAATGAACGACGAGCTGGACCGCGCAGCGATGTAAGATCGCTCCCGCGGTACACTCACTAAGATACGATAATCAACGGTAATAGGTAAAGAGACAGATATGAACTAATCAGAGAAAATATAACGAAATAGCAATGCTCAATAGCTAAGATAAAATTTGATCCTTTAGCGGAACGCGCTGCTAGACAGCGATATTAGACATTTAAATATTCCAGAAGAAAAAGATAATGAAATAAAGCAATAGTCACTACAATGCGTAAGTAATAGTCAACCAGTTGCGAAGTTACTTGCAATAAGACAGAGAAAGGGACAAGATAAGAGATAAGAGAGAATAAGGTACGAGCCCAGGTGGCTCAAGCAGACCAACTGCAAGATGAAGAGAGAAAATGTACGAGCCCAATTGGCTCAAGCAGACCAACTGCAAGATAGAGAGAGAAAGAGATAAAGGCAAAGGTACGATGTATTGCAAGTAATCTCGTGGCTTCAAAAATAGAAAAGGAACCTCACTTACGTAAAAGAAGATATAGCAGGTACTAGCGAATGCGGTATAATAGCGAGAACTAAATCGGTAGATAGCGATAATGGCACTGAATATTACGATAGCACGTCTTGGTTAGTCAAAAACTGAACGTATAGTGACGAGATGAGCGATGATCCTGATTTTCGTCGAGCTGCTGTCACGTGATTCTTCCTCAAATTTGCGGTATTCTAATTGGACCAGCAGGTCGCGTAGATCTGGTCTACGGGTAGGCGGCGATAATCCCTCGCCGCTTGTTTCTCTTCTCCCTCGACGACAGGTATCGAGGTATCGGGACGTCGGAAGGTGGTCAGAGATGTTTTCCTTCAGCTGTGCGGTATCGTTGGTGAGAGGGGAGGTCGTACTGCTCATGTGTTGCGATATTGAGGTGTGCGGCAATATTACGTCACCGGTCCTTTGGACTTGCGACCGACCGTAACTCACTCCTTGCTTTACTGGTACTCCCCGTTGTAGCTATTTCGTCGGCGCTGCATCCCGGCCCTCGCTCATTGAAGCCCTCATGCCGGAACGATCTGGTGGTGATGGCCCTCAACCCGGATCCCCACACTAGATCCACCAGATCCACGTGGTCAGCTTATCATTAGCCTATTCCACGCCGCAGTCCTTCGATAGGACGGTTCGTGAAGAGAAAACCGTCCTCTATTTGATAGATAACGACTTAGTAGATGTTAGGGTCGGTTCAGCTCCAGGCTGATAAGTATCGTCGACGGGAGGCTTTGTTGTGTTTTTGACGCACAGCCCTGTACGCCGCCTAACGATGCATCCGAGCGGTAGAAGCATTCATTCGTGGTTCGGCTTCTGGCCGATAAGTCTTAAATAGTCGGAGGTACTGTTTGTGCATCACGCACGACCCTTTTCGACAACTAAATAGACATCCATCGGGAGTGGTTTCAGCGGTATTCGTTCGTCTGTAGTCGGTGGTGGTCGGTGTTGAGCTGGTACGTGACCCCTGTCAGGCAATACCCTGGTATCTTGACGCGAAGGTCTCGCAGATGGTTCTCGTAGAGCGTTACAGAATTAGAAAATAGCATACAATTAGTTTAGTAAAGAGAATTCAACTTAAAGATAATTAGTCGTTTATTTTTGGAGTATTGGCCTCAGACGAGCTTTCGTTATTTTTAGCGATATCTGCACCTAGGGGAATGCGATAATCAAACAAAGTGACGGGGTACGAAATATCACGTCACAAACTTCATGTACTAAGAAACATACGAAATGGGCCGAAATCGTTCCACAAATTCAAGAATTTCTGCACGTTACTGTACACCAAAGTACCGGTATGACACCTCAAGAATTGCATTTTGGCAAGCCGATAAAAGATGAAATTCATAAAATCATTCAGTTTCCACAAAGTCACGATCCGTCTCATGAATATTTAATAACACTGGCGCGAGAAAATTTGAAGAAAAATTTTGAATATCGCAAAAAAGGGCAACATAACATAACGAAGGTTCAATTATTGGTGGGAGATTTGGTTTTACTGAGAGTCAGACATTCATCGAATGCGTTTGATACAGTGATAAAAAAGTTTTTCCATTTATTCGAGGGTCCGTACAAAATTGCACATCGTATTGGCGAAAATGTTTTTGTACTCGTCGATCCAAATAATGAACAGAAAGAAATAGGTACATATAATCGACTTAATCTCCGAAAATATTGCGTCGAAAATAAATATAAGTCCAGTTAATGTAAAAATAATTTAATTTAAAATATTGTAAATATCGTGGTAAAAATGTCGTTGCTATGAATATGAGGACGGAAATCCATACGATTAAACAGATTCTGGAATGACAAGAGGAGATATGTCTCCTTGACCCTTTAAAACATAACGCGGTCATTGATGTTGTATGACAAGATCGTTTTTGAATTAGATAGTGTGTGAGTGGTGACCGTGTCCTGATTTGAGATGGAATATCTGCTTGTATATTTTTAATGTGTGGTATGCCGTACTGCGGAATGTGTGCGATTTGTATCAGAAGTCGAAAATATTTATTTGTACTTTTTTTTTTTTCTCTCTTTCCTCGGGCTGTATGCTTTGCTAAGAAATGTTGTGAGTAATTGAATATTGTTGTACATGACGAAAGAAAGCGCTGCCATAAGTCGTGTGTCGTCGGACGACCGAGGATATCGTGTTCCTAGACCGAACTCCTCCACTGGGCTCCATGACCTTGGACGAATCTCTTGTCCAGAAATAAAAGGCATCAACGATCTTTGAAGCACTGGAGCCGTTCTCGCTTTATGGTCAAGAATCATCGGTCCGTCGAGTCGTCACATCATAAATTGTCATCGCACGACTACAAAGGGTTTTGAATCGATCTAAGGTCGTTGTTCGACCAATGAATCTTCGATCGAGAATCAACATTGCTTTACAGGACAGGTTGAGCCATTCATCCGGGTGTCATGCATCACACCTCATCCAAGATGCGTCGCATTACAGGAGGGGAATTGTAAGGTGATAAATCCGAATTTTGAATTCATCCGCGGGTAAAATCGAATTCTATAATCGAAGAATCAATCGATCCTCGATTTCTCATTTCCCCCCTTCCGATCACACTACCGAGTTCGCTTTCGTGAGCTCGGCCTCTTTGCTCTGGGACGTCGAAGGGACCGGTCATCCGCTCATCTCTCTGTAGTCGACTCAACGGAAACTGGCCAGTACTTAAAACAAGATTTAACGTGGAGAATGTATTGAAATCATCGACTTCGATCCCGGATTCCAGTCCCAGGGCAGGAGCCAACGTGGGAAAAACCGAGCATCCTGGATAAGTCAAAACTTGAATTATCGTTTATTCAAAAATCTCACCAAACTCCGAGACAAATCACAAAACAATGTATAAATTGGGATGAGTGTGTGTGTGTATCTGTATGTAACTGTGTGTGAAAATATGGGCCTCACATGTTCAATAAAAGTAAAAATAATGTGAATCAATCTTACAAACACCCAACACGTGCTCGCGAACCAGATACGCTATCTTCGTCTACCAGCGCTCACAGACTCACCGAAATAGCTCACCAACACCCAACACGTGCTCACGAACCGGATACGCTATCTTCATCTACCGGCGCTCACAAGCGAATGAAACATGTAGACCAGCACCCAATACGAGCGCATGGATCTGCACATGAATCCACCAGCCCTTCCCCACGAAGACGAAACAAAGCATTACAAGACACTTCGACTTCTACTGTTACCTCTGACTCAAGTGCCAGTATGACTGACAATAGCAGCGCAACGGAGGCACCGATCGTAGTCGATAAAACGATCAAGCAAACTACGGAACGAGTTCAACCACTCACCTCATCTAAATCAAACCAAAACACCGGTAAGCCCCAGGGTCGTAGTGTTAAAATATGTGAAGAACAGTCCGACACACTGAATAAGCCGACACCCGAAGCCACTACCAGTAAAGGACGAAATTACGCCCCTCGATTCACGGAATTCGTAACAGATCTTAACCACCTACCATTAACGGATAGTAAATTTATTCAAGAGATACGCGCCAATTTCCTCGACAGACAAGATAACCTAGCCCACTGTATCTCGGCAGACTGCAAGACATCACGAGGAGTCGCGGGACAACTAATCGATAGGAAAATAATCACCCGAGATCAACTACAACAACTAGACCCTGAAGTACCTTGTTAATCGGATGATCCATTACATATTTGAAGACTCCGACATAACGATCACCATTTGTAATTATCAAAACCCGACTTATGACTCGACATCTTCTGAAATTGAAGCAGACGCATCAACACCCAGAATCCCTGCTCCCCCTTTAACTCGTCGGCCAATGCGTCGGACCGGCACTAGGTCAGCTCCAAGACATGCTCCGGTTTCTACTCCCTAGCGGTACCCAACTGATATCTCGGAGAGTGACTCCGTGACACATGATCTGGACTCAGCTGTTGAAGACACGGATAGCGATGCCTCCGTTGTACCTACGGCAACGCTACCACCTTCATGCTCACAACGTCGCGGCAATCCCGAAGAGCGAAAACCGGACCGCCCCCATATTGACAATGACAACTTTTGTTGCTTAGATTACTTCATACAAAATCAAAATGACATATTACCAACACCCAACGTAACCGAAACTAATGACGGACTTCTCATGTTGTGCGACAATTACGCTCATTTCGTATCAGCTAATTGTGGTTGGACAGAAGGACTAAAAAAACAGTTGATAGACGGAAATCTGATAAGCATGTAATTCTTTCAAAACCAGAATTCAGAAATATCCGACCTAATTAAAACTCGGTTGAAAAACAACAAATACATATTTACCCTCGTAGTGAAACCACGTCAATCAGACCCGGGCAGACTTGACGACATTTTCTACACGTTAGTTAACTTGAGGATTATCTTGTCCGGACTAGACATTCGGTCCATATCATTCCCCATGTCAGGACCAGGAGTTGATGATATTCTACGATCTATCTTTAAAAAACTCATTTATCACATTTTTGAGGATTCAGACATTCGAGTAACACTTTGTAGAAATACTACAATTATACCAGACGAACGATTACGTGAAGACATGATCAAAGAGTACCACGAGTCACTGATCGGAGGACACCAAGGCGTTACAAAAATTTTCAATAAAATAAGAGAAAAATATTTTTGGCAAATATGAAAAAGCAAATTCAAAATATCATCAGATCTTGCGGCAGTTGCCAGAGGAAAAAACTAGTCAGGATCAAAACAAAATTACCCATGGCAATCACTGACACGCCCGCAGAGGCCTTTGACAAAGTAGCCCTAGATTTACTTGGTCCACTCCCTGTTACGAAATCGAATAACCGCTACCTTTTGACGATCCAGTGCAATCTGACCAAGTTCTTAGACGCCATTCCAATTCCCGATGCTACGGCAAAGACGATAGGGACAGTATTCGCTAAAGAATACATCACGCGCTATGGATCTCCACGAACTATACTCACTGACCAGGGACGAAACTTCATGAGTACCGCTTTCAAAAAAATATGCAGGCTCTTCAAAATTAAACAACTACGAACAACCGCCTATAGACCGCAATCAAACGGCTCATTAGAAAGAAGTCACCTTGTAATTACCGAATACATCAAACATTACACCAACGAAGGTAAAGATTGGGATGAATTCATACGTTTCGCCATTTTCTGCTATAATACAGCGAAACACGACAGTACACATTATTCACCTCACCAGCTGATCTTCGGCTCGGAAGCTAAACTACCGACAGATGCGATACTAAGCAACACATCCACGCATACATACGATACATTCCTCCTCGATCTAATAGCGAATCTCACAGACATCCGTAAACGCGCCGCGTTGAACCTGAAACAAGCTAAACAGAAAAGTGAAGAACACTACGACAGAACGATTAACCCACAACGATTTGAAGTAGGACAAACTGTCTACCTATTAAACGAAACAAGGTAAAAATTCCAAGATCATTATAAAGGCCCGTATGTAATCAAACGAATAATAGATGACGTTAACGCTGAAATATACTTCACGCTGAACAAAACTAAAATAGTTCATCTCAATAAACTGAAAATCGCACATACATAGTAAAATCCCACATTAACCCTTTCAATAGCAAACACAGTACGACCAACAAGCAGGGTATGATAATCCAATCGAGCTAAACATTATTCAACCACCTACTTCTTCTGTCTTACCCATTCCCAACGGAGTAGAAACCCATGATGCAGTTCCTTACACACCACCTCCGCTTCTTTTAAACCCACCAGTACTTAAAACCTTACGAAAACCTTATTACAAATAGGCATCTACTATATTGCTACCAAGATCTGCTGTTGCGCTGTCAAACATACATAAGTAAAATAAATGCTTGTGTACACTACTGCATTAAAATGATTGTAATGACGATCTTATACCCTTAGTTTACAATTAGCCCAAAATATATCTACACTCATAACCGATATCATTGTACGAATAGGTCAAACTCTGTATCTCGATATATCAAGAAAAAAAAAATAGTATTACTTAGTACCCAGCGAATCAAAGAAATCATTGTTGTCTAATCTTAAGTGTACTAACCCGCTTCCATGCGCATTAACCCTAGGCGCCTAGCTTTAAACAACATTATGTAACCATAGTATTATAACTATATGCCTTTCGCTCATACGCAATCCAGAATATGAACCATACTATCTTAAACATAAACTTACCATTACAAACACTTATCCTCAAATATCCGACTAATGTTGCTAAACGCATCAATCAATATTCATTCTACATTCGTACTGCGACTACATACTTGTAAACACACACCAATTATCATTTTCATATATACGGACAACATATTATATTCAGATTATAAATACCATACACTACCTATAATAAGAAAAATTGTAAAACTAATGTTAAGCACATACTTTGAAATCATGTTTCACTACTCTATATGATATTTCCACCTTCTTGCTTCCCATATTCGGGACCATATCTACCGCTATGCTCCCTCTGACGGGTGGGTGGGAGGGGGGGGGGGGGGGGGGGGTGTTACGTCCAGCATACCACTTCTCTCTATTTTTCCTACTCGCTAACTCTCCCACAGTTCTTACATTAATCTCATGGTCTCTGTCCTGTCCTATTATCTCTACGTAGTTTCACGCTATTCACTATTGCACTTACTCAACTTCATATGTTTTTGGTTCACGATTAAACTAATACCAAATCATAAAGTGGTTGACACTTGTCTGTTACGTTTGCAGGATATATCCTTCTCACTCTGTCCTACTGCACTAGTGCGTAGACCTCGAAATCGTGAAACTGGCACCGTAAAACATCCCCGTAACGCTCTCGGTGAACGATATCTACTAAGCCTATCACAGTTCCATGCGTAACTCTAGCGATTAGTTCACTCTCATAGCTCTCTCTCGTACATGAGGCGTGCGAAACTTCTTCGCCAAGTTCCAAGAACTGCCTTGCGCTGCATGCGCTGCAGGTTCGTTCGAGTAATATCTTGAAATTTTTTTCGCTCAAGAATATTGCATACGGTTGTTCCCGAATTTTCGGTAATGTGTGCGTCACGTCGGTGTTTACCCATAAAAGGGACCGTGTCAGCGTAGAGCGGTCATTCTAGAGCAAGCTTTGCAACTCTATCTTTGTCAAGTGCATGATCGAAAGAAGAAGAAACACGGATTCCGAAAAGTGTTTGAAATTAATACAAATCATGGAAACGGCGTTCAAGATTTTATCTGAAAAATCGTCACCGGCAAAGATTGCAAAATGGATTCGATTCGGAACCCAAAATATCAGGCTTTTGAATAAAATCTTACGCAACAACGCCTCAACGATCAGGGAGAAGACAAGAATTTTGACTACAATTGGAATTCTGAAATCGTTGACAGTCATATTTGAACAATTTCAAAAAGTGGGTGACGGATTACGAAGCCGACGAAGAAGCGATCGAGTACGGTGGCTAGATTTGGAGACAGCTTTAGAGAGCCGAATTCGAACGGGAGCCATTATCAATCTGCGGCGTAAAGATTTGAACAGGTTTTTGGAAGATGCGAAACACCTTGTCGTTGCCAGACTGGAGAAAAGTGGGAAGTTTAAAAGCAAACTGTGTCTTGTGTTGTGAATTCAATGTAACGAAAAACGCTGAACTTGTTGAGGAAATGAAATATTTTAACACCAGAAACCAAATCATCCTCCAGCCAGCTGGCATACACGGGTGGTTCGAAAAGAACGTAAAGCAAAAAGTGTTGGCCAAGGTGGAAGATTTTCAAGAGAGAGACTCTGGTTGGTCGCTGACTGAAATAATCAATTTGACTGTGAATATCAACAAGTACGTGCCACTGCGAGGCGGTGTGTTCACATACACACCACTACCCAAAGATATTCAAGATAAGAAGGCTGTCGTCAACATCCGCAACAGCGACTCATATTGCTTTCTATGGTCGGTCACCGCAGCCCTCTTTCCGACCAACAACACAAATCCCAATGAAATTACTTCATATCCACATTTCAGCTCAGTGCTACAATACGACGGTTTGCATTTTCCAATGTCTTTAGACCAGATTCCAAAATCTGAGAAACTTAACAAACTTTCAATTAACGTTTATGGTATAGATAGTACGGAAAAACAAAAGCGCAGTGAAATTGTACCCATTTATTTAAGCCGAAACAAGTCTGATAAGCCTACAATCCATCTTTTTAATAGAGTCTGCAAACGACGATGAAGATGATGATGATGGTATGGAAAATATTGAAAAGAATGTAACACATCATTTTGCATGGATTCGGAATTTATCGCGGTCGACAAGTTCCCAAATTTCTGAACGTAATGGTCGTACTTGGTTGTGCGATATGTGTCTATCACACTTTCAATATGAAAGGTGTTTGTTCAAGCACAATGTAGATTGCATGAATTTCAACAAAACCAAAGTTAGTCGACCTACAGATGAGGAAAAAATACTGAAATTCAAAAATTTCAAGCACAAAGAAACAGTTCCATTCTGCGTTTACGCAGATCTAGAAGGTTTACTGCAGCCCACACATGAAAGTTTTGGGAAAAATAAAACAATTTATCAGAAGCATCTTCCGTATAGTACAGCTTACTATCTGCATTGTGCGTTTAACGATTCGCTTTCAAAATTCAAAATTAATCGCGGAGAAACTTGCATCCAATGGTTTGTGAATGAGTTGAAGGAATATGCGCATTAGTTATAGGGATACTACAAGACTGTTGTACCGATGGAACCACTAAATTTCAATCAGATCAACGAATTTGATTTATCGGCGGTCCCTCATATTTGTGAAAAACCGTTTACACCCACAGACGTGAAACATCCGGATCACTGTCGTTTCACGGGAAAGTACCGTGGTGCGGCTCACCGCAGCTGTAATCTAAATTACCAAAAATCGCACACTATCCCAGTGATATTCCACAATTTGTCGGGTTACGATTCGCATTTTCTGATCAAAGCCCTGGCAACGTCATTCGAAGGTACTGTTGAACTATTACCTGTTAATGAATAAAAGTACATTTCCTCTACTAAATTCGTTAAGGGAACGGATGTAACCTTCCGTTTCATAGATTCGTACCGTTTCATGCCTAGCAGCCTCTATAAATTATCATCGTATCTGGACGATTGTCAAAAAACAATAACACGTAAATTCTGCAGTAGCTTGAACAAATTTCGGTTATTGACAAGGAAAGGTGTCTTCCCGTACGAATACATAGACAGTTGGGAGAAGCTCGAGGAGAAACAGTTACCAGCCAAAGAACAGTTTTATTCAAAATTGAATGACCGGAATATATCAGACGACGACTACGCACACGCGTGCGACGAATGGCAAACTTTTAACGTTCAAACTTTGGGAGAGTATTCGGACTTGTATTTACAGACGGACGTGTTTTTACTGGCTGACGTTTTTCAAAATTTTCGACAGAATTGTTGGACGACGTACAAACTGGACCCATTACATTACTACACAGCGCCCGGTGTGTCGTTTGATGCAATGTTAAAATGTTCAGGCATCGAACTCGAGCTTCTCACCGATATAGACATGGTTATGTTTATCGAAAAAAGTATTCGAGGTGGTGTGTCACAGTGTTCGAACAGATACGCAAAGGCCAATAATAGATATATGGGAGAGGAATTCGATCCTGAGGTCGGAGGATCTTATCTCATGTACTTTCAAGTTGATAATTTGTACGGTGCTGCTATAAGCTTTGCTCTGCCATACAGTTCCTTCGAATGGGGATCAGACTTCAGACAATGCGACGTTCTTACCATCTCGGACGATGCGGAGTTTGGTTACATGCTCGAGGTAGATTTGGAATATCCTGCGGAACTGCATGAAACTCATGAAGATTTACCGTTCTGTCCGGAGCACAATGTACCTCCGATTTCGAACAATAAACAGCCAAAATTGACGCCTACGCTATTTTCCAAGAAAAACCACGTTGTTCTCTACAGCGTTTTGAAACAATGCTCACAATTAGGCTTCAAATTACTCAAAATTCACAGAGTTCTCAAATTCAGGCAAACCCCGTGGCTCAGAAAATATATAGATTTGAATACCGATTTGCGGAAAAAATCTCACAACGAATTCGAGGAAAATTTTTACAAACTGATGAACCACGCAGTTTTTGGCAAAACAATGGAAAACGTGCGAAAGTACAGAGATGTTCGATTGGTCACCGAATGGGATGGACGGTACGGTGCTATAGCTACCATAGCAAAGCCTAATTTTCACAGCTGCACCGTTTTCGACAAAGAGATGATTATCGTCGAAATGAGTAAGACGGAAGTCAAGTTGAATAAACCATTGTATGCAGGTTTTTCCATCCTGGATCTGTCTAAAACATACATCTATGATTTTAATTATAATTATATTAAGCAGAAATTTGGCCACCGAGCAAAATCAATGTATACGGATACCGACAGTTTGATTTACAACTTTACCGTCCCTGACATACCGGGACAATCTCTTGAAACTATACATACAATGCGCATGCGCCAAATAATTCAATCTCATTGGTCGATGAAATCGCTCTGCGGCGATGTTTTCGTTTGCTGAGCAGAGCGCCAACATACACAAAATGAAACTGAAGCTGTAAATCTCTCGCGCGTAAAGCCGTGGATTGAGGTTATGCTGCTGTTTATTTTTACGTAACGTGAATTTTTTAAGAAGAACAGTATGGTTCGGCAATACCGCGGTCGATATCGGAAGATATCCAACCGACGCAATAAAGAATTTAACGGAAAAGCAAATATCAAATGATACAGAAATTGGGTGTTATTAATTGAAAGAAGAAATCTGAAATTCAATGTGAAATGTCATGAACAAGTGGGAGTCTGGACAAACAGAGGTAGGCAAGTAAAAACAAAGTTTATTGTGAACAGTTTCTTTATTTACATAAAATTGAAAATGCGTCTCATTAACGATTTATGTTTTGTGCATTTTATTGGAAATTAGTTGTATCAAAAAATACCAAAAGATCCTGTCTGATAATGATGGCTTCTAATATTTTCAGGTACGAAATAATTCATCGTCAAAGCGGGACTAAATTTGTCAGGCATGGAAGCATGTAGGTAAATTTCTGATTACGTCATCTTTGACTATCACAATATTTTAACATGGATTCAATGATAAAATTAGTTTTTTTTTCAGCAGGCTCAAAGTTTAAACTTTGATTAACACGAGGAAAATTATGCCTTACCTGATGGTCAAAACGTTTAGGTGGCAAGGATCCTGGTTTCTCGAGCGGTGCAATCATTATAACCATCGAACCTGGTTGTTCCGTCAGACATCAGGTACCAGAGTGAATTTCATCAGGCCATCGCCACCTTCTTAACATCAGTTGAGGCAAAATTGAAGAGCGGGATATACTACAGATGATAATGGCTGAATATCCCATCATTTCACTTTGATCGAGCCAATAGCGATAAGTTTGTTACTTGACCGTTGCTACCAATTCATTCTACCGAGGAATCATTCTGTGCACCATTGCAATTCAAGCATTATTATTGACCAGCATTGTTTTTCAAACTTTATACCATTTAATTTGGTATCTTATTTTGAAGCTTACTTTTACTCTCTTTGGCATTAAATTCAGATAAATAGTTTTTTAAGTCCTTAATTAGATTGTAGGGTTGAATTTTACTAGGCAAACTGAATCAATCTGAATCTAGAATTGTTAAATAACTCTAGTTAAAAATGTCTTTAAATTTAATCTTAGTTGACGGTGTCATCAGGTTAGCTAGTTGCACGATAACTTAAAACCAAATTCAATTTTACACTCTTTATAGGGTCTTACGCTAAGACTGAAAGCTTGTGAATCTCCATTTAGCGTAATTGTTTCTGCATTTCATATGAGCATTGTCTGGAGCAAAAAAAATCACATTTTGAGATTGGAAATGGAATCTGAAACGCAGAAGTTATTCAGTAGCACGAATTGAAAACCAAGAATTTTATAATGGTTCCTGCAACAAAGGGACTCTTTCCAAATATCCTTGTTGCAAGGTGATGTTCGGAGGACTATGAACAAGATATTGTATCGGATTACATTATTTGGAAAAAAATCTTCATGAACTTCGTTAAAAATTAGATATTCATTTATTTTGATGGAATGAGGGACACAATCTTGAATCCGATAAGTCAATATCCTCGTAATAATTTTCTGACATTACTCTAAAACATGATTGTCCTTGAAGGTAATTGTGACGTTAAGGCGCATTTTGAGAAAGTTGATTTTCAACTTGTGTCATAGGATGTGATATACGTTCCTGGTTTCTATGCTTCCGATTAGATTTTATTTGTTTCGAACCGCACTAACATGAAATACAGAAATCATTTTAATAAATCTGATGTTACTTGAATTTTCAATTTGAGTATTAGGTTCCCTTCATTTATTTAATCGAACATCATTGAAAATTTGCGAAATGAACTCTGATAATCGTTAGAAAATTTTTAATAGTAGTAGCAATAATTTATTGATCGGAAAAAATACATTGACTATCGACTATTTGTAAATTTTGTTGAACTATTTTCGAGAAAAAAAAAAGATTCACCATTCTGTTACAGATAATGAGATATTTAAATTTCTTGAACGCTCGGTTTAATGTCTCATTTTCAAAAGTGATAAAATTGAATATTACCACCTAAAATCACAAGAGAGTGAGAAAGTTGCTTAGTTGCTTGAAAGTGGCGATGATCTTTGTAAGTGTGATAAATTCAATAGGCAGATAACAGTGAATATTTGAGATGTAATTATTTTGGCCGTATCACCTGTTGATAAAAAAAAAATTTCATTGTTATTTCTGATGTACGAAATAATAAAAATGATCAAATAAAATGTTCCCACCCACCTGCTGCGTTTCTTCCAAGCACCCAACATTTAAACAGATTTCTCATTTCAGTCGAATAAAGCCAATTTTCACAGAGCATTAGCATCAACTTTCCGGGTCACTACCTCGACTGTTTGAGATTCTAACCTCAAAATTTCGTATGAACTACATCGCCGCCAGAAGCAGAGTTTGACAGCTGAAACTTGGAGTGGCCAGTCTGTCCGAGCAGCCGATAAAACTCGCGCATGCGCATTATATGTATAGTTTCAAGAGATTGTCCCGGTATACGAACATATGAAGGAGGACTTGCATAAATTCAATATGTCTGATTATCCGCTTGGTAACGCGTATGGAATGCCTCGAGCGAACAAAAAAGTTCTCGGCTCGATGAAAGACAAAAATAATGGGAAAATAATGTTGGAATTTGTAGGATTAAGAGCAAAATTGTACGCATTCCGAGTCTTGACAGATGGTAAAGACAATAAACGTGCCAAAGGTGTTGGAGGATCAGCACTGAGAAAAATAACTTTCAACGATTATTTGGAACGTGCGTTGAAACGTGAAAATTTTTCCACAAACCAGCATTTGATATTAAGTCGAAAGCACGAGGTATCCACTGTAAAACAGCAGAAAGTGGCACTGAGCTGGAATGACGACAAGCGGATCGTGTTCCAAAATACAACCGACACGCTTCCGTGGGGTTACAAGCCTGCACCTTAGCTTTGTAATTACAGTATCATAATCTATGTAGGACTTAATTTATAACTGTACCATGATGTATAAAATATTATCATGTAGGATGGTGAATAAGAACGCTCCGAAATATAAAAAATTGTACAACGATGCATATGTCTGTCGAATGTCTGAAAAATAAAGATGCATACTTGTTATGTATCGGGTATAAAATAAAGAGACACATACGTTATTTACAAAAAAATTCATTCATTCAAATGTTACATGTCCGATTTGTTTTTCCAACTCTTGTGTGTGTTGTCAAAACCTAAACATTTAACATATATTTTTCTTCCACGCTTCTTGAGCGCTTTCTCCACCAGATAGGTATCCGGATGTTCAACCTTGAGGAGCTCTTGTTCCTAGAAACCACCAGCGATGGGTTGATCTCGGTAGTCTTTGAGCATGTACGTCACAGGATGAGTATTTTCCACTCGAATTATCGTGAATATTTCAGTCGTCCAATTGGGAGTGTAACCTTTCTCGAAGACATTTTTGAATTTACTGATTCGAACTTTGTCGCCGGATTTTAACTTTGCCAATACGGTAGGTATCGCTCGAAGCCCTTCGTACGCCTGACGTAATAACAGCCTCTCGTTTGCAACGGTGACATCCGACGGTTTCATTCTTATGGTTCAGTGTTTGGCGTTGTTGTAAGCCGAAACCAAATCAGATAAGATATCGAGCCACTTGTAGCTTCCTTGCATGCTGAACCGTGTCCACATTTTACCTTTCAGCGTCCGATTGAAACGTTCACAGATCGAAGTCTTTAAATTACTGTACGTGGAGTAAAGTTTGATTGCGTAGCGTGTCACAAGTGATTCAAATTTCGAGTTGTAAAATTCCGTATCTCTGTCGACGTGTAAATTTTTCGGTTCCCGTCCTTGGACAAGCACAGATTCCATTGCCTTCGTAACATCATCTCCAGACTTGCTCTTTATTGGTATAGCCCACGCATACTTTGAAAAGATATCAATGACTGTGAGCATGTACTTGTAGCCTTAGTTTTGTCCAACGTACGACGTCGTATCAACAAGATCCGCCTGCCAGGTCTCGTCGATGCCGCGCACATCTACACGTCGACGCGGGTAATTCCGGCGTGCAGGCTTATGCAGTTCCGTCACCAGTGCTTGCTTTTCCTCGTTCATGTTCCAACGCTCTTAGTCTGGTGTCCAATTTGGAAATGATTTCTGCGTTTCGAATCGACAGGTCTCTGCCTTTTTCAAAGTCTGTGTAGAAGGTATCGAAAGCTTTCTCCATGGTGATCTCTGAAGCTTTGATCATTTGATCAAGGTTGTCGATGTGTTTTTGCAGCAGGTTGAATTTTCGTCTTAAGGCTTTTAAAGTTACAGCATTGTTCGACTCTGCGGGATCTGCGACATTGCACAGTCTCTTGTTCCGTATATCGTAATGCCCATCCGCTGTTATCTGAAACCCGACACCCGGAGGACCGCGAGTGCTCGCAGCTGTGTTTTTATTCAGCTGACGTCCAAACACGTCGACGCTCATCTCGTAAATGATTGCGGAGTCGACGAGAATTGGCTAATAAATGATTCCGGCTTTCCGGAGTGCTTCCAGAATCGACATAATTTCATTGTAGTGACTTGTATTCCCAGCCGCTCGTGATGACATGCCATAAGCAACCGAAGACGTTCCACCAGCTCGTTAGCGTCGTCCCAGAAAATATAATCTGTTTCAACACCTTGTCGATTAACCCAAGCCTGAGGTAGCAGAACACCTTTGCCCGTACGTTTCGAGATCTGTGACGATGGTAATACGCCTTTGCCTGACGTAGAAATATTGAGCAGCTCAGCAATTAAATGCTTAAATTTGGCGCTCTGAGAGTTTCGGATAGGCTCAGTGGCGCTATAGTACTTTCTGTGAGCATTTGTTGCGAGAAGGATATTTCTGTAATTCTCCTTGTCATTACGGGTAATGTGAGCGCTGTTGGGCATCTTTTTAAACAGCGGCTCCAGCAGTCCCTGAGTTTTTGGATAGAGCGTGCCGCCTATGCGAACAAAATCGCGCTCGAAGCTTATAGGTGAATCACCAACCATCAGCCCGGCAGTAGAAAGACTCCGTACCCCGTACACGGTATCCAACTCGTGCTGTCTTTGTTTATCGTTGAGCATCTCAAGATATTTATTTTCTGATCTCACTGACGATTCCGTGACAGTTTGATCCTCTTCCTCTGCAGTTGCAAAAGAATCTTCTGCTTCCATTTCGTTCTTCGGCTCATCCTTCGTTTCAGTTTTGAGTTCTTCCGTCACCTCTTCCTTGACAAGTTTCGTGCCTCGAGAAACATTGACTCATTCCTGCAGCGGGGTTACCACAAGTTTGAAGACATCCTTCATTGTTTCCTGCAGCGACTCTTTTCTTGTCTTGAGGATTCTGTGCTTACGACGAATCGCATTACTCACTCGAGCGATACGATGCAAGACTTCTTTTTCGTTACGAATTTCCTGCATGTTGACACAACTAGATCTGGAAAGCTACCGTTTCGTCGCCTTCGAAGATCGTGTATTTTTTTCTTTTGTCATGTTTATAAAATTGTCAAATCCCCTTCTATACCGACCATTACCGAGCTCTCTATCCTTGTCGATCACTACGAACCCATATTTGTCACTGTTCCAGCATGCCGCACACAAGTCTTCAATCTCTACGTACGACATATCGGTGTTTACATGATCATTGTACACATGTCTCAGATTCATCTCGTCTTGTTTGAATAATACCAGCAAGTTGGTGTTGTCGCGCACGAGATGCTCAGGGATTCGAGCGTACGTCTGACAAAGATAGAAACAGTCTACATCGTGATGTCTACCCATACAAAAGTACGCGCGTATGTTATCCTGCTTCTCGCACGCTACGTCATCGAACATCATGATGGAGTTATCTTGCGTCTCGTTCGGTGCAATGACGTCCTCATGCTCGTTAAAGGGGTAATACTCAATCCGCATTTGAATTATTAGACGGTTTTCGACCGTCTTACGTACTTTCCATCAGAAGCGTAAAATTCCAACATGTCAACATTCCTTACATACATTCTTACATCGGGTGCTTAAGAGACAGGGCGGCTAGGTGGTCTAGTGGAGTAAGGCTCCGGTCAAGCATCTCTAGACATCAGGTTCGATTCCTGGTTCCGTCGTTAATTTTTCGAATTCACCGGTTCATCAAATTTATATCTTCGGTAATACTCAACACCGTCGACATTTTCGAGCACTTGACTCAGAAACTTGCATTTCGGTTGATTGAGAGATTTTGAGTGAACGTACAGGTTTTCGAACCTCAAACCGTTGGGATGCGTTATAAGCGCAAACAATGCGTTGGTTTTGCCACAATGAGATGGTCCGCAGAATACCGCACGTACACTACTCGGCAACAATTCGCCATGACGTTTTTTCCGTTTTGTACTCTGCTCCGTAAATTTTTCAAAATTCATCACGGGCAGCTTGGTCGATTGTGTCTCGAACCTCATCTCGAACGTGACTGGCTGGATTCTCTATAAATGCATCGCTTATAACAACTTTCTCTCAGTCGCAGTGCGGACAGGATTGTGCACACACGTGATCGTAAGCGATCCTCAAAAAAGCGATCAAGTGGGAAAGATTTGGTAAATAGCATTATCAACAAACTCCCGATCGAGTTGCATGTCCGCGGTTACCAACACTGCGGTCCTGATACGAAGTTGACGGAAAGACTCGCGAGAGGCGATTCCGGTATCAATCCTCTCGATGCAGCGTGTAAGGAACACGATATAGCGTATTCGAAAAATCGTGAGAACCTTGAAGCTAGAAGCGTTGCGGATAAAATATTAGCCGTAAAAGCCTGGAAACGGGTTCTCGCAAAGGACACAAATTTGGGTGAGAAGGCAGCCGCTTGGGCTGTAGCTAACACGATGAAGGTGAAAACAAAGTGAGGCATGGGGTGTCGAAAACCAAAGAACGTCTCCTTGAACAAAATCAAACGAGCGGCAAAACAGTCTATGATTCGGAGCTCCGACGCGAAAACGAGCATCAAGTCTGCACTCAAAGATGCTCGAGAAGCTGTGAAAAAAGAAGGTGGTAACCATAATGTGCGATCACCGCGCGTTCTACCGGTACCCTCAAAAGTTGGCGGATTTCTGCTTTTTCTCATACCTATTTTTGCCGGTCTCAGCGCTACGGGTGCGTTAGCGGGAGGTGCTGCGGGTATAGCAAAGGATGTAAACGATGCGAGCGCGGCTAAACGAGAATTGGAGGAGAGCAGACGGCATAACAAAACGATGGAAGCGATCGCCTTAGATAAAGGTCTCCATCTCAAACCTTATAAAAAGGGTTTCGGTCTTCATCTTTCAAAAAACTTAATGTAAAGCTGCCACGCCGAGCGTTGACCAACTGGGATTTGCTGAAGTATGCAAAAATCATAAAAATTCCATACTTCCGAGGTGTCTTTATGCGCAACGAAATGCCCAAAACCGGACCGCATAAAAACAAGACAGCTATAGTCAATCTCGCCGATAAAGATGGCCCTGGGACACACTGGCTTGCATATAAGAAACGCGGCAGCGATGTAGTTTATTTCGACAGTTTCGGTCATCTTCAACCTCCGTTAGACCTCGTGAAATATTTCGGTATTGGTAGCGTTAAGTACAACGACGAAAGGTATCAGGATTACGGTACACTCGATTGCGGACACTTGTGTCTGAAATTTCTAAGCGATGAGCTATATAAACATGACACGTAATTTCATAACGTCAGTCGAGCACTTGTAGTCATGGATGATTCGTTTACATTAACGATATCGGGAACGTCTTCGATTTTCGAAGCGCAATATTTTCCTCCGATCGAACTAGCTCTGAACAAAAATTATGTTCTCGGTCTCGTTGAACTGCTAACCTTCAATTCCATTCCCAACGTTGATGTCGGTCACAATAAAATATACGTAGCCGAAATGGTAGTCACTATATCCACTGGTAGCTACGAAATTGAGGATATTAAAAAGTATGTTCAAGACATGTTAAAAAATACCAACATTGAAATCAGCATAAAGCCTAACAACAATACGTTATGCAGCGAAATCGAATGTAACCATGTCGTAAATTCAGAACCTGACGATTCTATTGGTCAGATTCTCGGATTTACACCGCGCGTATTGGCAGCTAACCAAACTCACCATTCGGATATGCCTGTAACTATTCTCAAGGTCAACGCGTTGCGAGTCGAATGCAGCATTACAACAGGCGCCTACGTCAATGGACATAAAGTGCATACTATTCACGAATTTTTCCCTATTGTTCCACCGGGATATAAGATCGTGGAAGTGCCGTCGCACGTCATTTACCTTCCGATTACCGTCAAGACCATAGATCACGTACAGCTTCGGTTAGTGAATCAAGACGGAGATCTGGTTAATTTTCGCGGAGGAGTTATAACTGTGAGACTGCACATCAAATCGCAATGAAAGATGGTTATTGAATATAACAGATTGGTCAAAAAGAGTTATATTAGTCAGTCAGCATGTCCCGATCAAGTCAGTCATCGATCGATTCCCGAACCGCTAACACGTCGAAACGTGGAGTTCCTGATACCTTTGGGTCTAAAGCTGACACCTTTTGGAAAAGGAATTTTCGACCAATCAAACTGCGATTCTGCTGTTTCGTTGTATGCTACGTACGATGGAGGCGAAAATCTTAAGCATTCAAACACCTGTCGTATTTGACGAATCAATCGCCCACCAAGAAATACACGCACACAAACCGTACGCATCGTCAACTCTCAATAACAGCGATGAGATTCGTATCACCGTTCAGCATTATGATTTATGCGTATTACTGAGCAAGAGTTCGCTGCATATCTCTGGAAAATTGCTCAAATCGGACGGCACTGCAGCAGCAATCACAACTTTAGTCAATAACGCCATCTGTCATTTGTTCGAAGATGTACGGTACGAACTAAACGCTGTAGAGATTGATAAATGTAAAAACGTTGGTCTGACCAGCTTGCTGAAAGGTTTCGCTTCGCTCAACCCTGGTCAAAGTTGACTTATGGAAAATGCTGGATGGCTCGATGTTCAGGAAACGAAAAAATTAACTGATGTCGATGGCAACTTTGACGTATTTATTCCCTGGAGCATGATATTAGGCTTCGCTGAAGACTGTCGCAAGATCATCGTTAACGCGAAGCACGAGCTGATTCTTACAAGATCAAAAAGTGATTTAAATGCCATCGTTCAAAATTCAGATGAAGACTTTAGAATCGTGATCGATCAGGTGGAATGGTTAGAACCCTATGTGAAGCCCTCGGATCAACGAAAAATCGCACTGTTGAATTTCATTGAAAAAGATACACCAGTCTCCATGAGCTTCCGCAGTTGGGAGTTGTAAGAATATCCTTTGCTACCGGTAACCACGAAACACGTTTGGACTGTGAAAACGTCCACTCATTTGGAAAAACCGCGATTCGTCATGCTCGGTTTTCAAACGAATCGAAAAAACAAACCCGGCAAAAATGCCAGTCATCTTGGTCACTGTAACATTACTGACGGCAAGCTCTTCTTGAATTTCGAGTATTATCTGTACGGTAACCTGAACTTGGACATGAGTCACAATCGCTTTGCATTACTGTACGACATGTACGCAAACTTTCAAGTCACCTATTACGGCAAAGAACCTGAGCCTCTGTTGAGGAAGAGCGAATTTCTACAGTACGAACCTTTGATTTCCATCGACTGTTCGAAACAAAACGAGGCTCCGAAATCCGAACCGGTAGATATTCGTATCGAATTTGAGGCGAAGAATAACTTTCCTACTAGTACATCTGCCTACTGCTTGATTTTACATGATCGTATAATTGAATATAACCCGCTGAGTGGTGGGGTGAGGAAATTGGTATAAAAACCTTAAACGTTGTGACAATCGATTCAGTATTTGTCACGATGGAGTTCATAGTCGACGTACAAGGATTCAGAAGACCGGGTCCCGGTTTTACACCAAGAGAGTTGGCAGTTGTGTCACTGGACGAAGACACCAACCCGTCAATTTTTCTCTTCGAACCTCCGTACGATTGGAATTATTTATTCGCTCCATTCAAAAGCGAAAATTTGTGGCTGTCACGGAATTATCATGGACTATCCTGGGAAGGTGGTGATTTACCTTTCGAGAAGCTCGACTTCACCATCGAATGTATGTCGCTGCGTAATGCTTCAACAGTTCACGTAAAAGGTTTTGAGGAGAAAAGTTGGCTGCAGAAAATTCTGGGTGAAAAAGTTGAAGTCGTTGATTTGATGGATTTGGGTTGTCCGTCGTTTTAGAAATTGAATAAAATATCAGACACGAATTCAAACTGTACGCATCATGCTATATTGCGTCCAAACTGTGCAGCTCAAAACGTATTGTTACTGCGAATTTTTTACTCAAACACACAAGACAATCGGTATCTACTCGAACAGTTATTCATTCTCATTGCGTAAAGCATTGGTACGATACCGTTGAGTAAAAAACATGCAATTACACTCATATATCAACATTATTAAATTCATGTAAACTTGTAATCTTACGTTGTTTTTTTCAATAAAATATTCTGCATCGTCAATGTCAACCGTTAATTCAGAACCTCTGTCCTGCTAGTTAAGAGTTTATTTCAGAACTTTCCAGAATTCAACGTCCACCGCAATCCGTTGTCCGCAGGCCGCTCACCGTCAAGTCGAAACTCGTCGGACGATTCCGAATATTGTTTTCGTCGGAAGATTCCGAGAATCTGTCAGGGTCGAAGAAGCTCTTACTCACGATCCCGGACCGCTGGCCGTTAAGTCGAAACTTGTCGAACGCATTGTTTGTCAGCCTACATTCGTTCAGAGTCGAAGCAGCCGCATACAAATTTCAGAACCTTCCAGCATTCGACGTCGCATCGCAATCCGTCGTCGGCAGGCCGCTCGCCGTCAGGTTGAAACTCGTTGGACGATTCCGAGTATTGTTTTCGTCGGACGATTCCGAAAATTGTTTGTCTAAGATTCATTCAAGGCCAGAGCGGGTCTTTCAGAATTCAACGTCGCACCGAAATCCTGTGACCGCATGCCGCTCACCGTCGAGTCGAAACACGTCGGACGATTCCGAGTATTGTTTTCGTCGGACGATTCCGAGAATTGTTTGTCCCAAATTCGTTCAAGATTAGAGTGGATCTTTCAGAATTCAACGTCGCACCGAAATCCTTGGACCGCATGCCGCTCACCGTCGAGCCGAAACACGTCGGACAAATTGTTTGTCAGTCTAGATTCGTTCAAGGCCTTGAGAATCTTCTTAAACCTTCTGGAAGCTCTCAAAACCTGACACATGCCAGGATTCTCGGTCGAACGTTCGAAGATCCACGGGGTCCGCTCGAACGCCTGAGGATTCACGGAGTGCGCTCGGTAATCCAGTTATCGATCCCGCTCGATGAGCATGATTTTTTTTACCGAAAAAGAGCACAATTTATCCCACTAGGGGTAACACCACGGCAATTTCAGGCATTTCTTACCGACGATCATGGTCATTTGGAGGATTTTTTACCGACAATTATTGTCATTTGGAGGATTTTTTACCGACGATAATGGTCATTTGGGAGATTTTCTTACCGACGAACGGTTGGCAGAGCACGTTTTATCTTACGAGACTGGGGGTAACTTTCAAGGGTTTGCATCTGGGATGCACGTATAGGCGGATTGGTCGGCTTGGTCGGTAAAGAAGTTGTTTCTATCCAGAACTCTCCTTGTTATAACTACTAATCTCAAATACGCTAAGCATCTTTCCAAGATGTATTGGGACAAGAATGTGACTACATACACAATTTTGAAACAGGTCAAAAATTCTCTCTACTGAATGAAACCCTAACTTAATTAGACGATCACCATAAAGGAGTGTACACAATTAAACGTATAATTGATGCTGTCAATGCTGAAATTTTCATCACCCCCCATAAAGCTAAAATCGTTTATTTGAATAAACTAAAATGGGCAGTTGAAGACAGTGACCGAAATTAAATATACTAAACAACCGTATATTATCACTTCACCCGCGAACGCGTCGTATTACGTCTCGTATCCTTGCATATTGCTGCTCTGGACGACATATCGAAATGCTCAGCTGACGAAACCAAACTATCGCACTCGATGTAACGTGCACCACCTGCCTTTACTGTGATGGAATCGTCATTGCGTCACTGCGTTTCCGTCTGGTACAAGTTATCGTTATTGAGCACAGTCTCAGAGCTGTACTCTTACTGCAAATTCAGAAAACACGACATAATCTTTACTTGCGTCGCGTGAAACTCCAAATCCCTACTACTCGCCATGACATTTTCTACCCCCACTTACAAATTGGACCATTCCCCAACGATCCGTCTACTCGCTCTTCATCCTCGCTTCGAGCTCAATCGGAAATTATAATGACGAAACTAGGAAAGTGTAAGCCACGACAGCTCCCACGTAAGCTGCCCTTCGACCAAAGCATTGACGCCAGTTTCGACTCCCTCAAAATCTGGCGCTAAGCCCCTACCATATCAGCAATCTTAATTCCTTTCAATGCCTTATTTTGCCGCAATAATCTGCAGCCATAATATGAATATTTGCTTGTTAAACCGTTATCTCCTTAAGGTGCTTTTGAAGAAGCGCTGTACATCTCGAAAACGCAGAGAGTAAAAACTCCTACATAGCTGAAGCGATCGCAACAACACTTGAGCAACTGATGCCTTATTTTGGCAAAAAGTGGAGCGACTTTTGATTTCTTCAAAATTTTGACAAAAAATTACAGATCGGTTACCACTCACACAGTTTGAGAAAATTTCCACACTTGCACTGAATGGATCGAACTATTTGCTATGATGCCACTCGACGCCGATGAAACACGCACTTTGAGCCCAGTCCCGTAAGATTTGATTGCAAAATAACGAAATGGTAGCTGATTTGGTTTTCGATCACAAAGAACACCGACATCTCATTTTTGGCGACATTTATTATCGACCTTACACGTATGTCGGTAATTTTTTACCGACATTACACACATGCATTACCGGCATGCATGTAATATCAGTAAGAAATGTCACCAAATTAAAATTTCGATGTTCTTTGTGATCAAAAACCAGATCAGCTGCCATTTCGTCATTTTACAATCAAATCTTATGGGACTGGGCTTGAAGTGCGTGTTTCATTAGCGTCGAGTGGCATTATATCGCATGGTATGATCCAAAAATGGTGTGACTGAGAAAATTTTCCCAATTCCGGTGAGTGATAACCGATCTGTAATTTTTTATTTCAAAGTTTTGAAAAAACAAAAAGTCGCTCCACTTTTTGCCAAAATAAGGCATTATTTGCCCAGGTTTCGTTGCGCTCGCTTCAGCGATATACGAGTTTTGGCTCTCCACGTTATCGCGATGCACAGCGCTTCTTTAAAAGCCCCGTGAAGATGTTATTCTGTGCCTTCTCGACGATTTCTTTTCTATATCTATCAACCCTATATTATAACACATTTCTGACTCGTGTCAATTATGAAATACTTATTCAATTATGTTCACTTCAGTACCATTACATATGCATTAGAAAAATAATATATATGTATATGTCAGAGAAAGACCAGATAACACTCTCGAATTACGTGCTTGGCGTGTTGAACTTATTTTGGACCACCGTTTATTAACAAGGCAGAACTTGAAACTTCATTTAACAAAACTTTGAAAGAGAATTGAATATTAAAATAATTGATCGACAAGTCGATTCAATTCCGGGCTTGCTTGTTTACTAAATCTTCGTTCCTCCTTTTGAAAACAGCCGCCCTTCGGAGCAATATTAGACAACGACGGACAGCAACTTCATTATTTCGTCATCCTCGACATATACCGGGACAATCTCTTGAAACTATGTATACAATGTGCATGCGCGAGTTTTATCGGCTGCTCGGGCAGGCTGGCCACTCCGAACTCTGTTTCTGGCGGCGATGTAGTTCATACGAATTTTTGAGGTTAGAATCTCAAACAGTCGAGGTAGTGACTCGGAAAGTTGATGCTAATGCTCTTTGAAAATTAGCTTTATTAGACTGAAATGAGAAATCTGTTTGAATGTTGAGTGCTTGGAAGAAACGCAGCAGGTAGGTGGGAACACTTTATTTGATCACTTTTATTATTTCGTACATTAGAAATAACAATGAAATTTTTTTCTATCAACAGTTGATACGGTCAAAATAATTACATCTCTAATATTCACTGTTATATGCCTATTCAATTTATCACACGTACAAAGATCATCGCCACTTTCAAGCAACTAAGCAACTTCCTTACTCTCTTATGATTTCAGGCGGTAATATTGAATTTTATCGCTTTTGAAAATGAGACATTAAACCGAGCGCGAAATTTAAATATCTCACCATCTGTAACGGAACTGTGAATCTTTTTTTCTCGAAAATAGTTCAACGAAATTTACAAATAGTCGATAGTCAATGTATTTTTTCCGATCAATAAATTATTGCTACTACTATTAAAGATTTTCCAATGATTAACAGAGTTCAATTCGCAAATTTTCAAAGATGTTCGATTGAATGAATGAAGGTAACCTAATACTCAAATTGAAAATTCAAGTGATATTAGACGCATTGAAATGGTTTCTTTATTTCATGTTAGTGCGGTTCGAAACAAAAAAAAATTTAATCAGAAGCGTAGCACGCAGGAACGTAGATCACATCCTGTGACACAAGTTGAAAATCAACTTTCTCAAACTGCGCCTCAACGTCACAATTACCTTCAAGGACAATCACGTTTTAGAGTAATGTCAGAACATTATTACGAGGATATTGACTTATCGGATTCAAGATCGTGCCCCTTGTTCCATCAAAATAAATGAATATCTAATTTTTAACGAAGTTCATGAAGATTTTTTTCCAAATAATGTAATCCGATACAATATCTTGTTCATAGTCCTCCGAACATCACCTTGTAAGAAGAATATTTGGAAAGAGTCCCTTTGTTCCAGGAACCATTAAAAAATTCTAGGTTTTCAATTTGTGCTACTGAATAACTTCTGCATTTCAGGTTCCATTTCCAATCTCAAAATGAAAATGTTTTTTGCTCCAGACAATGCTAACATGGAACGAAGAAATAATTGCGGTAAATGGAGATTCACAAGCTCTCAGTCTTAGCGTAGGACCCGACCCTAT